>NC_043762.1:9876711-10208211 GCF_902148845.1 Salarias fasciatus
GTGTGTGTGTCAATCACATGATTGTGAGTGTAGATGTACGGAGGAGCTCAAAGATTCTTTAAAAGGCGCCAGGTCACTTTTCATCTGTAACTAGTAAAGTAATGACTTTACATTTCATGATGCAATCGCTTGTATATTTTCTATAACTTGCACAGGACTGAATTTGCACTCTTCAAGTGTTTGAAGTTCATGAATGCAACAGGTGAAATATAAGGCCCGTGGGTCAAAACCAGAGCCCAGAATAGAAATTTCTGGAAACACAGAGACACATCCAGAGAACATACTAACATGCTCAAGACTCATTTATCAGTTCTTGCAAGTTCTAGTAGTGGAATCTACACTGAAACGAGCTTGAGATGGATTTTTAAGCACACTCCTGAGACCGTTCGACTGCGAACACCTGCGGATGTTTCAAGATGTTTTGGAAAGTACCATGCAAATATTTTTTCCAACCTGTCACAGCAGTGAGATAGGGCTGAAGCGGGGCTGCTCAGGGGGGCTGGTTTGCACTCTCTGGGTCTTTCTGTTTGCGTGCTCACCCTGCCCTTGCATCTGCTTTTCTCAAAGTATTCTGGTTTCCTTCCTTTAAAAGAAAATGCACTTGAGCCAGGACAGTAAAGTATATCACAGTTCATCTAAAAATGAGAGCAGCTTAATATTTTTTTTCCAACAGGACAGCCACTACATTTTATATTCCAGTCACACAAGAGAAGAGGTTTTCAGAAAACATTCCTCACTCCTTGTGTTGGCTGGATTTCCGTTCTCACCCAGTTCTCCTGTTTTTTTATTCCCCCGGGCTCTTCTCACGCCTCACGTTTGCTTGTGTGCTTAAAGATCTGCCTCATTTGGTAGAAGTGTTGCATCCAGCTCCCTTATTAAACGCAGGGTTGTTAGTGGAGTCGTATTTACGGGTTGCAGTGCAGGTGTCTTTAATCTCCTCCACGCCCAGTGTACTTTCTTCATCATCACTCACAGAAACCTGCACTGAGATTTTTAAAGTTACGTTATTGGCGGCGGAGGAGACTTTTTCCTGCCAAGATTTTTCACGGTACCGTGTTCCCCAATAAATAAATGAAACACACCTCCAGCATCCATCCAGTTTTCTTCCATCGATTCCAGGTTACTTCACCCCCGTCTGAGTCATCCTATATGTTTGGAAAGGCTTTTTGCGAACACTTAAATGTCTGTGGGCCCCGAGCGAGACAGTTAATCTTCCACACTGAGTAAAAACCGTGACACTCGCCAGCGTGGAGTCATGACGGTTTAAAACGCCCCTCCCGACCCGTGCATGTGTGCCGACGTGAGAGCTGCAGGTATGACATGCCTGTAAGGAAAGAAAAACACAGACATGTGGCTTTAATGTGGAGCAGGCCTGGAGCAGAGACCTCCGTGCAGCCTGGAGACCTTGAAAACACAACAGGAAGGAAGGCAGCATGACACACACACACACACACACACACACACACACAGACAGATATCTAAAGAATGTGATTTAACTTCAGCTCTTTCCCCTGACTGGCTGAGAGACGTCGACATCAATCTGACTTATACAGGAAACTCCCACAACCAACAGGCGTGAGGCTGAAGGAAGGAAAGAGGCCGACTCTAAAGTGCTGACTAATGCAGTCGCTCTGGCTTTACAGCACACCTCCAGCGGATGTCGTTGCAGCGCAGCTGCTGCGTGGTCACTACAGCGTGGATCAGAGGTGTCAAACACGTTTTACTTCAGCAGCCTCATGCAGCCCAGTTTTATATTGACTGGGTGGAATTAGTAAAATAGTGCCATAATAACCTTTTCTTTGTTGTGGTGCAGCGTATACATGATGAAAATGTTTACATTTTCATAAAAAAAAAAGAAAACACAATTGCCACCAAAAATGACAACAATTTTGACAAAAATATGAAAAATTACAGTGGAGTTTTCAAAAATTGTCTATCACTGTGGCATTTGGATGTTTTTACAAGCTCGCCTTGACAACATGGCTTTGAGGCTAGTTTGACGGGTAGGCAGCGAGCATTCATGGCGAGCAGCATCGATACCTCAGTGTTGTGTCTGCAACTCTTAAGAACTTTGTTTAAAAATAAAATCAGGTGTTCTTTGCATCTTTTATATTTAAGTGGGCCATATTGGAGCTTCTTGAGTCCCTGTTTTTGTCCACGGGCCTTATGGTAAAAATAACACTGTCACTTAACAAAAACATCACTAACTTTCAATTGAAGCTAAATGGAGGAAGTAAACGTGATGCTTTCGTTCGGCTGCATCAAGACTTAAATCTACAATCAGGTAATCTGTTCTTGCAGATTACAGAATTAGAAATGCAGCCTCCCTCATCAAAGTTCCTGCTCCTCACTTTAAGACTATTGACAGAGTCATGTCTCACTAAAAGCACGCGAGTCACTCAACTGCAATCAAGAATACATCTAACATGGATATCCCGACCAAATGGTGCACGTACGTGTGCAAATCCTCATCGGCTGATACAGCAGGACCTTTAAAACAAACACAAGAAAGGCGTCTTCATTGTTCTTTGTTGTGTCGGTTGTTTAACTCAAGAGGAAATTCTTCGACGCACGTTTGAGACTTGTGAGAAATGTTCGTCCCCCCCCCCCCCCCCCCCCGAGAGTCGCGCTCAGATCAAAGCGACTGATTTCAGATATGACAGAAGTGTGAAAAGACGTCTGCGTGCTTGAGACACACGTGGCCCGACAGAAAGAGAGAGAGAGAGAGAAAGAGGAAGAGGAAGTTCTGGCTTCAATAAAGAGAAATTTTGATGAGGAAGAAACTGGAAAGGATGGAGAGAAAGCTCAGAAAAATGTTTCCCATTTGAATTTTTCTCAGAGATCAAGTGATGAAGATAAACATCTATTGCTGAAATGTGTATCTGAGCCTGGTTTTTACCTTCATGGTCTGTTTTATCGCTTAAACAGGCTTCAAAGTATCGTATGGATCAAAATACGAAGGTTAAGTTAAACTTGGGTGGTGAACCAACAACCCCTTGGAGCAGTGTTGTCACACATAAGGCCTGTGGCAACTAAAATAACAAAGTCCTCAAGAACACAACTGACAAAGAGATGATGGACAGCACAAACACGTAGAACACAGACTGAGATACTTCAGAGCTGCAAACACAGAAGACACCTTCTTTATACGGCTGCCACCAGGTGAAGGCCATCACACACTCGGGCACAGGTGAAACCCATCAGGGCAGCGATCAGACACCAGGAGGGGAAGCTAAGGAGCCTGAAACCAGAGACACGATCTCAAAATAACACAAGAGACCAAACATCAGTCATGACGGTAATTTGCATTTATGGATTCTGTTACATTTGCTTAAACTGCACCAAAAACAAAGAAAGCAGTGTTGTGAAATTCATAGTTTACAATTCTCATTGGCGAGCCTTCGAATCTCCATGAAAAATGAATAGAGAGGACAAATGAAAATAACACGATGGCCATTTATTCAACACAACTGTGGACATATATATGGAAATCAGTGCTAAAATCACCCACAAGGCCTTTCATTCTACATGTGCTTCATCCAGATTCAACCCGGCCATGTAAACTCATCCTGAACGCCTCTATCCCAGTGTCAGCCTCTGGCCACAAACACACCCAAACCTGCATCCAACTCCCGCACAATGCTGGAAATATGTAGAAAATAATATAGAAGGCAGGAGAGAAACTCCCAGCATGTGAGAAAGCCCAGCGTTCGTGAAGTCATTCCCAAACTTCTCCGCACCAGGTGAACACAGAAAGCCACATGTGTTTAAGTCATCCTCTGACCTAACATAGGTGTAAAGTTTCTTGCTTTTGGACTCAAACACACCCACCCACCCACACACACACACACACACACACGCGGTGAAGACTTCTCGCTGTCCAGCTGGAGTCGATTAGCGCTCCTCCAGCCCACAGGAAGTCAGCCATCATTCCAGGCTGACAGGTACATGGACGGATCTCGCCGGCGCTTTGCTCGGCCGTCCTGTTCAAACATGGGCCCTGTAACTCTTCACAGCATCCTGGCATTCGCTCTGATCACCTGGCTGAGGGAAAACTGCTCGCTTTATGGGCTCATTTTTGAGGAGATGAGATGGAGTCCAGCTGTGGGGGCAGCTCGGATTGTTTTAACCCGTATTTATCCTGGCGGTTTGCTCACCATCACCTTGCTCCACGCCCATCCAGATCTCCGTATGTGTGTAAAACATAATGTTCTGAAGCAGTCTGGGGTCTGAGAACATAGGTTTTCCACACGTTGTTCCATCATGACGATCGATTTGGCTCGCAGACGCAGAGACATGACCTGTCCTTGGAGGAGGACCGCTGCGCTCACGTCACGCTGGATTGTGGAAAAACTGAAATCTGACATCTGAAACAGGTTTAAGAGCACCGGAGAACAACTTGGAAAAGACACAGTTCATCCAATTCTTATCACGTGAACAGATGTTCCGGGCTGAGACACCTCCACTACGATCGAATGCCAGACTTTGTGCTTTTTTTTTTTTTTTTTTTTCCCCTGTTCCCCTTGCTGTTTGGGATTTTCCTGTATTTCAATCGATTGGTCTGGCATTATTAAGCAGTAATAGAGTCCAATAGAAAGCGACCATCTTTCGGAGCTGATTCCAGCCAACGTCCGGCGAGGGCAGGTTACGCCCTGCGCAGGTCGCCGCTCCATCACAGAGCAAACACTGAGAGACAGACAGTCACACACACTTATCTTCACACCTGCAGGCAATTCAGGGTCACCCGTCCTCCTCACTTCATGTGTTTGGTAGCTAATGCAAAACTTTTCAGAATCGATGCATTTTCACTTGAAACCTTGTCGAGTAAACGGCGCTTCATTCTTTGCGTCCAATTATTAGCTAAGTGCAGTGGAGGAATTTCCCTTCATAGTCCTTCAATTAAATTGCTCTTTGCCGGTAAGGCTTGACCTGACGTACATGAATTACCTTTAAATAAAGTGGGTTTTATTTCCCGTTTTCTTCTTCACTCAATCATCTAAGTTTAAACTTGGCTTGAGCAATTTTGCAAATTGAGCGATTTCCGTCAAGACGGTCACTACAATCCCCAGAGTGAAATTTTATTAGAAGAGCACCGCCGCTTGTTAATGTAACATATAAAATCTTGTTGGTTTTAAAAGCCTTTCCTCTGAACCGTGATGTAAAAACACGTTGTCATATATTTCCTCTGCAGTTCTCCATCAGCCCCTCTTCTCGTCCTCCGCCGCTCCTCTTATACCTTTTAAGACGGAAGGAAATTAATGAAATTGATGCAAAGTGAGTAAACCTACAGAAAACGGGGTGGCGTGCGTGCATGCATGAATGCCAAGTGGTGTTCATCCCGTCAGGATGAGAAACTTCCAGCATCCTCACACACACACACACCTGACGCCACAGATGGCTGTGTGAAACATCTGGTAAAACACACACACACACACTCTCTCACACACACACACACACTACAAGAGGTCACGAGTGTCCTTTTGTATTAATCCGCCTGTGAATTCCAGTGGAAGACGCAGAGAGAAGCAGAGGACTGCTCACTTCATTGCAGTCCGCTAATTGGAAACCAAACCATTTTCACGAATTACCCCATTAATCTGCAGAATGGGAATCACCGCCCTCGGTTTGCTTTAACCTTTGTGAGCCGTGAAGCGTGCGCCGCGCTCGGTCCCGAGATGCTGATTAGCTCCTCTCTTCCACATCTGCGTTCAGTCGGATCATCACAGCACGCTGACCATCGGGCGGGGGCACGGAAGCACGCGGCGTTACAGATGTTCGCTGCTGCTGCCGCCGCCCATGCAGGAGGTTGCGGGCGTGTGGGATTTCATCCTTGAGTGCAGTGATGTAGGAGTGTCCGGTTACATCTGTTTCAAGCTCTCTCTTTTAATGATGCACTGTCAACGCTGCAGATGCAAGGTGGAGCCGACGTACGAGTTCAGGTATTGAATAAATGCGAATTTTGTGTTTTTCAAGTCGCTGTAGTGGCTTGACTCCCATTTAGAAGCTTGAGTGCTTTCGTTGTTGTCCCGAAAGTTGCAAGAACGTCCAGAGTGACGATCAGAAACTTCAAACATGACTTGAAAGCACAGAAATAGAGCAGTAGAACGCAGACCGCCCAGCATCTGGCTGTTTTATGAGCTAAAATGACAGAAATTAAAAGATGAGATGCAACAGCTGCCACGCCGAGTGGCATCACTTCTGCCTCCCAAACCTCCGACTGTTTCCGTTCAGTTCTTTCACTCGTTTCAATTCATTATTCATACTAATAAATTGGATTTTTCCCATTAGTCCTAAATGGGTGAATCAAACCCATTTTTAGTTTAAACTCCACATGTGGCTCAGTTTCACCGTGAGTGGGTCGAACCGGTAAAATAGTGAATAATAACCTTCATATTTAAGCTTTGAAGCTTTTATTTGTTGCAGTGAAAAGCATCAGTGATGAAAACGTCTGTTCTACGACAAAAAAATTACTACAGTCTAACCATAGCGCTAATTTTAATGATACTTCCTGGTGCAAAATGCAATGAAATGTCCAAAAATCTTGTCCTGTGAGTTACATTTTGATGCTTTTTGCAGGCATGTTTTTGTTTTTTTCCCTCTTCTCAATTGTTTCCTGGGTCTGATTGGAGCCTCTTGGGGCCAGTTTTGGCCTTTAAAAATTGAGCATCCTGTTGGATCGACACAAAAACGGGTTTAAATTAGATGAAGTCTGACAGACAGTAAGGTCAGCCAACTGGTCTTGTCGACCTGAGGAGGAACAAAAACCAAACAGGGACCAAAAAAAACGAGTAGTCAGTGGAGAACAGGGAAGCTGGAACAGCTTCAGCAGGAACAGTTCTGGGACAGACCTGCAGAGCGAGAAGGGAAACATGCGGAGTAACAACACGAGGATAATGAGACACAGGTGATCCTCATCAGGGTGGGTCACTCTGTCATGAGAACAGGAAAACCAACAGAAAGCAGAAACTCGAGGAGAAGCCGCGTGTTTGAAAGCGTAGACATGAAAGAAAGACAAACTGGAGTTAGAGAGACATGAAACAAAGCAGGAGAAGTATTTGAAACACTAAAATTGTAATGATGGCGGTGCAGTTGTGACAATATGAAGCATGAAAGAGGACGCATGGCTAAAAAAAGAATTGGAAAAGCTGAGAACAAAACACTGTTTTGTTATTTACACAAGGAAAAGAAATCTCAAATGAACCTCAAAACTCTGAAAGCCGTTCGACATGCTGTGTTTAACAGTGATTGTTGATATCTGGAGAAGTTGTATAAACTTCATTTCATAACCTGCAGTTTCTCCATGCATGCTGGATATTTCGTCTTTATCACCTTTCATAATGTTTGAGTAAAGCACAGAGCAAAGCTTCCATTCTGAAAAGACACTGACACAGTCTTTTCAGACACTTTTCTTTCATGTTCCTACCTTTCATGAATTTTTTTTTTTTTTTTTTTAGCTTTTCAGGTGACAACAGCCATGATTTGCCCATTTCATTAAAAATGCCAGTGTGAGAGGAACCTCTTAAAAGCCCCCTAAGTGCAATTATCTGCAAATTAAATATGCTGGCTATTATCGCGGCCATTTCTTCTGCCTCTCTGCATCCCCATTCATAATTTAATCCTTTATGCACTCCCCCTGTCGGAGGCGCTGCCAGCGCTCCTGGAGAGGTCGCCGGAGAGAAACCTGGAGCAGGTGTGCAGATTAGACTCGCGCTGTGTCAGTTATCTCTGAAAGAAAGTAGAATATGACAGATTTCAAATAGAATCACACCTTGGCCGGTTCGAATCCAGGATAGCCGTGTGGAGTTTGCATGTTCTCCCTTGACATACATGTGTTTTCGACAGGTGGTCCAGTTTCCTAAAGTAATTTATCGAATATGGAGTGAATTAGTGATTCTATATTGAGTTTGTAACTTATATTCATTTTAGAATTTTCATAATCACATTTTTATTTCCTCATAAACTCCGCTTATAAACTGCATAAATCAGACACGTGGTTTCTCAAATGATAAATATTTCATTTTTTTCCCCTATTTATTCATAGTGCTTTAATAATTCATGCACAGTTAAATTTATAACGATATTACAGCAGAAGAAGTCACTGAAGGTAATCATTTAGTTTAGCTACACATATGAAAACAGAAAACAACAATTTTAAAATGTTATTTAATCCCACGGCTTTTAATTTGTCACTTCAGAGAACGACTGTTTCATATATGGCCCCGTTTACACGACCATGTTTCAAGTGAAAACGCATCGTTTTTATGTCTTTGTTTCAGGAAAACTTTGCGTTTACATGGCAACTTTTGAAAAAGATGTATGTTTACATGGAAAAGTTAGAAACGGTGAAAACGATGTCATGTTTTGCTTGTTTTTGTTGTTAATTGTTCAAGAATGTTCGAAAACTGAGTATCCCAGCTACTTTTTCCTCGCTGATTAAAAATTCCAATCTCTGCCAGTTCAACATTCATTATTAATGATGTATTTCTCACTTTTCCCACGTTACACGGCTTTGACGCAGGCGCTGAAAAACTTCCACCGTAACGGCGTGTTTATAGAGTCAAAGCTCTGTTCCTGCGCGCTGGTAGTTTTTGAATTTTCTTGTTATTTTGAAGGGTTCTGAGAAGTACTGAGCACTGTCATGACCTCAGATATGCTTTTGCTGTGTAAACATGACCATACTAACACTAAAACCAGAACCATAACAACCATATAGTGCTGAAACTTCAGCGTTCTGTCATTCCTTCTCAGAAAAATACATCATTATTTTCAGTTTTGTAATCAGAATCCCTGTTTTCACCGAAAAAATCTCTTTCATCAAGACGAAATTGAATCACGCTGTGATGAAAAAGTGCAAGACTTTTCGGATTTTGATCATGAGCTTCTGCTCTCTGCTTGCCCCCATTTTCAATTTGCATTCGCGTTCCAGGCTGATTCTGGGAGAGGAAAATCTTCATCAGTGATGGTGCACAACACGCAGCAGCAGTCGGAGTACATCAAACAGTGCAGAGGCTCCATTTCCACGGTTTCCCACTTTGAACAAGGCCTGAAAGATTAAAGTTGAGAAAGAGGCAGAGAAGGTTGGGGGATGCCGTGTCGGAGGTGGTGGGTGGGGGGGGAGGAAGCGGTTTGAATATTAAATCTGGCTTTTATCACATCGAACTACATACCTGTCTGATGTGTGAGATATGAAGCCCCTTTCAGAGACTGTCAAGTGTGTCAGAGTGAATTTTGGGGTGAATGAGAGAAAACACTGCGAGGCAGTTTGATCTTGACAAAGTGCAATTAGTGTCAAAACAGTGAGGAGTGGAGGGGAGATGACTTCTGCTGATCTGAGGAGGGTGACAGGATGAAGCTGAGGGGGGGAGGAGGGGCGCTCACTGCTCACGCACGTGGATGTGGGTGCATATCTGTTACTGTTGCGGGGGCCTAAATCTGCGCAAACACACATTATCGGAAACAAAATTCACATCACCTGCAGGGAAATCAGATATTTTTTGAGGCCAGGGATAGGGTTGAACTCCGGCGTCGCCACATAACAGATGATCTATTAGATCACCAATATCCGGAATTGATAATCTAATTCTGGTTTCATCATTCAGTCACTCAGTTTTTTAGACATTTTGCTGTATTTTACACCAAAAAAGGTTAAATTGGATTTTTACTGTCTATAGGAATCTGTTTTCCCCGGTACGTTTCATTCACTGCAGTAGTTACCAGTTTAGAGGTACACATTTCTCAGTCGTAAACAAACTTGCACCGTTCAGTTTTGATGCATTCATCAGGTAGAAAAAGACTCACTGGGAAAGTGGGAGTGGTTTTCTAATGCTTCCAAAACGACTTCCACCCCTCATCATGGTGGTGGTTCAGATGAGAGTTGAGAAATAAACCCACTCCTTGAACATTAAGTTAATTTGTGCGGTCTCCCTGCAGCAGCCAATAATGTAACAAATTGTGCATATTTTCATATTTTTGATGATAAAATTGCACGAAATCAACAAAAAAACTTTGATTTCCCAGAAATGCAGTTTTATCTCTGTATTATTACAGAGTTAACTGCAGATATTACTTTTTGTTATTATTACTATTTGATTGCTACTCCATATTGTAGTAACTTAGATTATTGGAAAAATATACCCAATAACGACTGAAATATCCTCATATACTATTGGCTTCATGACAGTTCCAGTGGCTTAAAGTGTTAAATTCATGGCTACACTTCCTCTGGCCCCTCAGTGTAACATGAACGTCCATTTGCACTCAAAGTTTTAAGTGAGGATTGTATTAGGATGTCAGAAAAATCTACACAAGAGTGCTAAATCCTGAGCTTAACTTCTGTGGCGACCGGCTGGTTCGACTCTCGTCTGGACCCAGAAAGCAGCAGTAAAACGGCCATCCTTCTTGTTTGCTGTTGTCATGTGAATTCTGTAAACTGGGGAATGGGATCTTTCAAAAAAGAATAAATTTACCACTTCCCAGCTGCATGAAAGCGTGATTAAATCAAACTTGTTCTCCAGTCTGACGAAACAGTCAAATTATTCAAAAGTATTTCTTTCTTTCATGTGATTAGAAGTTTGGTGAAAGTAAGTTTCTAATAATGAGGGGATATTGATCTTGTCTCAAATGTGTGAATCAAAATTAAAACATCCAAGGCAAAAGGCTTCGGATTCAAATCTTTGAAGCATGTAATTTTCATTAGATTTAAAAATAGATCGAGAAATGAGATCCTCGTTCATCCTGCGCGAAGTCAGTTTACGCCGCTGAAGTCAGTCCCTGTAATTCTATTTACTGCACCTGCATAAATAATAGATGAGGGTTTTCATTTCTTTCTTTGAACTGCCTTCCTTTCCCTTCCCTCCAGTTATTAGAGAAAGCGTGACATGCAGCAAGTCTGACTTTCATCTTAAATAATGTCAACCGGGATGAGTCACAGCGACGTCTGAGCAATGACTTACCCTGAGCGATGACAGCGAGCGCCGCTCTCCCTCCCATCATCCACCGGGGCCGAGGCGGGGTGGGATCACAGCGAGGCCCCGGGGGCTGCAGGAGAGTAATATCATGTTAACCTGCTGAAGCCTGGAATAAAAGCAGCGGAGAGATTTAACGTCCGCGGCGCACAAACACGCATAAAAGTACAGAGATATCGGTTTAATGCATCTCTGAAATGCGTGGCGGATCACTGAGCCCCGTTCATTGACTATAAAAACGTCACAGCTGTAATAGTTGCAAAGCCGTAATTCCTCCACTGTCCTGCCTGTTATTGGAATCTCCACTCATATGCATGGAAATTTCATAGAGGTGTGCGCATTTTGCCATAGTAGGCGGTTTAATTTGACACAATTTGCATGGCCATGTGCAAGGAGTATTTCATCTTCCCACTCGTGCGCTCGCTCAAAGGTAGCACTGTGGCGGACGTGCAAAATGTCTGACGCGGGGTGTAATTAAAGTGCTGGCACAGGTGTCTGCGCGCACACCCGTGGACACGGCGCATCATCCATTTGGACTGGATTAAGAGTTTACAACGGGATGGCAAATTACACGGCTCCAGCGTCGACATCCTGTGGAAATAATGACGGAGCTGCATGCCGGCAAACAGGATCACAGGTTTAACTTCTCCGCTTTCAAAAATCTTTGATGAAAAAAAATGAATAACTCAACTGCTTCATTATAGTAAAAACTGAAAATGAACCTTTAACTTTCTTGGCCTTTCTGAAGCCCGTTCAAATACACGTGCTCACACGCTAATAACTGTTGCTACTGGTATTGTTGTTCTATGTCGAGTGTGGTAACTGTTGAAGTGGCTCTGGACAAACTGTATTTGGTGGAAAATCATCCAAACAGCTCTTTTAGTCATTGAGGTTGCCGACCGCTGCCAGCAACGTTAAAACAAGCAACATACAAGAAGCTGAAAGAAGACGTTTGTCTTCAAATGGAAAAAAGTTGATCATAATTTAATAGTTTCACCTGCAGAAATCTTCTAAACAACTTTCCCCGAGACAGTTCAGTGTCTCTTTATCTTCCATTTGCGATGCACCAGCTTTTCAATTCACCAATCTGACCTTCATTTTGATTAGTTTGGGGAATTTTTTAACTTGGAATCATGCGAGATATTGTTTTTGTGCAATAAGAAAAAGGTTGACCTCTGATGACCAGCGTGGCCATTTAGATATCATTCATCTTTATTAAAATTAAATTACGACAAAGTGAATTAATGATACACCACAGAAAAACAAATAACTGTAATTTATCATTTAATGAACTATATGTTACTGTTCTAAAGCTAAAAAAAAGTGGATGAGGCCATAAAGATATTCGGATTAAGCCTCTGTCGGCTTTCATACATTCAAAACAAAACTGCTGTTGATGAATGTTCCTGTTTACTGACCCTGCTGCCCCATTTCTACCCTTGAAACCACAATATCTGTGACACCTGATGCCTCCCCATACCTGAAGCGACACGTGGCAAATCCAAGCTGTTTAAATGCCACGATCTGGAGGTAAAGGAGGTAAAAAGAAAGAAAAAAAAAGCATGCTTGCGTGAAGCTCGACATGGTCAGTGTGATAATAGGGTCAGCAGGGCCTTCAGCAGGAGGCTCTCGGCTCCATATGGAGTCGGCACAGCTCGGTCATGTGACTTCCAATGTGTCCGGAGCTGCAGTGCTGCAACAAATGAGGTCAGCCTCCAGGTATGGGCTTAAACAGCAGGCAGCGCCTCAGGATGAGCACTGCTTTACACACACATCCACACACACACACACACACACACACACACACGGCGTCTGGCCCCGAAGAGGATGAAGTGATGCAAAATGACATCAGTCGCTCCTGTTTCTGCATGTGACTCATTACGCTGCCTGCTAAAGGTTCGCCGCGATCGCTGCAGAGAGCCCGCAAACAGCTTATCGCTGCACAGATCACCTGGAGCGGACACCAGTCTATTGATCAGCACTGTGATGTGTAGAGGAGGGCGGCCGCTGCACAGGAAATGAACGCTGTGCAGGAGGTGTGGTTTTGTTCTCTCTGTGTGTGTGTGTCTCAGCCTCTGTGTGTGTATGTGATTTTTTTTTACCAGAGGATACAAAAAAAAACCCACCAAAACATGCCAGAGACAAGTCACAAATCAGACACAAAAACGATAATTATGTTCAACCACGAGTTGTTAGCACTGAAGGTAGAACATAAATAGCAACAGATTATCAGTTGGACCTTCAAAAATAGATTAAAATATTGATCTTTGTTTTCTTTTAGCAGGAACTTATCAGAACATGACTCCCAGGATAAGAAAATTCACATCCAAAAACAATGCTCTTTGTCTTTTTGACACCATTTTTGCTCTTTTTTCTGCTTATAACATGGATTTTTGGGGATTTCTTTGCATCTTATTGTACCTTGTACCTACGGTCAACTGATTTACAAAGCTGTCATTCCTAACAAAGACCTCCTGACCTTCTCAGCCACTGAGCATGTCCAGTAAAATCCTTTATGTGCTCACTGGACTCGAGTAACATCCGCTCCTCGTTTCCAGAGGAGAAGTCATGAAATGTTTCTTCATACAGCAGATCGCGAATAAACCCACGTGGACTGAAATGAGTTCCGCTGTTATCAAACCATCTTAATATAATGAAAATGAAGTTTGGTTTTTAATTACTTATTTGGAATGGGAAGGTTTATTTAGTGCAAACATAGACTAAAAGGAGCTTATGGCTGTCATGTTATACTAGGTGGGATAGATATGCTCTGATTGCAGCAAAAACTGTTATAAAAGAAATGTAGACACTCATGCCTGTGTTAGATTCTCATTTTGTGTTATTGTTTTGGCAGTTGCAAGTCTTGCAACCATTCTGCGTCCACCTGAGATCTTCGATTAATTCTCATTACAGCATGACTGCAGATTAATCGTCGTTTCTTCGACCATTTTTCTCCCTAAGTTTGCTTCATATTTGTAATTCTTGAGTGTTCCTCTTGCTCTTCGAACCTCTTTCTTCTTCAAACTTAATGTTTTCCTTCTGGTAAACTTCCTCCATTGATTAAAAATAACCACGATTTTTACAGTTTTGGAGGCGAACCTCACGGAGACGTGGATCCGCATTGTTAGTATTTCTCTGCCTAAAGAAGCATGAAGTTGTATCACAGGTAGTGAGAAACCCAGAGAACAGGCGGGTGTGACTGTGGACAGGAAGTGGAGCCTTCATCCTCACCTCAGGTTCAGCTGCAGTTCATGCCAGTGGTAGCGATACAAACATGATAATGACATCTGCTCTTAAAGGGCAATAAAGACCGAACTGTAGAGCCAAAATACCTGCTGTGAAACCAAAAAGTGGACTAAAAAAATAACAATTTCACAGTTTAACTCTCAGATGATTGTGTGCACCTTAAGCTAACCTTTTCAATGTACCTATTAAAATTTCTCTAAGTGGGACATATTGCTCATCTGGTTTCTGTAAGACCTGATAAAATCTCATTTAGCTGTAAAGGCAAACGTCTGCAACAAAAGCTGTGAAACATCAATTCTCACCAGCTTTGTTTGAACCACGATTAAACACGGAGTCACAATGTTCCATATTTTCATCACAGTCCTTTTGTAGTGACTGAGAACACAAAGTGTTTATGTGAATACGTGGGAAGTTTACAGTAGAAGTGCCATGCTTTCTCATTTTTTACACAAATCTTTCAAAACTGCACACAATCGCCACCTATCTCAGGGTGTGACAACTAAATTTTTTAAGTCTCCTGTTTGTTTGAAAGAAAAAAAGGAATAAAAGAGGATGTTATTGATACTGTAGTCTGAAAACGGCACACACACTCACACACACACTCACACACACACACAGCCGAGCAGTCTGCAGAGTGACCCTGGCTTACCTGTCTACAAGCAGAACAGGCCTCAGACTTTGGCCTGTCAAACACGGCTCTTATCTCAGGTAACAGGATGCAATACAAACTCTGTTAGTCAGTGAACATAATGAGGATCCAGTAAATAAACATTTTGAAGCCAAGAAACATACCTGACGTTACGGGAAGCTTAGTACCTGATCCTTTAATGCAATCACTGAAGTCATTGTGCGAAGACATTTACATGCAAGGTGTAAACTCAGCAGGGCTTTCACAATGAAACCTTTAATTAACCTTGTCATAAAGTGAACATTCCTCTGCAGATAGTCCCCTTTCTTCCAGGTTCATGGCCTACTCTTTATTCATAATGCAATGCAGCCGTGCAGCCTTTTACAGCATATCACTAATGGAGAGACTGACAGAGGGAAAAGATGAATAATCTTCCTCTCTCCTCCTGCCATATAAACTCAGTGTGAAGACTCGCCATTATCAAGTCCCCAGCCACTCATCCAGACAAGTGATTTGTACCCGCATTACTCATCCTGACAGAAAAAAACTGGATTATTCATCTTTGGGCCGCAGTCTCGTGATATGGTGGCGGACCAGGGAAAAATACCAGAACTGGAGTTAATTGATTTTTTTTTTCCTTCTTTTCCCCAGTGGGAATGTTACATGTTTGGCTTGATTAACATATCAAAGACTGAGCCCTGCTGCATCGTGATCTTCATTTTCTACTCACATTATGACTTCAACACGCATTTCCATGAATGGACTGAACCTTCGACCAGCACAAGGCATTATAATGTAAACAGAATCACAACAGATTGGAGAAGAGCCCTCTTCAAAGTCAGTTCAGTTCTCTTCTTTGTCTCACAGTATTAACATTTCAAAAGTGTCTCCCACCTGGTGGACTCTCAGCTTCTCTTGTAACACAAACTGGGGACTGATTAAATAACATTACTCTGTCCAGCTATTTACAAGAAAAAACCAAGACAAAAGCTGTTGATTTTGTTGTTTATTCACAGTTACAGTCTTAAACATGTGGAAATATGTTTCATGTACACCTTTCCCTCTGAAACTCCCACTGCCTGTAGACCCGGGTCTAATCGCCTGCAGGTGGGCTTTGACACTGTTCCAGATTTAAATCCAGCTTAAAGCTCGTGTCCGGAGTTTCCGTTCATTTCCAATGTATGTATCATTTCTTAACAGAGCTTAAATGTGTTAGTCTGGTTCGATACCATAATATAATATTAGCATAAAGCAATATAAAAATGTATTTATGAGCTCCGCCTTCGTCTCATAGACCCCCATGTTATCCGAAAAAGCGCCGGTCAGCTTCAGCCAATAGATTTCCAGCTTCCGTTTTGTCATGCTGTCAATCAACGTGTGGCGCAGCCAGAGAGCACGCGCACTCGCCCAGTCAGAGGTGAGTTAGCTACGCAGCAGCCGCCCCGCTTGCCTCGGATATATCCATGGTCTGCTGAACATCCACCATAAACAAGCTAAACATGTAGGACGCTTGCGGACTCGGAGGCTCTCATTTTCAGCCCAAGGGTAATGAGCGTGCACAACTAAAGGGCCGTGGCTTGGTCGCTCACGAAAGCAGAGGGAGGGCGGAACCTCGAGATGTTGGATTCAAAAAAACTCTCACTCTTTCAAAACTCCGGACACGAGCTTTAAAATAACATTAAAGGGACTTAAGGCAAGATTTGTGAAAAACTGCACATGCATTTCCAGTTTATTCAATGCTAATGGGCCGTGAAGCATTAAAAACCTAAAATAACAGGCCAATCCACGTATCTGTTGCCTTATACAGGCTGTGTGCCACGTAATTGGCTGCAGTTCGGGGTCTGAATATCCCGCGCAATCGTGGGGATGTGACGTAAATTGACGCTGTATGCGTGTTGCCGACAGCTCTTGAACAGGAAGAACATGGCCGCTGTGGACGCCGACTCACCTCGTTGCTTGACATGGGGCTTATAATATGCACTGTGGTCTTGCAGTAAACCGCGACGTAGTAAACAGCATTAGCATCCCTGGTGCAGTGCTGTGAAGACGGACAGTCTGTCTGTAAAGTGTTTGTGCGCGCTCCCGTGGCTGGTGGCTGCAGTTATCCACAGCGCCTATTGCGGCAGCACTGAGGTGAATTTGGTAAAGTTGCCTTAAGTCCCTTTAAAAATTGGTATTTTGAGACAAAAATCTTTCAAAATGAGCATTCCTGACAATTATTAGTAGGGGTGTCTTCAGATATTCGACGATTCGATGATTTGTTCGAAGAGGCCTGATTCGATGCCCAATCATACAGTCGAAGCATCACAAAATGTGGTTATTAAACGAGGACCATTCCATTACAGCTGTATGGGGGTGCTGAATGACTGATTCTACATAGAATTGCTTGTTTTTTTTCCAAATCAACATGATAAAAAGCCTATTTGGTATACATGTTAGCCTATCAAGTATACTGTGGAAGAATATACTTAACTTGTACTTTTATTCAATATTCTATCTATTTAGTGTTTATGAATGAACCACCATGTTGAGTGGCATTATCCAATTTTGCGCAGAGCACCATCACAGAGCAGCATCTTGTACCCCTTTCCCACTGCAACGAGCGGGTCGACCCGTTTTCAACCCGCTAATAATTGACTTTTGTGTCCTTTCACACTGCCTGCAGACCCGAGTCTAATGCTGCGTTCACACCGGAGAGTGGCTTGGCCTTATTTGTTAGCTAGCTAACCCTATCCTTTCTATTCTTGTCTCTGTAGTGGTCTGACGATGTGTCATAAAGCTCAGGACGAGCGCACACAGCCACAATCAACTTGTCTTCCATCGTTGTCTTTCTTTTCCGGACTCCTGGTCCTGACGTGAAACGTAGTGACGTAGCACCGGAGGGATCGTCTCTGATTGGTTGACGCCCAGCGGCAGCGCGTCGAAAGTTCAGTTTTCCGAACTCTCAAAAAGCGACGCTCACGACGCTCCTGACGCCGGGGACGCGCGTCGTGGGTGTCGACGCTCGAAACGCTTGAAAAGTCGACGCTCCTGAAGCGCCGCCCCGCCGCCCGCTGCTTTGCATAGAAAATTGCGCCCGTGATGCTTGCGACGCGTCCGGTGTGAACGCAGCATTAAGCGCCTCCTTGCGAGCCGCGTCGCTGCGTTTTCCCGCGCTGATAGTGTCCCGCGTTGATGACATCATCAGCGCGACGGAGCAAAGTAAACAATGCAGCGGAACACAGTCCCCGTTACCTGTAGACGACTCTCCTCTTCCCCACGGATCCAGAGAAGCTCTCTGGTCTCGCTATCTTGCCAAGACTGGGTCATCTTGACGAAGGAAATCTCACGCTGTGTCCAGAAACAACAACTAGCGCGCTAACGTAGCCACGCTGCGTCGACATCATCACGTAAATTACCACATCGACTCATGTCTGCCTTTCACACTCCCTTTCGCCCCTCCCACTAAAAGCCGATAGTAGCCGACCCGCTAAAAACCCGCCTCGATTGCAGGGTTGAAAGACCCGGGTCTAAAGCCGAGTGAACCCTTTCACACTGCATCGAGGAGCCGATTAATTAGCGGGTTTAAGCGGGTTTTTTTGGCCAGTGTGAAAGGGGCTTGGTGATGATTTGGATTAACTTTAAAAGGCTCACAATGTCGGAAAAAAAAAACTTCACAACAAGTCAAAGATGATCCAAAAAAAGTCAAATGCAAGTTGTGTCAGCAGCTCCTTTCTTATCACTCCACAACAGCTAACATGGCTTTCCACCTTAAATGGGTCAGCAGCCAGATAATTGGGTGAATGAAAGATGTTTCTGTCACTCACTTCTCAGTTTTAATGCTGACTTTTATTTCGTTCAATTGTAATATTTTAGGTTATTATATATATATTTTTTTATTTATCTAAAAGGCTTATTCTATTTAATTTAGTGTTGTGTTGGTTTTTTTTTTTTTTTTTGCATGGATGTTGTGCTGCGAAACGGACCGACACAGCGCAATTAAGCCTATTTCATTTAATTTGAGTAGATAATGTGAGAAATTGTTTAGCCAAAAAATTTGAGCTTATCTGCAGAGCTTATAGATATAAATAAATTACATGTTTTAGCCCGTTTGTTAGAAGTGGGTTTGATTATGGTCATTCAAACTACTTCATTTGTTTGATGTTTAAAGTTACCGACACTTTGTTCCAGTCTGTGTTTCAGTGTGTAGGAAAAAATATAAGTTTTTTTTTACCTGTATGCACTGCTTTTTTATTTAATTACTGCAACATTCTGCTGTAGCCTATATTGAAATGATTATATAAAAAAAAAAGATGACAGATTCGACTATCAGTCGACGATCAGCAGGATCAGACGAATCAGATTCGACTATGAAAATTCTTAGTCGGGGACACCTGTAATTGTTAGACACTGTGTTGTCATAACACGTGATTTTCTGACCTGTCAACATTTTACGTACATTTACCTCACAATAGCAGCAACAGCAACAGTAACAGTGACACTATTTTAAATTCAAGACAGTAACCTACTGCTTATAAGACCAAAAATAATTAAAATGAGTCTGAGTCTCAACAAATTTATTTATATAACCAAAAGTCCCTTGTTATTAGAAATAAAAAGATTTTTGGGGGGGGAACCAAACAGAAGCATGTGCTCATCTTTTCTAAATTTGATGCTCTTTTCATGATATCACAAATGATCCTGATTCACTTGTTTGCTTGACGATTAAAGTCACATAAAACTAAACACATAAAACAACACAACTTTGTTTTTGTATTGAAATTACTCACACATCATGCAAACAGACACCCGAAATAAGTTGCCAGTTGCGAGAAGCACGAAGCCAATCACATCATTCCAGGTTGAATGTGTAGCACATCTCACTCAGATCCATCACAACTCCTCACCTGATACATAACAAAGGACTTTATTGAGGAAACATCAAGGAGATGTTTAGCCCAAGGGCTCACCTTGATGGGTTTCCCCCCTGCTAAATAACAATAGTCGTAGCGTTCTGGCTGACTTTAGAATGCAAAGGATTTTCCTAACAGAAAAACAATTGAATTCACTGAAGAAGTAGTAAAAGCCCCGAAGTCCCTTTGAGCCCCAATATTAACATCAATACTGAATTAGCATTGAATAATGGCACCTATTTCCTCTTTCATTTGTCTGGCGGCAGGACAGCCGTGGCCTGAAGTGACATTGTGATGTAGTGGAATGGGAGACTCCATCGTCATCACATCCTGCCAGTGGGAGGTTCAGTTCCAGCAGAGTGAATCAAACGGATGATTACATCAGTCATCCAGGTGTAGAGATACGGTCGTGCAGCCAGTCAGAACCATGGAACGTCTATAAGGTTAATCAACAGATTGCTTGGTTTGAATTACCATGTTCTCCCTGTGCCTTTCTGGGCTTTCTCCAGGTGCTTGTCAAATATGTGCTTCAGGTAAATCCGTGACAAAAAAAAAATGCATTTAAGTGTGAATGCACGAGGTTGTTGGTGACTTTGTAATGGACTCCCCTCATTTAGTGAAACACTGATCAAATATCAGCTTGTATAAAATAAAATATTGTGATAAATCAATGTTTCAGTATAGCCTTTTTTATGTGCTTGAATAACAAAATCAAATTTAGTTTCTTTTTCAGGCATGTTGTATTGTGCATAATGGATCAGTCACATTACTGGGACACTAAGAGGCAAGGCTGATAATGTCATTAGTGACATCTGTGCTATTCCCAGTGTGACACGTCAAAATGATTTCTGCAAAAAGGCTCATTATTACCACCCAGCATAATTCAGCGATGGCCAATTTAGCAAAATAGAGCTGAGCAAGGCACCAAAACAACAAGCTAATACGAGTAAGTGTGCATTCAGAGGGTGAAAATAACAATCACCATCATATGATATAATACCTCTGAGTCACACAATACATTTCCTGACTGCTCAAGCTGATTTTTAACATGGGAAAAAGCTAGAAAAAGTGAAAAAAAACCCATCATAATTTATCAATATATTCATTTATTGATAACAACAGTGCCATCCATCCATCCATCCATCCATTTTCTACCGCTTATCATGGGGGCAGCAGTCCAAGCAGAGATGCCCGAGCTTCCCTATCCCCAGACACTTCCTCCAGCTCTTCTGGGAGGATCCAAAGCGCTCCCAGGCCAGCCATGAGACATCCAGTGTGTCCTGGGTCTTCTCCAGGGCCTCCTTCCGGTGGGACATCCCCGGAACACCTCCCCAGGGAGGCGTCCATGCAGGAGGCATCCTGAACAGATGGCTGAGCCACCTCAGCTAGCTCCTCTCGATATGGAGGAGTAGTGGCTCTACTCCGAGCTCCTCCCTGGTGACTGAGCTCCTCACCGTATCTCTAAGGGGGCGCCCAGCCGCCCTATGGAGGAACTCATTTCGACCGAAAAGTACATCATATTAAAAATCCTTTTATATCTGGGACTGAAAATAACACCATTGTGTGCCATTTATTTTCAATTAAATCAGTTGGAAGGTGTGAAACTGATCAAAATTGCACATACTAACCACTTTAATGAAATAATATTGTGAACTGACATCTGTGAGGGGAAATACATATGAATGTTGACGTACAAAATTCATGTTAAGCATGTCATCAACTGGTCTCTGTAGTACTGTGATTTAATATACGAGCTTTTCAAGATTCTCTCTGCTGTTGTCATTTGGGGTTCTTTCTGGAGACGTTTAGAACTATTAATACTGTTTCTCTTCATTTCACAGATTAATAAATGTAAGTGAAATAGTAACAGCACTGTGGATTAGGATAGGTGTTTCTCTGCGGCAGCATTTCAACAATAAAGACTTTCCCTGCACGTGTTTTCCTTTTCCTATAAAACCAACATAATCCTCTTCGTGTTTCCTCCATGGTGTCGGGCAGCCTCCGAACAATACGCATAATCTCACACTTTCTGTTCCCCTGTTAAGCCTCTGCAGTCTAATTTCATCCCTCCCCTCGTCCTCCAAACGGCGTCAGGACATCCGCAGGAGTCTCGCCGGCTCAGAGGCTGCCGGTGTTCGGCAGCACCTGGTATGTCTGAGCAGGAAACCCGATCGTCCGCAGGTACAAGAATAGCTCGACTGGACCTTAAAGGCCGCGCCTGTGACCTCCTGTGAACTGTCATTGAACTGATCCTTCCCCTGGACAGAGACCTGCTCACTGCATGCGTGTTGTGTCTAATCTGGGACTTTCTCCACCGATTGCTTCTCTTTGTGATTGCTGCTTAATGACGTCTTTCTCATATTGAGGTGACACACAAGGTCACCGATGAGAAACAGTGAACAAGCCCTGTCTCCAGTTCAGCTAAACTCGTGTTTGACTACTTTATGAATGAACAGAGACAGGAGACGCTTCTGGGGAACATTTGAAAAGAAGTGGTTCATGAGAGATGATGCATTGAGTTAAACCACAAGACAATCTGCTCTTGTTTCACTTTCTTTGATTGTGGATCAGAAACAAGGCAAAAAATAACACAAACTGCAAAAAAAAAAAAAAAACAACAAACAACCAAAAGGTACAGCAGAGTTGAATGATTATTAATAGGAGTTTATATTCTTTAAATGTATAACTACACATTGACTTCTTTTTATTCTCTGTTCTACTCTGTGTGGAGTCATGCTAGAAAGAAACTCTCTGGAATTAATGAAGTATTCCTGTTCTATTCTATAATTACAGATTTCTAATATTACATGTTTTGTACCAAAAGAATGTAACTCAATCAATCAATTCAGTCCACCAGTGTAAAACTTTCTCCTCGCAGCAGAGTCCCATGCATGTGAGACTTCATGGCATCCATCAATCCATCCATCCATCCATCCATCCATCCTCTAACCGTTTCATCCAACTCAGGTTCAGTCCCAGCAAGCAACATTCAAAGAGTGGATCGCCTGTCCCCCACTGGGCAAACACACACACACACACACACACACACACACACACACACACACACACACACACACACACACACACACACACAAACACACACACACACACACACACACACACACACACACACACACACAGACACTCACACTCACCCCTACAGACCGGCGTCTACACAGCAACTGTGTATTGCACAACTGTTAAATCACTAAAAGTGCAGGTGCTGTTTAAAAATACTCAAGATAAAATGCAAAGTAGGCTGCTGTTCTCAAAAAGGGTACCACTTTATTACTGGATGTTTTATTGACTGTCAGCAGAAAGCTTTTCATTCAGTTTCAAAGCACTATCCTCACACAGCATAGAAAACTAGAAATGAACTGCTTATAAGATACAGATGAAATGTATGAATATAAATTCAGGTTGTTGCACCAAACGCTTAATGAAGCGGACATGGAGTAAACTGTAATTAAGTATGAGTAAAATGACAAATTGGTTGAAAAGTTTTCCAAAAATACAAGTTCGATACAGTAATGTGAGTATACGTTCTGGAACTTCCACTTCTAGGCATGTTGTATTTACAGGCTGGTGTTTTAATTTACATACTGGTGAAAAATAACACAAAAATGTTATTACGGTAAAGTATGTATCCATAATTTGTCATTTGTACTACTGTTTGTGTCATTGCTTATACATTGGCAAAAAAGAAAAAAGTACTTACAAATAAAAAAGTACCCAAAGTACTTTCACTCAGTATTGATATTCATGTTTTGGGGAAAACGTCGTCATTAAAAATATTTTTGCCAAGAAATATTACTTTGTTAAAGCACTATGTGTATTTTTATTCTAAATTTCAGTCCTATATGTTTTAATTTACATATTGAGAAAAATGATGCCAATATTTGTAATTCACATATTGACATCTTGCTTCACTCACACACATAGTAGAGAAGCTAATCACATAAAACAAACAAACAAACAAACATACAAACAAACAAACACTACTCCATTACGGTACTGTGTGTATTTTCATTATTTGATTTCACTCCTGGCTGCAGTTTTTTTTCACATATTCCAGAAAAAAATACTGATAACATATCAAATAATTACATATAGCTGTTTTTATTCATGTGTTGAGGAAAGCATACCCAGAAATAATTCTTCATTAATCTAACATGTGCATTTTCATTTAATATTTTCAGTCCTGATTAAGGGTTTTTTTTTCACATGTGGGGAAGTAGCTAATAAAAGTGATATTATCTAAATTATTGCTTCAATAAGGTACTGTGTATTTAATTTGTGCATTTATTCTCTTTAATTTCATTTCTTTACATATGAGGGGTGTCATAAAAGTATGAGCTTTTGCAGTTAACATATTTTTAAATGTTGCTATTTTTATTTTTTATACATTTTTTATTTTTTAAAATATTTATTTTTATTTATATTGTAGAAAAAAAGTGAAAAAGCCATATTTTCCTAAAATACTACTTCAATGAAGTACTGTGTGCGTTTAAAGTGATTAATGTTACTCTTGGTTGTGTTTTTATTGACATATTGGGGGAAATAATGATCAATAAAAGTAATATTACCCTAAATACTTCTTCATTATGCCAATTTTTACATTTTTATCCCCTCATTTCAATGCTGCCTGTTTATATTTACATATAGGGGAGAAATGGTCATAAAAGACACAAGTCTATATTCGTATTTAGCCACATCATATGTAAATCTGCACACTGCACGTGTACACGTGTGTTTACAGTAAACAAAACACCGCCTCATCAGAGTAACGGGACTGAGTGTGTGACCCGTTACCTTCGTTACTCCTCCCGGCTGTGGCAGCAGCAGGACCCCAGTGAACGCGCGCCAGTGCGCGCCCTCGTGCGCCCACGTGCGTCCGGGAGGAGGGGCCTCACGCGCGGAGGTGTTTGAGAAGGTGATGCCGTAAAAGCGGCCAGTGTGTCGCAAACCAGGTGTTTTCTGCGGTGCGCGGATGGGAGGGGTGAGGAGGGAGGAGGAGGGAGGAGGGGTGAGGCGGAGGAGGAGGAGGAGGAGGGAGGAGGGAGGAGGAGGTGACTCGCTTCAGCGTTTCAGACTCTCAGCGAGAGGATCATGGCGGATGGCCCCAGGTGTAAGCGCAGAAAACAGGCGAACCCGAAGAGGAGCAGCGGTAAGTCCCAACTCCTCCGCGGCGGGCGCGGGGCGACCCGGCCCGGCCGCCGGAGAGCTTTCCACCCGGCTAAACTCCTCCAGGGGACTTTTGGGAGCGAGTTGGGGCGCAGCGGCGTGAGTTTGAGCGGTGTACCGTTATACCTGGCTGGCGTCTCTCTCCGCCTGGCGGTGCATGGGGCCGCCGGACGGAGCGGACCGTTATCCGCCCGCTAGAATAACCCGAGGAGCCCCGCTCCTGGACGGATTTCACACTTTAGCACACTTTCCCCGCACTTTTCTCCACTTTTCCCCGCAAACAGCAACACTTGGCGACAGGTTCGCACAACAACGTGGCCCGCTTGTGTTTTTTTTTTTTTTTTTCTTAGGGCGAGGTTTAGTTTGGTGCTAACGGACGGAGCGGATCCCCTGATTATTATTCCAGATTATTTGTTTTGGTGGCCTCGTGGTTGACATTGGGTTGTTGTCGTTGAGTGGGTGGGATTTTTTTTTCTTTTTCTTTTCTTTTTTTCCTCTTTTTGGTCCAGTTCTCTGGTCCAGGGGATGGCACAGGCATGGGATGTTTATTTTATCTCCACTCTTCCCCTCCCTGCTACAACTGCAACACCACATGTTCCCTTAGTGGAGGTAAGCGTTGAAATTGTCTTATTTATTCTCTGAAAAGTGGATTTTTCTAGCGATTCATCTTCTTGTGCGCTGCTTTCTCTTTAATAATCCAACATTTATAGTCATTTTTTGCTCTCCGATTGTGTCGCAAAGTGCGTTTTGCACCTGCGACGCGTGTGTCTTTTGCGTATTTTCACTTTCTTTTTGACTTTATTCAGATTTTATGTAATTGCTGGAATAATCCCGTTAGTATATGAGGTATAAAAAGACCGTGGATGTATGTGGGTGTAATAACTTTAAATTTAGACAAGCCTTTTGAGCCACCGTCTCTCATTGGCCGGTGCCTTACCTGTGCTCTCCCCCTCACACATCCCGTCAGCCAATAAAAAAAGTAAACCTGTAAATATATATATTTTTATGAGGCTCGATGCGTGTGTGAGCCGAGGGGCTGGAAAGCACCTTTTTTCCCCCCTCTCTCCTCCTGCTGACGACACGACGGTGACTCTGTGCGCCATCATCATCATCCTCATCATCACCATCATCACCATGTTTACCTGAACGCGGATAACGGGGCTGACAAATGGCCTAGAAATAAACACAAATAACACCTGCGGCTCTCGACCCGTTTACACGGAACCGGAATCTGCTTTCTTGAAGCCTCTGCGCGTCGTGAGGAGGCAGGAAAACCGCTCCAAATGTCAACTTGTGCAGGTAGAGGTGGATTTTTTTATTTTTTTTTTTTGGAGTAATGTTCTTTCTAGTTTCTCACGGTGTGCCGTGGATGCTCGCTTCTCTTCATTCTCGCGGGATTTATCTCATCCATTTCTGACCCACTTGTGCGGGCTGTTTTTACGCGTGTTTTCGTGGCTCGGTTGATCGAGCGCAGCCCTGCAGCTTCTCGGTGCGCGTGTGTGTATATACGCGTGTGTGTGTGTGTGTGCGTCCTGCAAAGAGATCCGTGCATAAGGTGGTTCTGCCCCCATTATTTATCCTCACACACACACACACACACACACATACACACACGCCGTGTGCACCGACTGCGCTTAAACCCACTCGTGTCCATCCATTGTGTTGTTCGTTATACAATTTCCTGAGCCGTGAGGGGAATGGCGGTCAGTAGCATCACCGCAGTGAAGGCGGGGTTGCTGCTTTTTTCCTGGACCGGAGACAGCCAGGTATACGCGCAAGGTGATGCAACACCTATGAAGGTGTATGATCGCCGATCTTTGCAGCGCTGCGATCGCCGCGCACAGGGCAGATTCTGCGAGAAAAAAAAAAAAAAAAACGCCTCCAGTCCGCCTCGTCTCATCGCAGTGTCCCTTTAATTTAATGCCTTAAAGAAATCCTAGGATGTGAAAGGTGCGCATCCTTTGACAATCAAGATGGCAAAAAGGTGTTTGTGAATCAGTGCGCAGCAGCTTTTGCTGCTCTGCACTCGCCCCTCTCTCCATGCTGCTTCTTCCATTTGCATTTCTATAAATTACTTTGAATCTCCTTCACATCCTTTCATTTTAATGTTCTGGGCATTAGCATGTGCTAATGTACCATGACCTCCAGACAGACATCGGCATGATGAGGCAAGCAGCTGCTGATATTGTCAGAAACGCTTTCATTTTGACCTTGTAATCCCTTTAACAGTTCACAAGCTCACATTACTTACATAACCTATTAACGTATCTACTCATCAGAGTAGGAATAAACTCAATTAGAAAGTGAGCAAATGGACTGGAGATGTGTTCACCTGATATTACTGGCTGGAAATGACGTTCTAGTGTGATTGCACACCGGACAACATTATGGGGGCAAGTGTTTTATTTTTCTTGAGACGTTTTGGCATTGGGATCTCCATAAATGTCGCTGCAATACATGAACACAACTCACACTGTACTGGGACTTGAAATCTGCATCCCCTACACTAACAATCAACACCTTACCTGATGATCTACTATTCATAGGATCCATTCACACCACACAGTGTGTGTTAACAGCACAACGAGTGAACATTCTCATTTTATTAGCATTCAGTAGACCCACCATTTACCTTCTAATTAGCTACACTACATTTTAAAAAGGTCTTTAATATTTAGTCTTGTCTGACATTGTTACTAAGTGTTAATTTAAGGTATCTGTTTCTGGAGTGTTGAGCTGTAGTGAAACCACACGTGCAGAGAACAATATGCTATAAAACACAGAGAATGCCAAGTACACAGACATTCATGTGGCTGGATGACCAAATTGGATTACTATTACAGGTGTTTCTCATCTGGAGAGAAACACCTCTTGTCACCTGGCGATCGTGACATTCTCAAGGCCGCCATTGTTGTTATTGTCCGTCTCCTCTCACACGCGGCTCCAAACACTGTTGTCATGTAAACGGCGCCTTGCTCACGTGAATGAGAGTCCTAATATTTTTATTCATCATTTAATCAGGTCTCTAAACTTCAAGAACTCTGTGTCTAGAAGAGACTGACAGCTGCGATATTAAAGCCAACACTGCATTACTTTTCCTTTGTTTTGAAGGACAAGCTCGCACCTGTTATTTCCTTTTCTTCGGCTCAGACTTGCAGTGCGACGCTTATCAAGCCTCACTTTGCTCAGTCCTGATTCGCTGAACCTGAACTGTTAACCAGAACATTAGCAGAGCCAATGGAGCAGGTAATCCGTTACCACCGCTGGTTAAGGAGACACTTCATAACAGCTCTGCTTTCAGACCATGTAATTGAAGCTAATCATTGACTGTTTGCTTTGGTAGCTTCTGTCCAGATTTAATGAGTTAGAAGCGCACTGGAAAGGAGAGAGAGTGCTTAGTTTGTAAGTCACTTTTATAAAAGCAAGATGCATTTATGAAAATCCACAACGTCGGCAAGAGTTCAGACAAACTTGCAGGTGTGTGCACCGTCACATTCTGCTATCTAACGTTTCTATCAGAGAACAAAAATCTTTCAAACAGGCCAACCCGAACCTGCCTGCTGTTGGCAAAGGGCTGGTTTTGCTCCAGCTCACTACATAAATTATTTCCCATCAGGCAGCAACTGTAAACATTATGGAAGCTCAGCAGAGACCCGGAGCAGACCCTTTTCCCTCTTTTATACATCAGTGCGACGTAACAAATGCGACTCCCAATAATGGAATAAGTTGTTGGAGCATGGCCAGCGCATAATATCCGTGTGCAGTACAGATATCGCGTGGTAAAAATAGCCGAGCTGGCAGTGTGATGTTAGCTTCACCAGCTCCACCACACGGTGTGCAGCTCTACTGTAAATGGCAGGTGTGGGCCCTCGAGCGTCCGTCACCCAGTGAATTTTAAGTACTCCATGTTTGTGTGTGTACCAGTGCACTCTCAGCTGGGCTGTAATCTAACACTGCAATTTAGAGACTACAGGAATGCAGGCTGGTGTTAACATACCTTGACAGGATAAACACAGCGGCCTACTCCCAGGCCTGGACCGGTCCTACGCCGGAGCCAGCCAGGTCTCGGCCTTCACCGTCCTCTGTCTGTTTCGGTTTTGTTTGGGATCCCTTTTTTGTTTTGAGAGTTGATGCTGAGCTAAGAAATGCTTTTCTGTGTCATAAATTTGTAATGATGCTCAGGACAAGGTTTATTTAAAAGACAGATGTGCATTTGGTAAAATCAGAGACAGTACTTCCACCGGAGGAGCTTTCAGGGATTCTTCTCACTCTGCTGGTTAGTGGTTAGTGGTCTGTGTTTCAAACTTTTGAATAATAATGCTGTGATTTGATGGTTTGGCCCCATTTCAAGTGAAAATACCTAATTTTTCTTCTGACAAGTTTTGTGTTCACACAGCATTGATGTCCGTTTACACGGAAACAGCAGGAACACTGAGAACGGAGCAGTTAGCATGCCATGCCACGAGTTGGCGCTGTTGGGTGTTGGTGCTACACATGTCTGCAGAGAACAAAAAGCTGTAAACATTGACCATGGGAATACATGGACATTGGGTTGGACAGACTCAACTGTAACAATTACCAGTTCCATTAGAATATGGAAACATTTTTCCAAAAGTTGTGTTTTCAGTGGCTTATAGCGTTGTTTTCATGTAAACAGAAACCCAGAACGTAGCGTTAGTTTTGTTTATTTGAAACGAGGCCTCAGATGAGTACAATTCAGTGTGTTTATTCAAAAACTGTTCTACACTTCTAATGCCGTGAGTTGTGGTTTCTTTGCTTTGCATCATCTTATAAGCACCATGACCTCTGACAGTCTGCGTTAAAGCCATCTATGACTTCCTGCAATTTAATTCTCAGAAGCGGCACTTAGCGCTGGATTTATTGAAAGGATCGCCCCTTGAAATGTAACAGCGCATTTTCAAGGGTCCCAGAAAAGCACCTCTGACCGCGCACCGTCTTCCTGTCAGAGGAGGGTTAGATATAAAAGCTGCCTCAGGTTTTCAAGGCCTGTTTTGTCTCCATGTATGAGTGAGCCCTGTCCTCGAGGTCACCCTAAGGTGGAGGAGTCACGTGAGCGTCCCGGCCGCTGAGGTAATATTTAGCATTGTGTTGCAGCTGATTTGGCTCGCCATCACCTGGATTCACCCCAGCACTCACGAGATTAGTCTGTCAAATAATTGATGTTATCGTGCTTTAGGATTGCATTTGGGAAACGTAGTTAAACACAATCCAGCTTGTTATTGTGGCATTACTGTGGATTTCTCCCTCATGTTATTTGGAGGACTAGTGTTTTTCAGTTTGATGTGACTGGAGTGCTGGATAAATATTTATTTACACGTCCACCTTTGCTGGCTGTGAGGTAGAGGGGGGAAATGGTTCAACGGGTATTAGAGGTGTCTGTGGTCAACAGTAGCTGTTAACTGATCCATGGCTGGTGATCAGTCATGTTACTTTCTCCTTGTGTTAAAAGGCCTGAGGCCGCGCGTGTGTGTGTGTGTGTGAGAGAGAGAGAGTGTGTGTTTCCCTTGCACAAATGGGCCTGTGGAATGACAAAGCACTCCAGGATGTCTTTACCAAGTCAGCATTAACCCCTCCCCGTCGCCTTTTACGGTCCTGAGGGGGAGGTGCGTCAGGCCGACTGATGCTGCTGCTGCTGCTTCCCTGTGACTAATTGGGTGGTGTGTGTTTATGTATGTGTGTGTGTGTGTGTGTGTGTGTGTGTGTGTGTGTGTGTGTGTGTGTGTGTGTGTGTTGCATCGTGCGCTAGCATCAAGGTGGGAAACTGCTACTTTCCTCCGGGCTTTGCATAACAACACAGGCCTGCTTGTGTGGATTTACATGCATTAGCGCGGTCCCTGCCCGGGGAAAAATCAGCCGCTCGCTCCGACGCTGTTGCGCTTCAGTTAGATGACACCGCCTGATAAAGGCACCTTGACAGATCAGCCATGCAAAGTTGAAGCAGATGACTCAATACTGAACAACAGATACATATACAACAGGCCACATGGGTTAAGGCAATATAAACCCCCAAGTTAACCAGAGTGATGTGTGAGAATTTTTACTGCGCAGAAACTTGCTATAAATCTGTATACAGTAGTTATGAAAAGTTGAAACGAATTAGATAAATGATGCATAAAAATACAAATGTAAAAGTACATTTTAATGAAACCTTCTGGTGTAAAATTGAGTCAAAAGTCACCTAATAAAACTTTTCCTATAACTGCTGCATTATGCAGGTTTTTACAACTCATGGTTTTAAGGCTAATGCTAGTGAGTTAGCTTTCAGATAGCTCAGTGTTTTTTGTGTCTGTTATTGTTTAAAAAAAAAAAAAAAAAAAAATCAATATTTTCTTTGAAATTACTGTACTTTGCTTGGTGGTTTTGGCGGGCCGGGTTTGAGTCTCTTGCAGGCCGCTTTTGGCCCACGGGCCTTATGTTTGACACCCCTGACTGAAATAGCGATCAGGATTTACATATCAGCCGTTGATGTCCTCTGTCGGGAGTTTAGAGCCGCTACAATAAGAATCACGTATTCCGACAACAGCACGAGTCCGATGACAGATTACTGAAAACATTCCCCGGTGCAGACGTGTCTTCCGTCATACAGGTTTAATTTGTCCTCACGCTTCAAGTACACTCAATGTGAGACATATTTTTAGTCAAGGAGAAAGGGAATGGTGCTCTGCCTTCTGATTTAGAGTGAAACTGAGAGCAACTAAATGTGTCATTGGGATCGCACTGCACTAAGTTGTCTAAATAAATAAGAAGGCTGCATCCACCCACCCTCCCTCCCTCCCTCCCTCCTGTGTCCTCTGCTGGGAGGTCAGAGGTCAGTGGAGCGGCCCTGAAGCCGCAGAAGGCACATGAGTGCGCTTGTGCTGAGGAGCTGAATGGGGATGCTCAGTTTTATTGTTGGTTTTGATCTGCTTTGCATAGGGAAGTATTCAAGGGGGATTTGATATTAATAGCTGGTTTGTTTCAAAACAACAGGCTGAATTAAACTGAATATCTTTACGTGGTTCTAGTGTGTTTGTATGGTAGAATGCCGGTATAGGGTTAAAGGCCGGACTGGTAAAATAGTGCCATAATAACCTTTAAATTACAATTTTAAAGTGTTTTTTTTTTGTGTGTGGTGCAAATTATATGTGATGAAAATGTCAATAATTTCTCTGAATCAAACAAATACTCCTAGTAATGACTTCAGCTTTAATAAAGCTAATTTTAATCCCCAAAATAACTTCTATAACTGTTGCATTAGGCATGTTTTTTTGAAACTCCCCTGATGACTTAGCTTTGAGGCTAATGCTAGCTTGTAGCTTTGAATGCAGCGTATCTCAGTCTTGTGTTTGTTACTCTTTAAAAAATGTGTTAAAACAGTCAGTGTTTGCTTTGAAGTTCTTACCTTGGACGTGGTGGTTTGACTTTGGTGCTTCTTGTGGCCTGGTTTTGGCACATGAGCCTTAGGTTTGACATCCCTTAGTTTTCACACAATGCAGAGTTTCACTTTTACTGTAGTTTGGCAGTATAATCTTTTCACACGTTCGGTTTCCAGGCTGCAGAAGTGTAATTAAAAAAAAAAAAAAAAAAAGTGATGAAGTTTAAATGCCAAACAATATGTTGTCTTATGCTAAAGAGCTCAGAAGGATTCAGGTTTTTCCTCTCTCAACAGTATGCCACCTTGAATCAAAATAAGATTATCCTGAATCCAAATCCGGCTCTGAACTGACAATGCTGTAACAAATTGATGCCATGAAGACAAAGTTTGCTGAGCGCCACCTACGCCGTCGACAAAAAAAAAAAAAAAAAAAAAAAAAAACGAATGTGGAACCAGAACTGAAATTTACCTCCAGCGCCGACGCAAAATCTGAGAGGAACTGCCAAACTCATGTTTTCTTTAAGGTGGCCTAGCCCATTTCCACAAGTAACCTGCTTTGCCGGCTGCCTTTCATCATCCACATCCAGCCACCTGAATATTCATACGGCTCCCCGAGCAGCTAAAACTTTAATCTGCACCGAGGTGGGGAGGCAGATCTGTGGAGAACAGACCCCGGTTCTCCTGCTGCAGTTGACCAAGTGTGTGAGAAGATGCTAAATATTTCAAACACACACACACACGCACAAAACAAAAAAAAAAAGAAAAAAAAAAAAGAAAAGCTAATTTGTGAGTTTGTGGGATTGTGCACGAGTGTGCACGGGGTTTGTGTGTGTCTCAAAAGAAAAGAGTCCCATTCAGAGTCCTGTGAGAGAGGGAGAGGGGGAGCGCTCTTTCACACTCTGCCGGTGGGAAACTCCTCTCCCTCTCCTTTGGTGGTGCTACAATTTGCATACCCTGCCATCGTCTATTCTCCCCTCTTTCTCTCCAGCTGGCTGAGAAGTAGAACAGAGTCTGAGGCGAGCCGGCCCGGAGCTGCCGGGCGCCTCCAGGCACGCAGCAGAGGGTGCTGTACGGCAGAGGGCCGGCGCAGTCGTAAAACCTCCTGCGTGCCGGTTCATTGAAGTCTGAAGCAGCCGCCTGTGATAGGACACTCACTTTGATTTGCCTCCATTTAAAATTGGGACACATCTCAAAGGTAAACCCAAAGAAACAGGTGTAGGGGAAGCTGACACGGGAAGAGAGAAGGAGGGACGAAAGTGAGAAGTGGAAAAGAACAGCGAAACAAAACAGCGGAGACCACCTTAAGATTTCAATTTGAACCTTTTATTCACCGCCTTCTTCACCGAAGAAGCCAATAGGATGCTGTCAGTTCAGGGCATCTATTTTAGAAACAAGAAAAGTCTACAGTTACAATAACTAGTCAAAAAAAATCAAGTCATTTTATAAGTGTAGCTGTAGGCAGAATGATTCTGTGAGGCCTGCAGATGTGCTGGTTTAAATCCAGATTAGGATTATTACTGATCTTAGTTCAGCAGATTCACTGAGATGTTCACAGTGTGACTGTGGTTTTCAGTTCAAGTCCGTTCAATTCAATGTTTATTGTGAAATGCTCAGAAAAAACATGCCTCGTGTGTACAGTGAAATTCTTTCTCTGCCGTCCACAGAGAGCGCCTGCAGTAAAAATAGCATGTGAAGGAAAACAGTGCAAGAAAAGCAACAACTCTGAGCAATAGACTAATACATGAAATGCAGTTCCTTTTGCCATTTTTATTTTTGTTTCGACTCGTCAGTGTCTTTCCACAGGAAACTAATTATGTTTCAGTAATAACATCTTTAGTCCACTATGTCGTCTTCTTGCATCACAAAATGCTTTGTTGTAGTTGGATTTTTCCAACCTATTTGTGGCTGATTGAAGCTTAATAAACAGACAAAACAGCGGTAAGATGTAAATCTCCAGTCGGAGCAGAGGAGGCAGCCCTTCCAGCAGCCTTATTGGTCTCAGAAAGCATAAATCATGAGTTGGACGGTCGGGTTGGGGGGGGCGGACTCTCTAAAGACGCCCCTGAGACTTCAGAGGGTACAGCAGCAGCAGGACAGGTGGGAGTGGAATAGATAATTAGATAAGAGGCACTGTGGAGTGATTTATCGCCCCCTCCCTCCCTCAAGCATCACAGCCTTTCTTCTGTTACAAACACACATTTGTGGTGAAGACTACAAGGGCCGTTTTTCATTTTAGGCACAGGTTTGGATCCTCTTTAATTGTTTTTGTTTACTTCTTGAGCCATCACATGGTACTTTGTGTGCTTTGTGCTTTCTACTGTATGAAATCTTTTTGTTATTATTCATGTGTGTTTTTGTCAGGTTAGAGTTGATTCAGAATGTTAAAACAATCATAGTAATGGAAAACAGACTCACTGGTTGCTCGCCACGTCTTCTTCTTTACCTTTGCCACTGATCTCTCTATCACAATCACACTGTTTACAGAGGTGACGACCTGCTGCCACTCACCTGTTTTACTTTTAGTAGCGATACCATAACTGTGACTACTGAAAAATTTCATTTTCCCAGCCTCCAGTTGCCCCATGACTGTTTTTCTCTCCGCAGAATTCATTTTTGTCGTCTTCTCTGCCGTGTTTGAGCATAAAATACCATCGATCAGCAGGCTGGTTTATATGCAAAAATATTAGATATAGCCTACATATTTAGATAGAAGATAAGTAGATACATAACTCTAAGATTGAATCTCTTGGTTTGTTTCAAACGGTTGGACTGCAGTTCTCTAGAGTGCTGGGATGTTAGAGGTGTTTGTCTTTGCTTTCCTTGGCCGCCATGCTGGACAGACAGAGGCTGAAATCTCCAACATGAAACAGAGGATTTGATTATAAGCCGAGTAGAGATGTGCTGTGTGGATTCTCCCCGTGTCTTCTCACCCGCCCTGCGTCCTGCGGCTTTGATTTGTAGCGTGCCGGGTGGGCGCCGTGATGTATGTTGCTTGTAAAAAAAAAAAAAAAAAAAGTGAACAACAGAAGGGAGACGGAGTGGAAGACACCTCGGTTGTTAACAGAACACTGCAGGTCCGTTCGGATCTGTAAAGCCCTCAGCGTGGATGTAGACCTGCTTGTTGCTGGAAAAAAACTTGAAGCTCTACCCTCTTTTTTAAAATCACGCAAAATTCAGGGTCGAATGAAAGAAGGAGCCTGAGTGGCTGAAAGAAAGGGAGTGTTGTTATTGAATTACAGGTGATGGCTGCTAATTGGGCTCTCCAGAGATGTGTGTGTGTGTGTGTGTGTGTGTGTGTGTGTGTGTGTGTGTGTGTGTGTATACACTTGGTGTGAGAGTGTGTAAGGCTCCAGGGATGCAGAGCTGATGAAGCTGTTAGGGTAAAGTGCGGGGCCCCAGCGCACCGCCTGAGTGTTGTGCTTCAGAGGCTGTCCTGTCCCTGCGGAGGAGCGCTAATGGAGGCCACCAGGCCCTGATGAATTACAGCCAGACTGGATGGATGGAGGGACGGCGGAGCCGGAGGTGGGGGGAGCTCCTGTAATCGAGGCGGCTTGCCGGGCGAGGAGAGCGATCGGGCTTTTTTGATGAGCCGAAGGCATGAGGCAACACGTTTTTACCGAAGCTGTGACAATAAGCGCATTAGCACTCCGCCGTGGTTTCTGGCACGGCGTTCACAGAGGCCGAAAGTCACACTGTACCACCGCGGTACATGCTATTCCGACAACACTGACTAAGCTTATGGCCGATCCAGAAGATCCAAACAAGTGTGATCTTTGACGGCAGGTCTCTGGGAAAACTGCGTTGCCAACTCAGTGTTTCTTGTTTACTGTGGAACGAGCTGTAAACAACAGTCACACTGAAGTATTTATCAGTCAACACAAAAAGCCTTAAAAACAATTGAAACATGCCCTCTTCAGCGTTTTTCTCAGTTTTTCCATCATGAGGATGGACAGATGTTTCAGGAGAACGAGGGAGGAATGGAAAAAAAAGATCATAACTGTGGTTTAAGTTTCAGAAAAAGAAGCCGAGTTTTGAAAATAATGTCCCGTCACCACACAGAGAACAAATGCTAAACATTCAGAGTGGTGTTTGTTATTGAAAATCTCATGGACAGCAGGGTTTTGCTGCATGAAGGTGCAGTGGTCTTTCTGTGCAGTTTCCATGTTGTACCTGTGAGTTTTCCACAGGTAGTTCCTCTCACAGCCCAAAGGCTTTGACAATGCTCCAGTTTTAAACGATCGACCATGATCAGTGAATTATGTTGTCTGAATGTGGAATAATGGGCAGAGTTCTGAGTATTTAGTTGCGCTTTTGTAGTTGCTGTCGCATCCAGCCAGCTGCTTCCTTGTAATAGTTTTTCTCTTTGGTGCTGAGCATTCAGGATATAGGACACTCAGTCTTCTGCGCCGCCTCTGAGAAAACCACCGTACTTATCCACTTAGATTTTCTCTGATCAAAGCAGTTTTGGCATCGGCGTTGCCTCTGTGGCTTGATTGCTGAAGTGTCAGCTGCTCAGTGTACCAGAGATGTGCGCTGCCGACTGCGGAGCCGCTCTCATCTCTTTGTTTGTGTGTTTTTGTGTGGCTGTCATTTCCTCTGCCATCGCTGACAAACACCTGTGGGAGACGGTCAGAGCGTTTTCGTCCGGATTGTCATCAGAGACATCCCTGGCGTCGTGTGTTTCTGTCGACGGAGTGGAAAATTTCAAAACTCAAAAAGGAAAACGAAGAGAAAACAGTTGAAACTGAGCACATTATTTTAACTTTCAAATGTTTTTTTTTCTGACTTACTAATTTAACTTTCAAGTTATTCTAGAAAAGGCCAAAAATATTCCATGGCTGTGTGTCTGCCATCCAGCAGAGCAGGTGTATCAGGCTTTCTGCACCATTACAAGTCTCATGAACACCACCTGACACCGTCGGCGTGGCCAGGCATCGATATGGAACTCTCCTCCCCCGGCACTGCAGCTCTTCAGCACAATTATATTAAACCACACTTTAGCAGCAGGAAGGCAACACCCTTAGCCAGGACCTCCTTACAGACCCGACTGCTCTGAACTCACACACTTTCTGTCAGTCTGTGTTTTACGAATGGAAATTTGAGCTGAATCATACGTGAATAAATTTAATCTTAGCGGTGGAAGTGGATTCTCCTCTAGAGCGATGCCGGACGAATGTCCACTGCTACATGTGCCCGTTTAAGCAGTCTGATGGGAATAACATACAGCCGCAATTTAATGGAAATAAACAGCTTGAAGCAGTCCGAGGTGATGTGAATCTGAACACCCCTGTTTCTCTGTTTTCTCTGTTGTGGGAACGCGAGCAGGTTAATGGCCTCAGAGTTGTAATTATAAACATTTGTCCTGCCCGGGCTGCGTGCAGATCCATCTCCGCAGCCTTCGCCTCTTTGCTACCTCGCCTGGATGACATTTCAGTGGGCCGGTGATCTGAACGTGCTTGACATTTTGTTAAACTGCATTCGGAAGGTCCTGCCTGTCCCCGTGTTTTCCTTCCCCTCCATTGTGTGCCTGGGTAAACACGCACACACATACACTCACACACACACACACACACACACACACACACACACGGAGCAGCTCTATCCTCACATGCTGCCTATACATCGAGGGAGTTTGCTTTGTACGGCTTAGGATTATGTCTTTGTCTTTCATGCCTGCCTCGCTCACAGCTGCCTTGAGTCGTTTATTTTTGTGATGTTTTTTTTCCCCCCGAACGCACCTGTAAAAGAAAAAGTAGGGTAGCATCTCATTCTGCTGTCTGAACGGGGCACAGCTTTCACAGGCTGGAGCAGGGAGGGTCTCCTTCCTGTACGCTGGCATTAGGTGAAGCGCGGCGCCTTCATGACTGTTTAAAGCCTTTTCACCTACGTTAATAGAATGGAAAACCCCGTGTACATGAGGTTTTCAAGAGAAAACGCAAAGCGTTGATTGCGTTTTTGGGTCTGTTTACACGACAACAGAGATGGGAGCCAGTGAAAACAGAACTTTTGGAAAATGACATTGCTGTGTGAAATTGCAATCTTTCTGACATGAAAATGTTAAAATGATGCATTCTCACCTGGAATTGTTGTGTAAACCGGCTTGAAATGTATGAAGGTTTAAACTGGCACCAAGTCTTTTTTAAATCAGGCCTGCAGTTTGAGCCTTGTGTTGAACTGTCGGTCCAACGGCTGAAAGCATATGGAGACCATCACGCCCGCTCCCCCCATGGCTCTGTTTCTCTGACACTCAGACTTTAAGCGTTGCCAACTCTGTGGTGACCGGGCACAGGCTCATCTCCCAGCGTGACGGCCTCCTCGAAGCGAGCTAGCTCCCCGTCCAGCGTCCAGACGGCAGCGGCTGGTTTCCATTTAGCGAGGACAGAACCGCCGTGCCAGCCGAGGGTACGAGCCAGAGCGCTGCCTGCGGACCTCGCCACGGCTACTGCCAACTCCTGACATACAGTAGATGGGAGGTATTGCACGGGCGGTGCCAAAAATGCAGTGGTCTGATTGAGGAATATGATGTAAGTCGGTGGGACGGTGTGAAGTGGCCTGCTGGATGGAGAGGATGGAGATATTGTTAGTGGGGAAAGGAGGAGGGGGGGGAAGCAGCTCTGTCCATTCTCCATCTGTGTTCTGATTATGAAATTAGTCCTGCTGGCTGGATGTTCAGGCTCTTTTATAAGGGCTTAATCTGTCAGGAACGGGCCACTGTTCAACAATACTGATGGATTAGTACAGTAATATATATATGTGGTAATAACACATTCTGATTGGGTTATTTGGATTTAATCAGTCACTGACAATTATGTTATTTCATGATGTTTCAGTTTAATGTTCTGCCCTGTATGTAATCGTAATTAAATCTGGTCGACTTACAAGGCGCCGCACTCTCATTGAAACTTGCTCATTTCAAAAACCTTTTCAACGCCGACCGCTCGTGCTGTAGAGGCGGCGAAATGAAGAGATGTAATGAGTCTGGATGGCCTCACCGCAACAGCTTTGACTTTTAAATCTGTTGATTGAGTTAAATGTTAACCTTAGTGCAAATGCATACAACTTTATGGCTTTTTAAAGTAATAATTCCCTAAATTTTGATGCAGAATTTCCATTTAAAGATCCACAAATAGTCATACTCTCGATTGTTGCCTTCTTTTAAAGCAGCCCAGACAAACTGTTTTCAGAAAAAGTGAAAGTCTGTCCATATTATTTGCTCATTTTTACATAATTTCTGTGTAACACATTGGTTAGCGATAGTTGCTTCGTCTCTGCCTCTGATTGGCTCGTCAGTCCTCACGCTGCACGGTGAACACATTAACCAATCAGATCAGCCAATACAGCGATTACCAGCCAATCAGTGGCAGAGTAGGGTGGGTCATGCATGGTTTCATCATCCTAGGAAAAAAAAAATAGGCAATCTGGTTTGTAGATATTACTGAGTGGTGCATTATGGGGGATTTGGAAGTGCGTATGCATATACTGTGGACTACACCACTGCTCATAGTTCAACTCGGTTCTCCCAGACATTTAAGGTCAGCAGTGTGATCCGTTAGCATCTCTTGGCCTGTTCAGCAGCGTGTTGACCCTGCAGTTCAGGACCGTGCTGCTGGAAGCCTGCTAAGTGTTCAGTTTAATGTCAATTCGCCTTGTGAAGCATCGCTCTGATACAGAAATCGCTTTCGGGGATACACATTTTCCCCACAGGCTAGCTTGTGTTGCAGAGACAGCTATCTAACACAGCTCAGCACACACACACACACACACACACACACACACACACACACACACACGTCATGCTTTACATGGCACCGCTCGGCTCCTGCCGAAGCTAAGCGGCTCTTTGTAACCGGCGAAAGTCGACAGCTCTCCGACCTATTTCCCAAGGAATTTTCTGCCAGCGAGGTAGCGCGTGTGATGTGAATAATAAGCAGGTGAGGACCGGAGGAAGACGTGGGGCGAGCTGGCAGGGAGCGCCAGATGACCAGAGGAGTGCAGCAGCACCTGCTGGGCCTGAACCAGGCCCACAGGTAGAGTTAATGGGGAGGTGGAAAAGTTTTTTTTCCTCTTAAAACTCAATGACCAGTGGAAAGAAAGACTTAAAGTTTCGAGCGGTTTTTTTCATGCATGTAGTTTTTTATTGTGTAGCTGACATTTATTGATCGGCTGTGTGATTCGCTGCATGTTTCTGCATTAGCTTCTAACCTCATCATAGTAACATGTCCTTTGTCTGGCCTCTAATAGCCGTTTCTCTCGGCCCTGCACTTCAGCTTCTCCCATTAGTTTTCAGGTTTATTATATTGCTAATGTTTTTAATGCCGAAGCAGGTAGCACTAAATGTGAATGGAAACCTAATAGGTGAAGTTGAGTGGCATTTTCAGAGCGATAACCCCCGCGGTCTTGAGAATAAAGGTCAGCGGAGGCTATTAACATGTAAAGTAGGAACCAGGAGAAGTCAAGTGTTTCTTTCGAGTTTGTTTTCGCCCTTTTTAGGAGTCCGGCGGTGTTTTATGGCTTTTCCAGACAGCGTCAGAGGGGTCTTCTCTCACTGCTCTGATTCGGGTTTGACACAGATGAAAGAAGGTGTGATGGAGAGGATATTAACCTTGTTGCACCTACCGAAGATCCTCCCACCCCCACTCACAGTGTGGACTGGCAGTAAAGATGGAAGGCGGAAGAAACAGGGGGGTGGGGCCTCGTGTTAAAGGTCAAAAGGGAGTACTGCAGGGACAGTATGCATCAGTCCAGCAAGCCACGCGGACTTATTTATTGTTTTCTTTTTTGTTTTAATGGCCTAATCTAGCCACTTGATTGATACGGGTTGGACGATCCTTCCTCTGGATGGGGGTCACAGGTCAGATTCAGCTGACTAACAGCCTCTCTGGAAGGTGACGGGGATTTTCTTCGAGTGGGCTTTAGCTGAAGCGAAACCGGCCTGTGTCTGTTGAAGAGGCACCTCTTATCAACATAACGTCAGTCTATTGTCTGTTCAACCCCTGCTGGCTTTTTCTAAGTGGGCCTGAAAGCAAACAGTTTATCATCCTATCCAGACATTCTCTTGACAGAGTGCGGGAGTAACCGTTTCAAGAGGAATCCCTGAAATTGCTGCTTTATTAGGATCAGACACAAACAAATATTCATGATATATGGCTTCATTATACATCAAGATAAAAGTGCAGAGCAGATAGAAGTTTCCAGCAGTTTAAAAAAAAGAGAAACAAACCAAAACCATCATATCAGCAGATCCAAGGAGCAGGAATACTAAAGAATACCTCCGTTAGCTTCAGAGCACCTGTTGTGTCACCGGTAATGTTCACCATGTAATTACCCGCTGCAGGCTTTCCTCGCTCTTCCAGCCGCTACGCAGGCACAAAGTGTTGTGTCACGTTGCGCGTCTTTCAATACACATGCTCCGCAGCTGCAGCCTCGCTCATTCACTCATTTAGACAGATGAAAGAAATGCCACCGTTGCCCTTTTTTCCATATGCACTACTCAGTTTTGATGATTTATTATCAGGAGATTTAGCCCATGCCATCAATTTCAATGATGGACTGCTCTCCAAATATTCCTCATTTACGTGCTTGATATGAAAACTCACCGGCGAGGAAACGAGAGCGCGGTGGAATATTTTTACCTGTTGACAGCCGGTGATGGAAAAGGTCCGGCTGAGTTGCCCGATATGAGACGTGAGTCATCAATCAGTCGTGTTCTGTGTGAATTCGCCGCCGAGAGTCGCGCCCGAAATGTTAGAAAACCACCGCGCCGTGCAACTACAGGGTCAGATACTAATGCTGAGCTTCCAAAACACAGCGATGACCTACATTCGCTCCCGTCACTCCCGCAGAGCCACGGAGGATCCCCGGGGGGCTGCAAAGCAAATTACAAATCCCTGCTACCTTCAGCGCTTTGTATAGGTGTCATCTGCTCCCTGTCTGCCTGCCTGTCGGTTTGTTTTCCTCCTCTGTGCAGGAAGAGTGTCGCTCAGGCTCATTTCACAGGGATCTGGGGTCGGATAATAAGTCGTGTTTCCTTAAGTTTCCTCCAGATGGGCACGAGATCCTCGGAAAATACTTCATGTTTACACTGATTTAGGTTAAATTCAAAGAGAAGAAGAGATTTGCAGTCATGCAGAAAAAGAAGCTGGATGATGCTCTCAGGAATAAAGAACAAGTTTAACCCTTTTACTCCAATCTGGGTGATGTCTAAAAATAAGAAAATCAGAGAAAAAGGGCTTTTTGCACACAAAACAGTCATTTCAGTCACCTCTAGTGCCTTTTCTTTAGTGCGATCATCCAATCACAGACAAGATTCACCAGTGTGACACATTCATAACATGAGCTTCTTAACACAGTGAAAATAACACATATTAACAAATGTCCAATGAAGCTGAAGCAGATGCCGCTTACTCATTGGACATTTTTTGTTGACTCCAACAGCCCTGCAATCAAAGTAAATTCAGTTAATCCTGTAGTAAAAAGGTTAAGCTAATTTTGTAAGTTCATGGCCAATCTGATCATTCACTAAAGGCTGAAGCACAACTGACAGTAAAATATCCACAACTTCATTATTTTCAGTGAGAGCCATACTAAATAGCAGTGGCTTTGATGCTGACCCAAATCTTTTCGGACAATATAGGTTATCAACCAGAGTGTATTTTATTTCTATTTTAGGTACTATTTAATATAAATACACACGGCGGACCTGAGCACATCGGAACTGCACAGCGAGGAAACCGTCTCGATGTGATCTTGTGAACTTGACCTGCATTGCACTTATTTATTTTTTTTAATAATTAAATTCCTTCCATGCTTTATGCGATCTGGAGATCATGGAGTCTGAAAAAAGGGATAATCTTTTTGTTGCTCACACCTCTTCTCATGTTCTGATCAAGCATCTGCACAGAGTGTGAAAACATCCTGGATTCAAACTTGTTTTTACTGTTGTTATACAACAGGTTTTTGTTTTTTTTTTAACTTCATAAATGTACGACTCTGCTCTGAACTATCTGGACCAGACTTGGAAACACCCTCGTTTATCTCCAGATTTGAAACATATCGGATGTCTCCCCCCACCCTCTCCGCAACAGCTGCTTTCTCAGTCGCATTTCCATCGTGGCTGTTTAAATCCAGCAGAAACGCCTTTGATTTCGGCCTGTTTGGACAGTTTGCATGACTTATGGACTCCTTGTCGCAGAGTGTAAACTAGTTCTCTTGCTGCTGCGTTCCACTTTTACTCGGTTTGCTTCGTTTTCGAGCGTTGGCAGCTTTTGGCTCGGTGAGAAACGGCTTGGACGTGAACACTTGAGAAAACTGCAGTCTGCATTTTAACACTCGTGCTGGTGCATCATTGTTGTGTAATATCTTCAGGCTTGGAGCTATTTCCAGATGTTTTTGTAGGAAGTGAGAAAGAACTCATAACACCCATCTAGCAGTTGAGAATATATTTTCATTCTTTGCCGTCAAATATTGTGATTTACAGTTTGAGACGGCTCGTGGGAGTCTTCCATCTCCACTTGGCGGCTCAACCTGAACTAAAAGATATCATGCAATGCAAAAGTACAACTTTTGCATTCCTTCGCACACGCCGCAAGGTAAAACTGATTTGTATTCAGATATATGGATCTGGAAATAGCTGCAGCTCAGCACGTTTTCACCGCAATGTCTCCACGCCGCTTTTCTTCCTCTGCCTCTGTATCATGTGGCGATCGGCCATGTGCGCACAGTTTCTCCTCCCCCTCCCAACGCTCGGCTTACAGACTGGTCCTCCTCCTCCTCCTCCTCCCTCCTTCATGAGGTTGCCTCTGCGGGCTTTGTTGCTATCGGTTCCCAGTCAGCGTCCGATTTGCAGCCTTTACGACCTCCTTGGAGCCGATCGGTGGGGCGTGGATCGTGTGTCGTCTCCGGCCGGGAACTGAGCGACAAGTTTTGAAATCTTTACGACAGCATCCTGCTATGACGACCAATTCCACTAATTTTGGCCCCATTCACACTTAAAGGTTTCCTTTTTACACAGCAATATTCTAAAAATGAAATTACAATTGACCTTATTCCCTTGGGGGGGGGGGGGGGGGGGTTGTGAGTACATCAGGCCGACTTAAGCGGACAGATCTGACATCCTTAATCATGAGCGATTGATTTGATGGTAGCAGTGATAACATAGGATTGAAAAATAAACTGGACTTTATGTGCTGACTGATTTCAGACAGTCCTCTTTTCCACATCTTGCATGTCCTTAACTTAACCGTCACCATCTGAACACTGTTTCAGCGAGGCAGCCAGGGTGGAATAAATAGTGCACAGCAGCATGGTTTTGCTCCGAGGCTGGAAGGGCTCTGTATTCCCTGACCTTCTTCTGCTCCAAGTGCCAGCTCTCATCAGCGCTGACGCTTAATTAGCTCCGGCTCGGAAACAGCGTTTGCAGTGAACGCGTGGAAGAGAGACAAGCCTCGCTGTCAGGAACACTGTGGCGATTGATCACGCTGACAGGATTTATCTGCGTGACAGTGGCTCAGGGTAATGTCTGTTTGGCGGTCAGACTGGCAAAGTGTATTTTCAGAGTTGCAACCTCGTGGATGAGTCAGGATTTCTCATAAAATGAGGCGCAGAGTGTCATTACATAACTGCCCGGCACTGTTGACATCCTTCAGTGACTTTACCTGTTGACTCCGAGTTGCAAGTCCGAGTTGTGGATGAATTCTCAGCTAACTTTACACGACGAGATGCTCAAAGAGGTTGATGTTCGTTAAAGATATTTATGATGTGATTTTAGCTCATGACTCATATATCACCTGCTACAACCAAATACTCAACAAAACAAGCTTTCAACAAAGCCAAAAATGTTGAAAACACGAAAACATCTCCCCACAAAACAAGTATTTATCGTCAGGTGCTGATGATTAGAATGATTAAATTAAGGTAAAGTGCATCCTAGGTCAGGCAAGGTAATTCAAAGTGCAGAAACAATATCAGACATCAGAATACAAAAGAGCAGTTAAAAGACAGACTGTAAGAAGACTGCATGAAGCAGAAATTAGCTCTGAGATGGACAATTATAATCTATTATTCTCTCCTTTATGCATGCTTTATCTAGTTCAGGGTTGTAATGGGCTGGAGCCAGAGTTCATTATTATAACAAGATATTTATCACAAGTGATCAAATTCCTGGACAAATAGCAGACAAATTAAAATGCTGTCAGATGAAATGAATCTTTCAAGTTGACTCAGTCTATCAAAATGACAGTTAATAACTACTAACTGGAGCAGAAACAAGGAAACACACACCGAGCAATTTAGAGTCACCAATTAACCTAAGTCAGGGGTGTCCAACATAAGGCCCGTGGGCCAGTAGGTTAGTGTGGCACTATTTCAAGATGATATGATGCTGCATTGTGTTTGATACCTCTGATCTAACCTAACATGCATGTCTTTGGGCTGTGGGGTGTGAGTACCTGGAGAGAACCCACACATGCAATGGTGAAACATGCTGACTTCACACGGTTTGTGAAATTACAGTCGTAACTGCTGCATCTCGGTTCCGCCTCTGCAAAGTGGAAACGCAAGAAACCTGTTCGCCGTCTGCAGGTCATGCTGCAATGTGTCGCAGTCTGTTTGTGCTCATAATGAAATCAAAGAGTCACATGCAGGTGATGTGAGGATAATATACGGCCTGTCACGAGCCGGGGCGCCGTAAAAGTGCACGTGCACGCACAGTCGTTTAGCAAACCCAACAAGATTTAATGTCCCAGCCTTAAAGTCTCATATCTGCCAAAGTGGAGAATGACATAAAATGGAATTACTGAAAGGAAGACAGAAGAAAGGAAAGTGCTTGTATGGCAGTTTTTCTTGGGTGCGCAGACACACGCGCACACACACACGCACACACGCACATACACACACACACACGTCTCTCTGTCTCTCGGTAACAGCTGGGCTTCTTAGGTAAATTCAATCAGTAGCTCTCTGGTCGGTTGAGCTTGTGTGTGGCCCCTGGCACAGAAGCTCAAGCTATCAGATTGATTTTCTTTCTCTCCCTCACTCAGCTTCCCCTTTGTCTGCCTGGTGTTTCAGGAATGGCTCTGACTAGTCGACTAGAGCCGGTCGAGTTAAAGGCAAACAAGATTCTCCGCTGCCGAATCCACCAGGGCCACTTATCACCGTGTCCTGCATTGTTTTGATTTATCTCTCAGAGTTACACAGTCAGTACAATCAGTCAGTCTGTCTGTCAGACTGACAGTGTATGTTATGTTTTATATGTAAGTGTCTCCTGGGAGTGAAGCTTATGTAACCTCCCCTGCCTTTCATCCCCATGGGTCTGCCTCGGAGAAGAGGAGAAAACAGGGTCAGTTCAGCTCCTCTTAATCGCTTATTCTTGGCGAGGCCGCCTTGAGACACACACATGGACACACACCCCCACACTCACACACACTCCTTGAGCTATTTTCTGCCTGACTTCAGGTTCTGCCCTCAAACCTGTCCTTTCTAAGCCTTTGGACTCACACGGCTATTAAAGAGATATTTCACCAAAAATCAGGCCCTTGTTCCCCGGGCTGTTTGTCAAACTGCAGGGTAGCAGGTCAGACTGGCAGGCAGACTGCTTCACTGCGATTAGCCTGCTTGTCTCTTCCTCATGGCTGACTGATGTTGCATCAGCAGAGAGCCCACTGGGTACACTACTGGGTTTATATAGTGTTTTTAAGGTGTCGTTAGACGTAATTACAGTGTCGGAGGAGGGAGGAGGGTAGCTCTGTGATGAAGCTGCACATGCTCACTGTGAACAAACTAAATGTACGTCTTGTCATGTTCTCATATTTTTATTCGTCCTTTCGTCTCACAGTACGAAGGCAGAAGTTCAGGGTCTGAACTTGGGGAAAATGTCTCCTCCACACTGTGAGCTTTTAATAATCCTTCTTCTCTAGCACTTCCACCAATTAATCTGAAACACATGAAACTGCAATTCCCTGAGACAATTCATGCACACCCCACGCGGAGAGGCCCCAAATCCCAACATGGGGTTAATTCAGGAACATTCTCACTATAGAGCGAGATTGACAACCACTATGCCGCTTTCCTCCCCGATTTCAGAGGTCTTACAAGTCTCTTGCATGTTAGACCAGACTTCATAAACTCAGGTTAGTTTGACAGTAAAGGCTGAGCTCTGCCTCTCAATTGATACAACGCAAACGACAGTCCATTGCCTCGGTGCCGTCGTGGAGCTTCTGAAGTTTTGCATCAGTATTTCTCCGCTGTGACACTAGGGGGCGTCGTGCTTCTTAGCGATCTGTCGTGAAATCACGTGAAATGCATTCGTTGCGTTTATTTTCAGGTACTAGATGTTGTGTTGCATCGCACTTGCATGCTGAAGCATTTGATTTAAATGTGATTTGTTGAAAATAAACCGTTTTATTTCTTGTGTATGCAAAACAAATCCAGTCACAGCTCTTTACACTCTGTGTTCTTCGTCATTACAAATTTTTGGAGGTGCTCATCGGGTGACAAGGGGTTGTTAATGCGACACATTTCCATAAGTTGGCCTTCACTTTGACTGGACAGTGTCGCGCTTCACTGAAGTTGAGATGACAAATGCGTCAACAAACTCCATTAGTGAAACATTATCCTACATCATCTGCATACAGCAGTGGTGAAGCAAGACAATACTTGCTGATTGAGCTCAAGTACAGGTGAAATGCTCAGTATGGAAGTAGACGGTCCCATGACCGGGACAATGGTCGTGCATGATCCCATCTTACTGTACAATATCAAAGATACTGCCATGATCACTCATCTTTGGTCCAGTATGGTTTAAATGGCAGCCTCAAGACTCTAGGTTTTCCCCAGCAAATCCAGCTTCTTCCCACAGTCCAGAAACATGTCTGTAAGGTTTGTTAGTGACCTTGTGTGATTTATTTTGAGTCCCTGATAAACTCCTACCGGTCTCTCTAATGTCGGCTGGGGCTTCCTCCAAGTCTTTCTTCGTCTAGCTTGCAATGAAATTGTGTTAAGTTTATTTTCACTGTTGTAATCGGAATCTGGCGACATGCTGGTTATGCAATGGCTTCTTTTCAGTTCATTGATAGTTCTCAGCCAACTTCAACACACTGTTTGAAACCAAAATGTCCATGATTATTTGTTTGGTGCTTTTTGAGCCTGTGTATTAGTTTTGAATATTTTTGTAACTCATGGTTTGCCTTTTCCCTGTTTACACAACACAGAGTCAACAATCTCTGACAGTGGAGTCAATATTTTCAAAGTTAGGTGAAGCTGAATATGAAAAAGAGCTGTTGGTATGAGAAAGGGTCGCTTTTCTGGATGTGTCATCTTTCACCAATAATTGAAAAAGGCCTTTTTTTTTTCTCCAGAGGACATTTTGACATGTCAGTGTAAGAAAAGCACAGGTGTCGCTAATAAAATTAACGATGGCTGAATTGAATTCAGCTGCTTCAGTTTCAGGCTCCTGGTCCTCGCTCATTGTCACACTGTCATGGCTTACCGGGACACTTGAATAGGCCCATTGTTGAAGTTTTTCGTAACACCTGTGCTTTTCTCGCTACGACAAGTCAGCGTGTCCGCTGTGAAAGAGAAGAGGCTCGTCTGGCTGCGAGACATCCACCTTCAAATGTGCAGAGAGAGCTTTTTTTTTTTTTTCTTTCTTCACCTTATCAATATTGGATTGAGTCGTTTGACTGATTAGGATGAGTAGAGGTTCACAGCCAGAATTATGCAGATCCCCATGTCTGGTTCCTTGTCAGGGATATTATAGTTGTACACCTGTTGGGAGTATTTGTGTCTTTTCCTGGGCTAATCACCGAGAAGACACTCCAGCAGGTGGAGGAAATGATTCAGAACACAAGAGTTGGTGTGACAGGGTAACAAGAGACGGCAAATGGTCTCCTGGATAGGACGATGTAGGAAAAAATACTAAATTATAAGGGAAATATAAGCTACAGCTTTTATGTCTCTGATAATGACAATGGAAAGAATGAACGCTAAGCTATTTATGCTATCAAAGATCCTCTGACTGTCTTTCACAACGCAACTTACTGTCACGTTGGCTGAAAAGCAATTCCAGCTGACGTTGGGGAAAGAGTAGGAAGGACCCTGGAGAGGTCGCCAGTCCATAATGAGACCGAATCAGACAAAGAAAATTACAGAAATTGAAAATAATTAAGGGGAATTAAGTCACAAATGACTGAACTTCGAAGGTCTGTTTCACAGAAAATAAGGGGTGTAGCATTCAATCAATCACAACACTGTAAGTCAGACAAGAGCAGAGACACGTAGGAAAGTTGTTCTTCCTCTTGTTTCTATAGATACACTAAAGACAGTCAGAAAAATTCAATGTACACTTTATATGCTGATATTAAAAACAAAACTCAGGAGTTCACAGTTCATTACCAAGATACTGACCTAAATTTTGGGTGTCCGTTTTCATGACAATGGTGCTCGAAGCCACTGAAAACACACTGTCCTTCACATGTTAATGTGTTCTCTGTATGCTTGGTTTCATTACAAAAATACACAAGGGCACCCACTAGTGACCCAACATGCAAACTTCATCGATTTCAAAACGTGGCCGTGTAAATGCAAAACATTTCTGGAGCCAATATGCAAAAACGACGTGTTTTCACCTGAAACTTTGTGTAATTGGGGCCTTATGAAGCCTGGGGCAACTGGAAAGCACCACGGCAAACTTCACGACAGACCTTTCAAACCTTTCGGTGAGGTGACAGTGCTAACCACTACACCGCATTGCCTCTCTTAAAAGCATTTGAGAGGCTGAAGCCAACGAGTGCTTGATGTAAAGGTGTTGAATTGAACAGCGTAGTTACTGATTAACTCACACATGTGTTTCTGCACATTTCACACAGCAAAGTCGTGTCCTTCTCCTTCCACTTAACGTCCAGTGTTAACATTTATCGTGATAGCCTGCAAAAAACCGAATAAGTAACTCCTGTTCTTGCAGTTGCCTTTAAAATAAATTAAAAAATTGTCATGAAATATACTGATTCGTTTATTTCTCCATACATATAGACTAAAAGGCATTTAATATTTTACCCATTAATTTTAGATGCACCTGTTAAACGGGACTCGATGCATCATCATTTTCACTGTCAGCGTTTTTGCGACGCCTCTCGCCTGATCAATTAACTAAAAAGAAAAGTAAGTGGCCGATTCATCTGGTTTAAATAAGCTTGTCTTGTGAAATGTGAGGATGAAGATAATTCTGAGCGTATGGAGCCGTCTCATTTATCAGGACGCCGTCTGCGGCTCCGCTCCGATCACTGCTGTAATCGACACATCGGAGGTAAAAAACCCCGGCGTACAAACGGAAGCTGCTCGCTGTAAATCATCCATGATAGATTACTGTATGAACCCATTTAATCCAGGTGTAGAGCGCTAGTATGGATGGCCTCCTGGCAGAGAAGATTAGTGTGCGCGCGCCTCCTGATGCGGCAGATTAATGCATGTAGTGTAGTGCTAAATTAAATTTAAGCTCTGCTCTACAGCCAGTGTGGTGAAGGAGGATGGGAAACGCCCTGCCAGAGTGGGTGCACGAGTGGAAGCCAGTGTGTGTGGGCACCAGAGAAAGCGCCGTGTGTGTGTGTGTGTGTGTGTGTGTGTGTGTGTGTGTCTGTGTGTGTGTAAGGTGGGAGTGATTAGATGAGTGAGTATGACAGTGCAGGTTATGTGATGGACGGCCCGGCCTCCTCCTTTGCTCTCTCTCTTACGCACACACACACACACATACACACACACACACACACACGCACACGCACACGCACACACGCTGCAGGCTGCTCAGTGTTTTTGAAGTGAGTACTCCCGTTTCTCCCTGCGTGCGTCTAAAAGCACCGCACAGGCAGCGGGGAGTTTCCACCGGCGGCTCCGTGGTGGTGCTGAAGTGCTTTCTCGTTTGCCAGATGTAAATCAGAAATGAGCGGCTGACACATGAGAGAGGAATCGATCTGATCAGGAAGCCGCCGCACACCTCCATCCAGGCCGTGTGAGTCTCCATGTGTCTCTCTGCTCCGTTTTGTCCTCTAAGACGACACATACTTTACCTCTCGCTCACTAAGACGGCACAATTTATCGCTGTCGATAATATGCATATTCCAAAAGACTGACTAAGCTGAAAATAATTATGTTTTATGTGCTGCGGATTCACTTTAAAAACAGCGGGGTCGGTGCATACAGAATGGTTTCACGGTTTTGCTCCTGCAGTTTCATGTATTCACGTTGTGGCTGCGCTCTGTGTTTGTTTTCATGTTTCGTGTGTGTATCCTCCTCCGTGCTTCTTCACCTCCCTGATAACCCTCCATTGTTTTCGCCCGTCTTTAATTCTTCCCCCCTCTGGTGTCAGCATTCATTGGTAGCTTTTTTGGCTAAAGTTTCTGATTGGTTGAAGTTGGATTCAGTGAAGTGTGTATATGAGTTAAGCAGTCACCTGGGATTGTGGGTCAAGCCATTGTTTTTTTTTGCCTGATCTCCATAACAAACTCTGTAACAACACCGCACACAGTTTTTACACGATATGATCTCTGCTTGTTTCCTCATATGAAGTGGCAAAGTGGTGTGTTTCTTGTGTTCAGGCTTGGTGATACCGGTTCATGGTCTGCTGGGGATGTCTGCCGCCACCCTGAGTCAGTAGAAGTTAGAAGGAAGGATTTGGGTTATGAGAGAGAGTATCGTCTAAGAACCTTTAATTTCAGGAACTGGCAGCAGTGATGTGAGAGTACCAAAAGTTTCAGGGCATCCTCTGTGTCAAAGTGAGAAAAACGTCGTGTGATAACTGTAATGAGCTGCATTGCTTATTTACACTCTCTGCTCTGGAGGTATAAAGGTTTTATTCTGCACAGTTAAGTCAGATTTACTTCCTTCATCGAAGTGTTTCGGTGTTTTAAAATTAACTCGCAACGTCAGACCTTTCACATCCTCTTCCTGACGCTCAGTTTAAAAATTTGAATCTCGTATGCCGAGTCTCTGCTATCAGCTAAAAGGAAACACGGGGCTGAATAATCAGAGAAAATCTGCAGAACTGAGTTTCCGAGGCATGCCAGGAGGAGGGAAGGTAAACAGGAAGTGACCACTCACCACATGAATCCCTCCTCACTTCCCAATATGTCGCTTCCTGTATACGGCCTCCTGCTTTACTGTAAGCTCGCTAAGGCTGTATCTGTCACCGTGAGGACGAGGACACACACCTATTGTGTGTGTGTGTGTGTGTGTGTGTGTGTGTGTGTGAGTGAAGGGAGAGAAGTGAGAGGTTTTATTACACATGACGTGTTGATATGCAGGTCAGCGCTGTGCTTGCACTGTGTGTATGGACGCACGTGTGGGAGGAAATTCCGAACAGCGCTGCGTTAGCGTGTGACCCAGTTGTTGTCAGGGATGCTTAAGTCCCACACACACACACACACACACACACACACACACACACACACACACACACACACACACAGAGTGGAGTGTGTGTTAGGCAGACAGAGGTAAGCCTTTGTGGCAGGTGAACGTCAGAGATTCATCCAGCCGGCAGATCACTCTTTAACCGACGTCCAGGAGTGGCTCAAAAATCCCGCTCTGCTTTTCTTTTCTTTGAGCAGTCCCCGCTTTCCAAAGCGCCAAAGTTTCTTTTGTCTTGAGTCTCCCCCACCACCACCAGTGGGGTCAAAAGGTCAGAGTGCAGGGTCACGTGCTGAGAAACGCCTGCTGACTGGCAACAGAAACACCATTCAACTCTTCAGTGGAAATCAGGACTTCTTCGAGCTCTTTTTTCTGGGTCTGAAACTGAAAACTGAAGCTGTTTATCCTAATGAACTGCTGATCATTCTGTGTTTTTTAAACCTGACTTGTCAGTAGATTTTTAGCGAGATTGTGCGAGGTGAGACTAAAGCCTAAATTTAGATGTGAAAAAGAGCGGTGTCCAGTCGAGTCGACATGAGGTGAAACAGAAACAGAAACCTTCAGGTGAGCAGAAATGAGTCGTTGCCAGTAATTTGCGCAAAGCGCTCGTGTCCTTGCAACATTCCTCTTTTACAAGGCTTGAGTCTCAGCTCTGTTTGGTATGCTGGTAACTCTGTTTTTTTAAGTCAGCAGGTTGTAGAGGTAAAAATACATCAAGGCTTTCTTGTAAAACTAGTCTTCACCTCATGTTGTTGGAGATCAAACACATTTTAGTTCAGAGGCCACATGCAGCCCAGTTTCACCTTGGGTGGGTAAAACAGTGCCATAATAACCTTTAAATTTAAACTTTCAAGTTCGGTTTTTTTTTTGTTGATGTGGCGCAGAATATGAGTATAATCTCAACATGAAGCCATTTTTAATGAAACCTTCTGGGGCAAAATACAGCGAAATGTCCAAAAACCCCATCCTAAAGATGTTTAGTAAGTCATCAAAGGCTTTCCCTTTTCACATAGATATCCTGTGGTCCTGTTGCTTCAGCCCCAATCCAAGTTCCCATCTCTTTGTATTTATATGGCAGAATACACTGGATTACCCTTTCTCACATTGTACAGTGCTGATCGTTTATTTTGACATCTGTAATCTAAGACTGATATTTACACATAGTGTGTAAACCTGTAACCAGACTGAGACAAAGTTTGATTGCGTTTTCTGAAGTAAATATAACAGAATTCGTCATTTCAAACTCCAGCTTCAGCTCGTGGCTCCGGTTTAACAAGAACCTAATGAGACTGTTGGGATTTACACCTCAAATCTTGCCTTAAAGCACCTTCAGTCTGCAGCTCGTCACCTGTCAGCGTGATTATGAGTCACTGATGAAGTCCTCCTGATTAAACAGGGGGAGATGCAGTGCAGAGGTGCAGTCAAATGTGTGGTTTTTTCCAGGCAGCTCTAACAAGACTGAGATCAGAGCTGAGAAAGTTATGTAATACCCCGGTGTGCTGCCACCCCCTGTAGAGAGTGACTCATTACACACACACATGCACACACACAAAGGCAGTTTACATATTTGTGTCGATGAGACTCCCCATTACATCTCAGGGTTTGTGATTATTGTGAGCACCCTTGAGCAGCTCAATTTCATCTCGACTCAAGAGGACCAGTAAAATAGTGCCATAATAACCTTTAAGTTCAAAAAGATGACAGTAAAGACTGTTTTAATGAAACCTAGTGATCCAGAATGCAGCGAAATGTCCACGTGTTTTTACCAACTCTCCCTGACTACAAGGCTTTGACACAAGTTTAAAGAAATTCATTGATTTCTTTGAAATTTTTGCCATTTGCTTTGTGGTTTGGCGGGCCAGATTAGAATCTCTTGTGGGCCAATTAAAGCCCAAGGGCCTTATGTTTTAGCTCTCTAATTAATCAGAAATATTAGGAAGTCCCCAGTATCATTCGTCCACAGGTTGCTGGTTTGATTAGTGTCCTTGAACAAGGCGCTGAACCTCAATCACTTCCTTGCTTAATGCGACCGACCTTTTCAAAGAGCTTTGAGATGACTGAAGCGGTGGAAAGAGTCCAGCCACACGCGGACGTTCCCCTCTTAACCCACCTGCACACACACACACACACAAACCGAGCGTTTCTGATGCATTTCGTCATCTTGTGAGTCACGGCGTGATCAGATGCTCTTCAGAGAAATGACTTCAGCCTCGGCGAAGCTCCGCCCCCTGCCCGGAAGTCACCTAGTCTGCAGGTCGGAGTCGAGCTGTGTCAAACGTTTCTAAATGTGAAAAAAACTCCAAATGCACTCCGGACCTTGTTGTATTGAAACGTTGCGGCCTGATCTCGTTCCGCCTCTTGTATGTTTAATGTGAGTATTAAATTTTGATTGAGTTTGAGCGGTGGAGTTTAAAGCCTTTTCAGATGTGACATTGAAGTTGATGCGGCGACGGCGGCGGCGCCTTGTTTGACGGCAGAAACGGGCGCAGCTGAGCGATGACGCCCGGGAGCTGCCATCCGATATGATAGATTACCCTCCGCGCCTCCTCTTGAATTACTGTGCAGGAGGTGTATCCTCAGGTAAATATGATTAGTTCTGTCTGGAAGCTGATGGATCACAGTGATAAGTGGAAACTTCTCTGGATATTCTTCATCCCACTCAAGCCAATTGTCCCAAATGTGTGTGAATTGATAATTATGCAGCCAAAGTCGAGCATTTAGGGCACCTCGGAGATATGGATCGGTCTTGGCTGCTCCCACTAGAGTGAGAAACACTTCCAAATCAACCGCCCACGCTGAACACCCACGTCGTGCGAAAAGGTCGAGCTGGTAGAGACGATCCTGGATCTCAGAGGGACTAACCTAGATTCATGACGGCTCCCTCACACACACCTGAGTGTCTTCAGGTAGTCGCTATCAGATTAACTTATCCCGTAATCCACCCTCAGAGATGATAAGGAATAATAGATGAACTGATGGATGAGTAGCAACATAGTGGTTTCTTGATATAATCAAAGATGGTGTGAAACATTAAGGAGATGACTCAGTGCAGCACAGAGAGCTCTCAGCTCGCTGCTGCTCGGAAAACAAGCTCAGCCTAATCAAATATTGATTATTTCTTAGCTTTGTTGTTTCTTTTCTCTCTCTTTATAAGGTAATTGAAAAAAAATGTAAACTGTTCATAACATTTTGAGCATAAATAAAACATTTGTTTTGGCATTACTTCCACATTTAGGAATATATTTTGCTTTCTGGATGAGAAGAGACTGCTTCTGTTACGGCTGTGTTGTTTTAATAATGTGGCTATAAAACACGTCACGTGATGCAGAGCTTCAAGGTTTAAGTGCTTTTTTTTTTTCTTTTTTTCTTTTTTGCATATTGCAATACTCGGGTGTATCGGTGCTTTTTTCAAGTAGCTTCAGAACAGACACACTCAAAAGTTCCATTATGGATTAACTTCAGTGAAGCTGATAAACTATTTCACCCGTTTGTACCACCGGTATGAAAGTAGTTCCACTTGAAAGCATGTCACGTTACAGTCATGTGTGCGTGTGTGTGTGCGTGTGTGTGTGTGTGTGTGTGTGTGCGCGCGCGCAGCAGTTCTTGCGCAGAATGAGCAGGGTGGTCAGCTTTTCTACAGTTCACGCTCTTCCTGAGCGGCCGGCCCTTTAAAGAGAGAGAAAAAAGGTCTGATGGAGCACCTGGACCGAGCAGGAAGCAGCTGGAGAGTCCTGATTACTCTGCAAACACACACACACACACACACACACACACACACCCAGACTCACACACACACAAAATGCCCGAGACAGGTTAGCCTTCGGTGACTTGCCGTGGTGAATCACAGAGATTCACGGTACAGTTATTAATCACCCACGTGCCCGCGCGTCTCTCACTGTAACAAACACGCTCATGCGACCAAACACGTGGCAGATGCTCGGTGTCTTCAGGGGGAAGGAGGAGGCGGAGGAGGCCGTCCCGGTCCTGTGGCTTCCATCTCTGGCTTTGAGCAGAGGGGCTTTCCTGTGTGTGTGTGTGTGTGTGTTTAAAGAGGCTGTCAGCTATATTAAAGCAAGGTGGGCATGGAAAACTCGGCGTGTTGCGCCAGAGGAGAAACCACACCCCTCCTCTGTCCGTGGGCATGACGCAGCCTTCGTCTGAGCTCATGATGCTCACTTTTTAACAGACACCTCAGGAGCGTGAGTCAGTGCCACACAGCTAACGACTTCCAGTCGTGCAGCGATGCCTTTTTTTTTTCCTGTTGTAACATTTTTTTAAACATCTTTAAAGCGCTCAGAGGCTTTTTGAGCATCTTTAACTGTGATAGTTCTGACAAATTATGTTCAGCACGAACAAACAAAGCCATTACATAATGGAAGTTCGGGCTTTTTCTCTTGTGAAATATGTTTCAGCTCAGAAAACCAAAAAATGAATTTGAATGTAGACATTTACAGAAGCCAGAGTTTAAAACAAATACAGACAGAAGTTGTATCTGGGATCATTTGTGACCCAGTTCCTGATACTGGTGTCAGTATCGGTGCATACCTAGGTTGAACTGATAAAGAAATGGTTTTTAGTTTGTTTTTAGTCATGACATTTAGTAGGAAATCAGGCATCCTGGAAAAAGAAACACGCCCATGCTGGGTTTATCTTCACGATGGATTAAGGCCATAATGTAGGATTAGATCTAATTTTAGATTACGGTCGTGAAACAATTTATTTTTTTACATTCGTATATAGTCATGAGATCAAGCAAATCATTTTTTTTTAACCTGGATCAGATTGATATTTGCTATTACAGTATCTTTTTTTTAAAGTTTCCAAAATGTTTCCAAGAGTTTGGAAGTCAGACTTTACCCGAACCAACATTAGGACTTGCAGTGCTATCATCACTGACAATCACATTACAATCAGATTCATGTTTTTTGTCTATATGGATGAATTGACAGATTATGTTTCGCCAATGAGATTAAAAAAAAATTAAAGTTGAAGATTTCTAACTCAGTCAGGCTGTTTTTTTTATGTAGAGGACAAATCTATATGTTGTTCAAAAATGATTTGATTAAAATTGAAATTTAAAATTGTTCCTGCTTCATTTCTTAGCTGTTTGCTATCAGTGGAAAAAAAATAATAGACGCTGCTGTGCCTTTAAGAGGGCGGCTCTCTCTGCAGCTGCTCACCATGTTAAAGTCTGGTCACATCTAGTAGCAGACAGGCAGCTTTAGTGATGTGCACTCTTGTTTCCCTCTCTCTCTCTCTCACACACACATACACACACACACACACTCACAGTGGGGTAATTGTCTGTTAGGGGCTTGGCAGAGGTCCCATGCTGCACAGCTGCACTGGGTCAACACACACACACACACATAAAGTCGTTGTGGTTTCGCTCACATGTCTTTTTCAACAGCAGATCATTTATAAATATGTTTTCTTCTCGTCAGTGTAAGCAGTGCTTGCTCAGCTGTTGGAGGCTATCATCAAGCCTTTAGTTACTTGACGAGGTATTGACTGATTATCAGTTGATCGATGCTGATAAGGAAGCTCTGGTTTCCTGCTACATGTTAGCATGTTAGCATTTTGCTTTTAAAGGGCCTTCCACAAAGGCCAGTCTCAGCTCGGCATACTGTCTGCTCTCACTGATAGTGGTCTATTTCTGTCCCCCCCCCCCCCCTGCCAGCTGACCTTTGACCCACATACCGGGCCATGTGGTCTCGTCAGGCCTGTGTTGTGGTGTGTCAGACACACATGATTTCCTCCGCGTGGTCACGTGTCCTGATGTGGCCACGGCCGGCTGAGGAAGCCTCTGCTGCCTCCATAGACAGTTTTTGAGGGAAAAAAGGGCAGAAAGTGTTTGTTTGTGAAGATTATCTTTTTATTTTTCAGCCGTTGGACTCCAGCTGCTCAGGTTGCATCAGGAAGGGCAGCTGGTGTAAAAAGCATCTCTCTCTCTCTCTCTCTCTCTCTCTCTCTCCCTCACACACACACACACACACACACACACACACACTGGCTCCTTCTTACTATCATGTTTACTGATAGTAGAACCAATATTTAAAGATGTTTATTAAGTGTTTGGAGTCCATAAAGCTAGAAAAAAAGGGATGCTATAATAACCATTATGCTGTTTCTTTTTTCACCGTCCTTCAGTAAAAGCTCTTTTTGTCTGTGGTGTGTATTCGCTGCAAATGTCACGGCGGACCGAAACTGTGTTTGAATTATGTGAGGAGATAAAGCATACCTGGACAGTTAATTTTCTCTGCTCAGTGTTGCTTTTATTACTCATTTGCTTGTTTTATCCAGTGACGTGTGCTTTGTGAAGTGGAACGAATTGTACATAAAGTTTATCTTTGATATAAAAATGCAGCGTGTCTGTCTGCCAAGTGTTTATGGAGTAATTAAAAAGGAATTCAGTCCACTAACAGACACAAAGGAAAGTCATGTTTTATGACCTTAAAAAAAAAAAAAACTGAAGATGTGAATAAACATTAGCAGGGAGTAATAATCAAGGGGCCGGTTATGAAACCAATTCTTAATCAGAGAGATGGATGGCAGGAAGGGAGGAATGCTTTTGTCTAGACTTCCCTCTTCCTCTCGGAGCCGGCCTCTCGTCTCCGCGGGCCTCCAGATGGGGGATTAACAGTTCACTTGACACATTGTCATGATGATGTGGACAGGTCTCTTTCTCTTGCACAATAACTCTCCAGTTTACCTATTGTCTGCTTGTCTCTGGCTCCTCTGCTCAGCGCTGCCTCCTTTCTGATTCTGCTAGAACTGCACACACTGCAGAAGAACTGCACTGTCCAGGCTGGACAGTGGGATTTTTTTTTTTTTTACATCTTTTGATTACTCTCTTAAAGTTGCAGCAATCAGGGGAAAACACAACTTTTCTGAAACGCTGCTACTGTGATCATTCAGTTCACAGACAGCAGCTCTGGTGGACGTTCCTGCGGTCAGTGTGCCAGTTGCGCACTCCCTCAAACCGTTTGACATCCCTGGCATCATGCTCTGTGATGAAACTGCACATTTTAGAGTATCCTTTTATTATGGCCAGCCGAAGAAATACCTGAGCAATAATTAACTTGTCTAAGCAGCATCTTAAACTGGGATTACGTCGGCAGAGGAGAAGTGCTCACTAACACACATTTAGACTAATTTGTGAAGAGTATTTAAGAGAAATAGGCCTTTTGTTTCCATAGAAGAAGTCTTAACTGCAAGAAAAGCGTTGCATTCATATCTTTGTTTGTCAGAGACTTCAAAAGAAACTCTGATTTCAGTCTTTATCTCTTTTATATTTTATCACAAACCGGCGCTCCTGAGCTAACAGCACCCCCTCTCGCTCTGTGATGCGCCCGGCCTGTTAAATCCATCCAGACGTGCATCAGCTTCGCCCCGCATGCACACGCTGACGTCTTTACGCTGACTGTGTGGAGCGGCGGTGCCGTCGTCCCCAGAAAGCACGCGGCTCCTGCTGCAGGCGCCGCGCCGAGGGCTACAGTAGCCGTGTGTGATCTGCATGCAAAGGGAGCGCGCTACCCGAGACACACACACACTTAAAGCTTGTTTTGTGGTTTTGGGAAACGTACGTGTGCGCACCTGTCACCTGTGAACAAAGAGCCGGCGCTTGCCTCCTCATTAGGCGTCCTCAGAACCTCCGTGGAGGTGCGCGGCTTCCCCGCAGGGAGTGCGCACACGTGCACGCAGCTCCGCTCTGCACTCACACACTCTGTACATGCTGACAGTAGAAAAGCAATTACAGCAGCATGCTCATCATCACTTAAATCCCGGTATATCTCGGTGTCTCCTACATTTACAAGCTCCCTTTGTGCTGAACCCACAAATGCTTCTGTCGTTAAGTTGATTCAGATCTGTCCGCTCTGTTCATTTGTCACCTTGAGTTCCCATTAAGAGGCCGAACCCCTCAGACGCTCCCTCTTGCCCCGGCGCACTGGAAAATAGATTTGCTTTCTGAAGCAGATAAACAAGTGATCTTTCTCCCGCTTGTCTACCATTTCTTCTTCTTCTTTTTTTTTAATGCTTGCCTGCACATATCGATTCATGTTTTAGGTTTTTACCTATTAGTTCTGTTAGCTGTCACATCAATATAAAACTGCAAAAGTTTCATCCCAGAGTGATTTCTCTTTCTTTTTTTTTCTTATTTTATTTTCAACAGTGACAAACTTCAACAATGGCTTGGAGGCCAGTTCAGACTCTGACGACGAGGACAAGCTACACATCGTGGAAGATGACAGCCTGCAGGACCCCGAGGTCACGGACGCCGACGGGACCGCCGCACTGGCCAGCCATGACGCCGCCATAACAGTATTACCCCACAACGGCTCCTGGAATGGAGGTGAGAAAGCGGGAGGCGGCGTTCCAGCCTTCAGATTGATCGCGTTATCTGTTCATCTGTGACAGTTTGCTCGCTCTCAGCCGCTTCCAGATTCTCACACGTTCTCGCGCAGGAGCTCCTCGGGCTCACCCAAGCTGTTCCCGCTGATATTCTGCAGCAGCACTGCGGAAATAAGCTAAACTTATTCACACCGCAATGTCCGAATAACTCAGGGAAGCCGGGGCGAGCCGAGCTGAATCAGCTAATTGTCAAAGATGATTAAAAAGGAAAACATCGATGAAGAGTAACTTGTAGTTTTAACTTTTATCACTTTTCCTTGATCTCTGCTCAAAGACACATCAGTAATGTCAGGTTTGTTTCTACACGGCGTGCGTGCTGCTTCTGTAGATGAATCTGAACAGGTGGGGAGATTATCCACACTGCCGCTATCAAGTGAAATCAAATCAGGGCGGCGGCAGGCTTAACATGCTGCACATGAGTGTGTACAAGTGCTTTACAAGCTTAAGTACACATACATTGCGTTTCCTCAATGTTTCTCCTGGATTGAATGACCATACTGATCTTCGTACTGTGCATGAATGCATCCGCTGAATGTTCTGAGTCAGCCGAACGCCATCGCCGCTCAGCGTGGTGTTCGCATCAACGCAGAGGTAAAGGATGATCAAAAAGCTGGGGATTTTTTATTTTTTTTATGTAGCAACAAGATGAAAGCGCAAATGAGGGAAAACATGGAGCGGGCGGATAGAAGGACAGAAAGAGAAAGGAGGTGGGGAAGTAAGCGCGTCAGAGGAATAGACACGCTTCAGTAATACCTTCAGTAATGCATAATCTGGCCTGCAGTCATGCAGAGGTTTTTCCTGTCTAATCTCCAGCTCTCACATCCAACAAACCTCAATAAATCCAATCCGTTCCCTAACAGGCTAACATGCCTCCGAATAATACAGCACTCTGCCCAGAGGCTGCTCTTTACAGGCAGTTAGCGCCGGGCCTTGTGTGCTGGAGTATTCCTGTCAGCTCTGATCACAGCCGAGCGCTGCAGGATTTTACCTCCCACCCCAGACGATCACAACTCCTCCGAAGTGCCGCTGCATCAGAGCAGACAGGACGATTCAGGAGCGCAGGGGCTGCTCATGGTTGTTATTTAATAAAAAAACAAAACAAAAAAAAGACCCACTAAAGTACTCTGAATCTTTATTTAAGCGTTCATTTCAAAGACAACAAATGGCATCCACTAGTGTAACTAAATTCCTTCATTTTGTTTCTGTTGTTTCCGTGGAAACTGACGCCGTTTTCAAAATGTTTTCATGTAAATGCAGAACTTTCTTGAAACAAGTCAGGTAAACGGGGCCAAATACATATCGATACATATCGATTTGATGTTTTACATTCTAAATACCAGACTTACCGCAAATAAAAGCCGTGATTGTGCAGCCTGACACAGACTGTGACCAGAATGTCATTAGATCCGTATCTCAGGCTGCAGCGTGCAGCGAAGCGGAGATACTGCTGAATCTTCAGAGGCCGGCAGCATGAGATTATTTGCGTGCACGACTACCTGCTCTCTCTTTGATCAGATTAGCCGAAGCTCCCGAGGCCTCGGGGAACGCCTGCAGAGCCAGATGTTGTGTTTGCTCCGTCTCTTACCTTTGCGTCCGAACACACACTCACCTCCGCTTGCACTCGCTCCTCCTACGGAATCAAACATCCTCATCTCTCTGATCGTACAGACACCAGATTCATCTTACGGTTGGATATTATTAGACACAATATTGTGTTATGCTTTTTCTTTCCATATTTCCCAGACAGATTTTTCTATTTTACCCAATTTATTGTTTAAATACATCTCAATATCGCTAATTTTTCTCAAAATAGTTGATGCTTTCTTCACTTTTTTTAGTTGCTTTGTGGTTTGGCAGGCCCTTGAGCCTGCCAAACCACCAAGAGACTTAGGATTTAGACCTTCAGTTTGGTCTAAATCCTTCTTGTGTTTTCCTTTTTCATTGTTTTCTGTTCAATCTGATTCTGCTTGTGTGCTTCTGATATGTAAAGAGTTTATCAATATGCAACATGCTTATCCTTTAGACTAAGCTCACCCAGTCGTACAGTTCTGTTGTTTATACTAAAACTCCTGTCTTATGTTTTCTTTCATAAGAGAGTTGATGTTTTATTACATTTTTGGCTTTTGTAGCCAGTTTTTACAGTTTCTGCTCCAGCGGTTTAAGCTGATGTGGTGTTTTTATCGACACTCAGTGTTTTATCTGTTTGGACTCTTTTCCTTTTTGCCTTTTCTCGTGGTTTTTTTTGCTATCTATGAACAATTTCACCTTTTTCATTTTTAACCAAGAGCTTAAACTAAACTTTTTTAATCCTATTTTCTGTGTTTACCCACCCGAATTCTGGGATGCAGTGAGCTGCCACATAAAGCTGCTCCAAGGAAATGATGGGGTCAAGGGTCATTATCGGGGGTCCACTGTGGGATATGAACCTGAAAACTCCCAAATCTGTTTCTTTGGCCCCTCGTCCACCACCTCCCCAAAACTGCTTTAGATGAAATGAGCGAAGTGAGCCCAAAATGAGTCGGGCATGTTGACTGAGATATTAGTGAAGCGACGGCGCCGTAATGAGTTCCTTCATTAACACTGCTGGGATGGCAGGGGGTCTGTGGGGAGTCCAGTCAGCTGAACCTTCTGCAGAGGAACACAGAACAGGTCCAGTCATGCTGCAAGCGTCGCATCTGTTTTATTGAACACGCTTTGGACTCAAGCTGCTTATCAATCAGCTCCCTGCAGTCTTTTTCTCTCCAACTTTCTCAACTTGCAGGAAGAACTGTCTTTGTGTCTCGATGTTGTTTTTTTTGTGTGTGTGTGTGTGTGTGTGCAGAAAAGCTCTTTTAAACTCTTTAAAGTTACTCCACTTTTGACAGATCAGTGCTTATTCGTGCTAACACACCTCAACATGCAAACAAAGCTGCCAAAATTCCCCAAGATTTAACAAGCGGAGACACAAGCGAGCCTGCATTCAGCAAAAGTTGATTGGCTCGTGTTTACACCGATTCTCAATGCCCTTTTAATCCTCGATTCCCCGCGAACAGCTCAGCCTACGCAAGCATCTGCCTTCATCTCGGTTAGCGGTGAGCTACAGCCAAGCAGGAAATACTAAAACCATGGAGACGGCGAGAATGTGACACTCAGAGATATTGCACTGGAGGCTGGCTTCATTGTTGCTGAAGAAAGCCTTACATGGTGTGAGCAGCGCTCGGGACCGCTGCTCCCCGTCTCTCAGCTCCTCTGCATACTCACTATACTTCTCTGCAGCCACTGATCCCTTTTTCAGGTCTTTGTACTCTCCTGCCAGGCTCATAACAGACACTCACGTCTTCCCCAGCCTTTGTTGTCTTGTTTTTCCGCTCCTCTCCGCACCGTTTCCTCTCCTGCTAAATATCCGGCTGCAGATAGTTTGACAGGCCGTCCGCTTTGTTCAGGGCAGCGTTCTGACTCCGGGAGTTAATTATCTCTTAAAGTTTTGCTGAGCTTGTTTTTCCATTACCTGTTGAACTTTGAGAGAGAAGAAGTTAACTTTTGGTGAGCTCATGAAATCAGACCTTTGGGTTGGAAAATGTCAGAAATTACCAACTGAGCCACAGTTGAACTGGGACTGGATCTCAAAGTCGTGACGCCGCCCTGATTTCCTGCCAGAGCTTGAATAGTTTGGATGATGACATTAATGTGTCAAACACAGACATGGGCTGCGTCGCCGCATGACACATGCACGACCGGATATGGAAAACTGGTGTTCCACGGGCCGCGTGTGACTCCTGAAGCTAAAGTTTGCAGCATGTGGGCTGCTATAAAAAAGAAAAAATGAAATGAGATGTTTTGTGCTCTTAACCCTGTCTAACTGTGCAGATCAGCACGCTGTCAGATTTCTTAATGAATGCAGAGAGGATTCATGTCCAAGTTCAAACGTGTAACGTGTTTAGTGGGGTCACATGGTCAAAGAGCCACCTTATTGTTTTGTAGCAGCACCTGCGGTGGAGTCCTTTAGAGAATCATTAACCAGGAAGGGGGCAGTTTTCAGCGTGTGGAGGAGCGTTCGTTTGAGGGAAGTCATGAAACGCCGCACAGACCCACAGACCCTCGGTGGAAACCCGTCAAGAGTCTCGGCGTTTCACTCCTTTCTTACCTACCCCCCCGTCTGAGGCGAGGGCCAGAACGCAGGGAGAGCAGCTGCCGTTGAATCGGTCCTCCGGTGAGAGATTAGCGTGAGCTACTCCCCCTGCAGTCCGGGCCGCACTGCAGCTCCAATCCATCCTGCCTTATAAATCCAGCTCGGACTCACACTGACAGGTTCTGGCAAGGTATACCAGTGCGGTCCAGTGTGTGCGTGTGTGTGTGTGTACGTGTACAGAGAGTGCCTGTGAATAACTGTGTTCGTGACTGAGTGTGCGCCACACGATTTCCTGTTTTCATTCCATTCTGATATTCCACGTGCATGTGTGTGTGTGTGTGTGTGTGTGTGTGCATGCGTGCGTTGCACGGTTCTGGTCGTCATTACCTCGTGGCTTTTTGTGAGGCATTAAGTGTAATTGTAGAGTGTGGTGGGAAAATATGCAGAGAGGTGTATCAAGTGAAGGGGGAGGAGGGTCAGGAGGAGAGGAGGAGGACGGTGGAGAGAAGCAGCCAGGCCGTAGAAGGAGGGAAAGACAGGAGGAGGCAAAGGTGGAGAGAGGAGAGATGGAAGAAGCCAAGAAAAGGAGTCGAGTCTTTGGAAAAAAAAAAAAATCCCTTTTGCTGTTACAAATCCCATGATTTCTCCTCCCTCTTCCGCGTATCAGACAAGAAACGGCATCACTGCTCAGATGCATTAAAGCTGGAGAGGCTGGTTTATTAATCAATTAGTCCTCTGACAGAAAATTGGACTCTGGGTTGATGAATGTTTGAGAGCACGCTCGCATTTGGCATGGCTGCCATCTGATTCTTGGCTGGCTCCACACATGAGACCCCTCAGAGCAGGAACCGAGATACTGAATCCTGATTTTAAGAACCAGCATCCAGGAAAAGAGCGATGGAGATCCTCACTGGAGGTGTCGATGCCAGTCTGTGCAGACCAAATATATTGTAGTTTGTACTCGAAGTTTCATTGAAATTGGCTTTATGTTGAGATTGTAGTCACTTTTTTTTGCTGTTGCAATAACTAAATGATTTTGTGAAAATACATTTTCATCACATGTACTCTTGTTACCTTTTCAGCTCAAACTTGCTGATATGTGAGACAGTTGATGTGTTACAGAGGCAACTTCATTATTGAATTAGAAATCTGATGAGTCTAATGCGCACACGATTGGCTTGAATTCCTATATCAAGGCCTGAAAATGGAAAGTAAGATCAGTTTTGTGTGTATTTGGAGACAGATTTAAGAGATTTTCTCACCCATGTTTATTTTTCTGTCGGAGGTTTTTTGAGGGCAGTGTCTCCTCGTTTGAACCGTCGGTCTGAGGACAGAGAGAGTTTCGCGTGCTCCCTATCAGCCTCTAAGCTGTATAAATAAGACTGTTAAAAGTTGTGGGATAAGAAGGTAAAAATGAGGATGAGTGTGGGAAGGAGGTGAGGAGACAGGAATGAGCAGAGGGAGGTGGAGAAGGAGGCTTGAAAGGTGGACGAGTGTGTGTCTGAGAGGGGGAACGAGAGATCTGGAAAGCTCTGGGATGAGATCATGGGAAGCAACGATCTGTGTTCAGAATGAGGCTTAGCAGGGCTCGGCCTGGGCCCGCCTCTTCTGCTCACACACACACACACACACACACACACACACACACACACACACACACACACACACACACACACACAGCTGCACCTGTCCCTGACACGGCTCAGCAGGAAGGGGCGTGGCCTCTGGCACCACGCCGCCCCGTCTTATCAGTGTTTTTATGTTTTGTTTTGTTTTTTTTTTTCCTCAACAGAAAGTGGAGTAACCCCCTTCTGGCCTGGTTCCTTTGCTGCAGAAATTGGCCAACTGTCAGCACCGATAACATTGTTTTCGTTACAGAACCGTTCAAAACAAAAGCGTTTGCATTCCTCAAACACAATCTTGATCATTGATCGGTGCAGAAAAGTCGAAATGTGTCAATAACAGATTTAAACATCTGATCTTCATCGTCTGTAAAGCGTATTCAGACTTCAGTCAGTCGAACCAAATGAGGTGATGTATTAAACTGCAAATCCGTCTCTGTGTGTCTGAAACGGACACTCGGGATGTGTTGAGTAGAATTGTGAGTGTTTTCTTCTCTCTTTTGTTCCTGGTGTCGTACCTGAGGGTGATTTGAATGGAGGAGTGTGTTTGGTTTAATGAGCAGGAGTGCAGGGGAGAGGACAGGCTGTCGGTGTTACATCCCCGGGTCACTTTTTCCCTCTGAAGTGCCCCATTTGAATCCAGCCCAGGGCTGTAATTATTCTCTGCAAGGCTCATTATGGGAAACACACACAGCAATCCAGCTGCTTCCAGGAAACTCTAGCATTTATATACCAATTGCGGCAAAATGCAAGAAAAGGAATATATTATTTCTGAATATTATACACTTTCATTATAATCATCAAGAGTTTTTCATAAATGTAACCTCACCCTACTTAGTATTTGAGGAATACGCTCTGATTTTGTCTTCTTGTTCATTTTTATCCATAAATTAGGCTTTGGGAAGGTAGTAAAGTGCCTTAAGTTCTTGTACCACTGTTGCACTTCAGGCAGATTTCAGCTCTGTTCAGTTTAGATTTTTTCTTATTTATGTTTTGAAAAATACAAGGATGATTAACTCATTTTAAAGTTTAGGAAAGAAAAGTATCGACACTTGTTTTATTTGAAAAAAGTTGAAAGCATCAAATCTTGCTGAAACTTAGTGTTCAGAGTGTGATTGTGTGGCGCCCTCTTGAGGTAGCACCTCTAAACAACATGTAGTCAGTCCATTTGTTTTTGTTTTCTTTTTTCTTTTTTGCTGTACATCTTTTAAATAGAATATTCACGTCTGAGCCTGATCAACCATAACATTATGACCACTTACTCATCCCATTTGAGCAGGATACTGACTGGAATCACCTCCTAAGAGATGTTTCAGTATAGTTTTATTTACCGTTTTAGTGACCCCCGACTTTGCCGGCCTTGTCTGTGTTCATGTCCGCAGTGAAAGAAGAGTGTCTGTCAGAGGGGGAGGAGTCGGAGTCGGTGAAGGATGCCCTCGTGGAGGAGATCCTGCAGCAGGGAGACACAGCCATCATCTATCCCGAAGCCCCCGAGGACGAGCAGAGTCCAGCAGAGACAGGAGGCGCTGATGAGAATGGTAACATCCCCACCATCGCTGCTCGTAGTAACACCGTGTCACAGTTTATGTATCGTTCACACAAGATTAACACCTAAATGAGTGTTAAATGATAGATTTAGTGTCCTTCAAGCTGTTCCCTCCCCTCGTCCCGCAGGCACGCCGGACTCCTTCTCCCAGCTGCACACTTGCCCCTACTGCTCCCGGGTCTACAAGCGCAACGCCTCGCTGAAGGAGCACATAAAGTATCGCCACGAGACCAGCGAGGACAACTACAGCTGCTCGCACTGCACCTACACCTTCACGTACCGCTCGCAGCTGGAGAGGCACATGAGCCACCACCGGGGCAAGGGGGACCAGGTAAAAGCCCCAGAGGCGTCAGATCTTCTGCAGTGTGGTATTACTGCTTTGTAAGGAGTGAATATAGTACCTAGTTAAAAACCTGGGACCACAGAGGCGTCGTCACGCTCAAAATTTAATCGATTTATGAAAATGTTTCTGGGAAACTGCTCATTGCAGCATCTCAGAAGGCTGCCATATGAGCAAAATACAAAACAAAGAAGATAATCAATATTCCTTTTAAGCTCAAGAAAAAGTAAAATAAATATGAGTTTTGTTTGTTTTGGAAAAGGTCGAAGCTTTCACCTGCTGTTCTTATCACACATCGATTAGATTACATGAAAACCACGTGGCTTATTGATGATTGTTTTGGCGTGTTTTCCTCTCGTTTCCCAGTCGACCGGAGGATCCGAATCAAGCGTAGGAACTCGCAAGTTCAAGTGCACCGAATGTTCCAAAGCCTTCAAATACAAACACCATCTGAAGGAGCACCTGCGCATACACAGCGGTGAGCGGCTGCTGCACACACGGGCCGAATCATCCCTTCTGCACAACTTTAACGTTTGTGGTGTTTTAGTGCAGAACCAGTATGTTTCTGTTTTAGTAATTACTGATATTGAGAGCTTTCAGACCGCACAGTGGAGGTGACGCTCAAAGTTGATTTTTATTTTTACTTATTTTTTCACTGAAATTGACAACTTTTAGTTCTCATTTTGGATAATTTCATCAACACATAGGGTACACAGAAGAAAGTGCACATAACTTGATTGATTTGTGTCCTTTTTGAATTTGTACACTTTTTACATCTTCTAAGAAAGCTGCTACTTTTAGAAAAGACGTCATTTCATCTGGACTCGATAAACAAAATCAATATTTTCTGTCCAGGTGCATTTCCGAGAACTTAAAGACAAAGGATTAAATTTCCCAAAAAAAGATAACTAAAGAACAAAAAGCAAAATCAAACATAATAAGTTACTTTTAATTTTTAATTCAATTTAATTCAATTCAGCAGTGTGATCAAAACAGCCTGGAAGGAAAAACCCGAAGCTGTTTCCTCAGTGAAACTCTCCTGGCTGTTCCTTTAACTTTTCCTGTTCTTTGCATTTCTAGTTCCATCATTTCCTCTGTTTCCTGTTTATTTAAAACACTAAGAATGGTTCGTAGTATTTTTCCAGCCTGTCACAGTGTTCCTCCACCTTGATGTTATTCAGGTGGTCTTCATTTTCTCCCTTTGCTGTGTTTTTTTGAATTGTTGGTCCTTTCCCTGAACTACTATTGTTTTACCAGTTTCCTCTCTTGGTGTGAGTGTTCTGAGCCTCTGGTCTGGTCTCAGTGCGAGTTTTCTTTGTTCGTGCACAGGTGTTTTGCGTCATTTTGAGTCGGCTTGGTTTTTGATCTTGTTTGAAGTGTGTTTCATCTCGACAACAAATCTTCAGTAAAGTCCTCGGGGTCCAGCTGTAGGTTGTGTGCGAGACTCACTTGAGAAGTCCGCCAAAGATATTGCTACTCATGGTGGTGAGTTTGGTCGTTGGGATATGAAGGAGTGATGGATTATTGGAGTGGAGAGACGCACTGGTTAGTGAAGACGCAGATCTTGATCTTGTGGTGTATTCTGGTGGAGATGAGGAGCCAGTGGAGGGATTGCAGGACTGGTGTGATGTGGTTGTGCTTTTTGGCTTTGTTGAAGTAGCCTGTGGAGGTGCTGTTCTGGATATGTTGGTATTTTTGAAGGTTTTTGTTGGTGATGCCATAGAAAAGTGAATTACAGTCATCCAACCTGGAGGAGACGAAGGTATGGACCAGATGTTCAACATCAGACAGGGCAGGTGATGGATGGAGGCTTGCAATGTTTGTGAGGCGGTGAAATGTTTTGCACAGGTGTTGATTTTAATGTGTAAAGTCAAAGTCGAGGGTGGAGTTGAACTGGATGATGAAGCAGAAGAGGGACGAGGGTCGTTGACAGAGCAGTGGAATGATTTTTTTGCAGTGGGTGAGACACGGACAGTGTGAAGACGGTGGGGTCAAGGGCAGACTGCCTTAGGTGACAGTCAGCAATCCTCCTTCGGCTTCACTAATGAAGATGTATGTCGTCCTGTTGGTGAGCTGTGACTGGAGCCAGTCAAGAGCAGCGTCGCAGAGCCCAGTGGTGGGGTGGAGGAGGATGAGGAGGATGGTGTCGTCAGTGGTGTGGAACGCCCAAAGATAAGGAGGGGGCTGGCATCTGCTGCCGTCAGCAGGCCGCTGGTGGCCATGTTTGAGTAATTTGAGTGGTTCTATATGTGCTTCAGTTCTTCAATAGGTTGTTCCAAAGAGGTAAAATGTACTGAGAAAACAATACAGCAGTGCATTCATATTAGAAAATGTATTTTGTACTTATGAATACTTAAGCCAAAATATTGGTGCTGATGTTGAATCTGATTCAATACTTTAGTACTGGAGTTGTATTTGTCCACCACTGGATTGGAGGTGCTCATGGAGTTCCGAAGAAAAAACCTTTTCCCAGAACCTTTAGAGGAATGAGAGGCTTCCTGTGGGTCTGTAGTTTGTGAGGCTTTCTGGGACTATAGCAGGTTTTTTTCAATAGAGGCTTGTTTGTTCTGGCAGGTTTCAATCGAGATGGGACAGAGCCGGACTGTAGAGACTGATTGATGTTGTTGGTCTCATGATTTCATTATGGTTATCTTGTCAATGGACTGGATTGGATTGGATTCAATTCCATGAGGCATCATGATGCATAACTCTGTCATATCCCCATTTTTCTTCCTTAATGCACATAGCTACTTTTTCCATTAATGAATATGAGCAGCCAGACAGAATTGAGCTCTCTTCAATTTAGAAAATGACAGACAAGACAATAAGTTTGTTGATACCAGTAAAAAACTAAAATGGAATCCATAATCAGTACTTGCCAGTATAAACAAAACATTTAGCCTCACAAACATTATGAACATATCCAGTCAAATTAAACATACAATGTCTTTCCTCCCATACATATTACAACTCAGTTCCTCCTGTAAGCTTATATATATATATATAACATGATGGAACTGTTGCCATGTAGTCTTCTGAGGACCCTTCTGGTGAAAATACATTACTGCACCCTGATCCCACAAGATCATGTGTGCCGTGCAACACTCACTTTTGGCAGCAGTGTATTTCTGCACCATGCTGGTCACATGTGGACTGTTCATGGCTGGCAGGCTAGCTTGGGTTTTGAAAGTGGAGGGAGCAGGCTCCGGACAAACAAACAAGCTGCCAGACTGAGTCAGTGCCCACTATATTTAAGAGAAAGCGGTATTACTGGTGTCATGCGAAAAGAAGTTACCCCCACGATAGAAACTGTGCCCTCTGCTGCGGGCGTGCACACGCATTCAGGAAGGTGGAGCAGGTTGTTAGTTGTGTTTGTCTTTATCTTCAGCTGTATGTACTTTTTGGCCAAAAGTAATTGGTTATAAATTGTGGTACTTATATAAATTATTGGGCAGATAAGTACTTTTAAGAGACATTGTGGTGGTTTTAATTATTGCATTAAAGTGTATTACCTGATGGTTGAGAGTCATATCTTAATTAGTCTGTGAGGAGAAATTTCTGAATAAATGCTATGAAGTTATGATGATAGACAAAGGGGGAAATTGAAAAAAAACTAATATGGCAATATCCAAAGGCAAGAAGGGAGTTACAGCAACAGCTATTGTAGGCAATGCTGCAGTAAGATCAGAGCCTATAATTCAGGTCAAAAAGGTGGAATTGAGTCTATCAGTGTGTTAAAATGCTGACAGTGGTGTTGATGTTACTGGATCAGAAGTTGGACAGATTGATCCAAGAAATGAAATTGCAGCATGTTTGAATCTAGTACACAGAGTATTTGGCCTACATTTAGTTAGCAGACTGCTCGCCAAATTATATTACATTTAATTAGTATTATTAAAAGGAGAAGGATAGGACATATTCATAGTAATACATTCTATTAATAAGTTGAACTGATATCCAAACATGTAGCTACTCCGTTCCGAATGCATGCACGTTCCCACAGCAGAGAGTTCATTTTGTATTGGGAGTAACTACTTTGTCACAAGGGCAACGGCAGTGGCCAGCGACCGTACAGAGCCTGGGGCAGCGGTGTGCACGCAAAACTCCACCAAAAATACACACGGTGCCCAGAAATCCATCCTGGAAAACGAGATGAAATCAATAGATGAGTGATGTCACAAAAATTAAAATCGCACAGGGCAGCATCCACTCAGACACTGACCGCATAGCACCATTCAGACTCAAGGCATTTCAGTGCATTAAAAGGAAATGCATTAAAACAAAGCGACTAATAAAAGCATGATGAATAAAGTTTTTAAAAGCTTTATTTCAGGCAAAGGTACTATAATCAGTAATATCTTTTTTTTTCTTCTTCTTCTTTTGAAAGCCTCGGCTCTCAGTCTGAGTGCCTGATAATGGTGTCAAGGGTGAATATTTTGAAAAATGGCAGCTGGACTGAACAGGATTAAGAGGATTTTAGTTTTTCATGTGTAAAGTTGTTAATTAAAAACTGTTTTCATCTTTTCTGTTCCTTTCAGGTGAGAAACCGTACGAATGTAAGAACTGTAAGAAGCGGTTCTCCCACTCAGGCTCCTACAGCTCCCACATCAGTAGCAAGAAGTGTATGGGCGCCGCTCTGCCAAACGGTGCCACCCGGACGTCGATAAAAGTCCCGCCCCCTGCCATGCAGGTGCGGCCTGTGGTGATCGCTCCGGCCCGCGTCGTCCTTAAAGAGAAGACTGAGAGCAAACCGCTTCAGGAGCAGCTGCCTGTCACTCAGATCAAATCCGAACCTGTGGAATACGAGTGTAAGCCTGTGACGGCGGCGCCGGCAACCTCGACCGGCAGCAACGGGGTAGTGAACGGTGGGGCGACGCAGCCAGCCGCCGCTTCTGCTCCGACTCTGCCTCAAGGCGTGGCGATGGTGGTGCCAACGGTCGGCCTTATGTCGCCGATCAGTATCAATTTAAATGACTTGCAGAATGTGCTCAAGGTGGCGATGGATGGGAACGTGCTCCGGCAGGTGCTGGGCTCTGCCAACGGAGTTGTGACGCAAGGGAAGCAGGGGATCGTTGTGCAGCAACCACAGCAGCAGATCATCAGCCTGCCGGCCTTCGTCGACCACGACGGCACCACGAAGATCATCGTCAACTACAGCATCAGCCCCACAGCCGCCACCGCCGCCACGACACAGCCAACACCACTCGTAGTCAAAACAAGCCCCTCCAATGCCCCCGTTGTCACAGCCGTGTCTGCTGCAGCCCCCACATCAACTAAAACAGACAAACCTCAAGCCCCAGAGGTGGCTGACCTCTCCATTGTCAAGACAGAACCGGAGTCCGTGCCCATAACTGAGGAGGAGGCAGAGTCAGCCACAGAGGCGAAAATGGCAGGTATTCAAAGTTTAGAATCAGCTCAGATGCCAAAACAAAGCAGCACCAGTACATGTTTACTCTGCGACGACTGTCCCGACAACCTGGAGGGGTTGCATCTCCTCCAGCACCACAAAGCAGCCAACGGTGAGGCTGTGGACTCGGCTGCTCTGGACCCGTCTTTCGCCGCGCTGCTGAGCGAGGCCGGGGTCACCTTGGAGGAGCCACCTATGGACGATCTTGTTTCACTACTCAAGACATACTTCGCCTCTAATGCCGATCCAGACGAAAAGGAGCTGAAGAAAATCTCCGATTCTGTCAGTATTCCCGTGGACGTGGTCAAAAAGTGGTTTGCCAAGATGAACTCTGGGAAAACTATGGGCAAGTGTCATGGCGACTGTAAAAAAGTCTCCAAATCAACTTCAGACACAAATTCCAGCTCAAAGAAAAGCTTGGATTTGGAAGAAGAAGAAGGAACTGAAAAAGAAAAGCTCGAGGAAGCTTCAGATGGTGGTAGTATCTCCCCGTCAGACTCCACATCGCTCAGCCTCAACAACGGAGACCTTGTCATCGTCAAGAGCGAACCGGAAGACCCCGAGGCCTCGGACTCCCAGGCCGAGCCCTTGGACCTGTCTCTTCCTAAACACATTGCAGCAGCATTGGAAAAGAAGGCCATGGCAATCCCTGCCAAGCAGCAGGAGCAGCCGCTGAACCTGACCTGCCTGAGGAAGGAGCAGCTCGACGGGCGCACCATCTTCGTCACCGCGCCTCAGAGCGGACGGCCCGTCAACATCGTAACCGCCGCGCAGCTGCCCACATTGGTCGCCATCGCCGGTCAGGGCACGGTGGGCTGCCTCGGCGGCATCAACACGTCAAACAAGAGAACCATCCTCATCCCACAACTCACCTACACCTACGCCACTACGGCCGGCAACTCCACCGGGGCCAAGACGGTTGTGCTCAATGGCCATAAGGTGGGTAGTACAGCAATGCTGGTAAAAACTCAAAGAGCAGAGAATAAAAATTGTCATTTTACATTGAAACGAAAATTCTGAGGCAGAAAACAAGACAGAGTAATGTAAAAATCAGGAAAATCAAGTTTTACTGGAAACTGGAAAAAATTTGCACTGAGTTACTTTTCTGAGTTTCATACATGTGTTTTTGGGGAGGGGATCTGCTGTACATGTAGCACTGACCGTTTTTCTGCATTTTAATGTTCCCTTTCAAATTTTCTACCTCTTCATGTATGTGTTGCATATGCTGGGACCGTTCTGACAATTTCGTTGTTTCAAATGACAATAAAGATGATTGTGATTCTAGTAGATGCCAGGGAGAGGAGGGTACAGGACTTCATTACCTCTCAGAGTTAAACTCACTGATGAAAGTCCTGTTCAACAAGCTGTAACTAAATAAATTCATTCTTAAGTGATCCTGCCCCTTTTCTCAATTGATACACAGCTCTGAGTGATTGACAGATTACTACGCTGTACTTTGGTTCAGCTGTAGTTGTTTTTTAAGTGCGATTTAAATAAACTTGAGTTGAGTAGCCAATTCATCACCACAAATCTATGAGGGAAAAAGGATCCACACTTATCACTATTTGTCATATTCTTCAAGCTTTTATTGTAAAAATCACCTTTCATCTCACTTCCAAGGTTTGGCTTATTACACACATTGACTCCACATATTGCATTTTCTCTAGTGGCCAGCCAAACTTCTAATAACTGAAGTGAGAATACTTCTTTACTGATTAATCAAATTGTCATGAAACTGCAAAGACAAGTATATTCAAAGCAAAACGGATTAGTCAAAGTTTAAAATTGCCACCTTAATGTGGTATTGGAGCTTGAGTGCCCCCATGATCCAGGAAGCTGTGTTTTCAAGGACTTTATGCCCCTGGTAGGGTCTCCCAATGCAAACCAGGTCCTGGGTGACGAGCCAGACTGAAAGCAGCTCAAAGGCTCTTATGAGCAATACAAAAACAAAGGTCGATACATCGTCTGGTATGGCGCAGCCGGGGCCCCACCTTGGAGCTAAGCCTGGGTTCAGGGCTCGTATGCGAGCACCTGGAGGCCGGGCGTTTGCCCACGGGGCCTGGCCAGGTTCAGCCCGAAGAGGCGATGTGGGACTGACCTCCGGTGGGCTCACCACCCACCAAGGGAACCGTAGGGGCCGGTGCAGTGTAGATTGAGAGGCAGCCAACGGCACATGGACATGGAATATCACTTCACTGGGGGGAAAGGAGTTTGAGCTTGTGAGGGAGGTTGAGAGGTACTGGCTAGATATAGTAGGGCTCACCTTCACATACAACCTGGGCTCTGGAACCCAACCTCTCTGGGAGGGCTGGACTCTCCACTTCTCTGGCGTTGCCCGCGGTGAGAGGTGGCGGGCTGGTTTGGGTTTGCTTATAGCCCCACAGCTCAGCCGCCATGTGTTGGAGTTCACCCCACTGAATGAGAGGGTCGCGTCCCTGCGCCTTCGGGTTGGGGACAGGTGCCTCACTGTTGTTTTGGCTTACGGGCTGAACAGCAGTGCAGAGTAGTTGGCCTTCTTGGAGTCCCTGGGTGGCGTGCTGGACACTGCTCCGACCGAGGAATCCTTTTTTCTACTGGGAGACTTCAACGCCGATGTGGGCAGCGACAGTGAGACCTGGAGGGAGGTGATAGGGTCGCATGGCCTCCCTGATCTGAACCTGAGTGGTGTTCTTTTATTAGACTTCTGTGCGAGCCACAGTTTGTCCATAGCGAACACCATGTTCGAGCACAGGGGTGTCCACAAGTACTCTTGGCACCAGGACGCTCCTAGGTCAGAGGTCGATGATCGACTTTGTTGTCGTGTCATCTGACCTCCAGCCACGTGTTTTGGACACTCAGATGAAGAGAGGAGCAGAGCTGTCGACTGATCACCACCTGGTGGTGAGTTGGATTCGCTGACGGAGGAGGAAACTGGACAGACTTGGCAGACCCAAACGTGTTGTGAGGGTCTGCTGGGAACGTCTGGTGGAGCCCTCTGTCAGCATGGTTTTCAACTCCCACCTCCGGGAGAGCTTCTCTCATGTCCCGAGGGAGGCTGGGGACATTCAATCCGAGTGGATCATGTTCTCCACCTCCATTGTCGAAGCAGCTGCTCAGAGCTGTGGTTGTAAGGTCTCTGATGTCCGCCGTGGCGGCAACCCCCAAACCCAGTGGTGGACACCGGGGCTGCTGTCAAGCTGAAGAAGGAGTCCTACTGAGTCTTGTTGGCTCATGGGACTCCCAAAGCAGCTGACAGGTACTGGCAGGCCAAGTGAACTGCAGTCTGAGTGGTTGTGGAGGCAAAAACTCAGGTCTGGGAGGAGTTCGGGGAGGCCATGGAGGAGGACTACTGGTCAGCCTCTGACACACCGTCCGGCACCTCAGGATGGGAAAGCAGGTCTCAACCAACACTATTTACAGTGGAGGTGGGAGGGTGACGACCTTAACTGGGGATATTATTGGATGATGGAAGGAATATTTCAAAGACCTCCTCAATCCCGTCGCCACGTCTTCCGTAGAGAAAGCAGAGGCTGAGGTCTCAAGCTGAAGTCGCCTAGGTGGTTGGTAAGCTCCTCAGGCACCGGGGGTAGATGAGATTCATTTGGAGTACCTTAAGTGTCTGGATGTGCAGGGACTCTCTTGGTTGACACGTCTCTGTAACATTGCGTGGCATTCGGGGACAGTGTCTCTGGATTGGCAGACCGAGGTGATGGTTCCCCTTTTTTAAAACGGGGACCGGAGGTTGTACTTCAACTTTAAGGGATCAAACTCCTCAACCTCCCCGGGAAAGTCTATTCCAGGGTACTGGAGAGTAGAATTTGACTGATAGTCGAACTTTGGACCCAGGAGGAACAATGCGTTTTTTTCATCCTAGTCGTGGAACACTGGACCAGCTCTATGCCCTCCGTAGGGTGCTTTAGGGTTCGTGAACCAGTCCACATGTGGTTTGTGGATTTAGAGAAGTTGTTCGACCGCGTCCCTCGTGTCTTGTGGGGGGTGATTTGGGAGCACAGAGTTCGGGGCCTCTTGTCAAGGACTGTCTGGTCTCTGTATAACCGAAGCAGGAGCCTGGTCCGCATTGCTGGCTGTAAGTCGGACTTGTTCCCGGTGCATGTTGGACTTCAATAGGGCTGCACTTTGTCACCGGGTCTTTTTGCCATTTTTATGGACAGAATTTCTAGGCACAGCCAGGGGCCAGAGGGAGTCAGGTTTTGGTAGCCATAGGATTTCATCTCTGCTTTGTGTAGACGATGTTGTCCTGTTGGCTTCATCGACCCCAGACCTGCAGCATGCACTGGGGCGGTTTGAAGCCGAGTGTGAAACGATGGGGATGAGGATCAGCACCTCTAAATCCCAGGCCCTAGTCCTTGCCTGGAAGAAGGTGGTCTGCCAGACCTTGCAAGGAGAGACCTTGCCCCAAGTGGAGGAGTTCAAGTATCATGGGGTTTTGTTTATGAGTGGGGGACGGATGGAGTATGAGATTGACAGGCGGATTGTTGCAGCATCTGCAGTGATGCCATTGGATCTTTCCATTATGGTGAAGAGGGAGCTGAGCTGAAAGACGAAGCTCTCGATTTACCAGTCTATCTACGCCCCCACCCTCAACTATAGTCATAAGCTTTGGGTCATGACTGAAAGGACAAGATTCCGGATACAAGATTCTGTAGGGTGGCTGGGCGCTCCCTTAAAGATAGGGTGAGGAGCTCAGTCACCTGGGAGGAGCTCGGAGTAAAGCCGCTACTCCTCCACATTGAGAAAAGCCAGCTCAGGTGGCTCAGTTATCTGTTTAGGATGCCTCCTGGACGCCTCCCTAGGAAGGTGTTCCAGACATGTCCCACTGGGAGAAGGCCCCAGGGAAGACTCAGGACACACTGGAGAGACTTTGTCTCCTGGCTGGCCTGGGAACGCTTTGGGATCCTCCCGGAATAGCTGGAGGAAGTGTCTGGGGATAGGGAAGTCTGGGCATCCCTACTTAGACTGCTGCCCCCATGATCTAGTCCCTGATAAATGGTAGAAAATGGATGGATAAATGGAAGTTTCATTCTGCTGCCATACATTTTTTATCAGGTAAATGAAAACAATAGTGATAACAATACTTGTCAATTGAGCAGCGGGCTTTCTCTGTTACCTCCTCGTTTCACTGAAGAGTTTTTATCTATCATATCAACAGTATCTCTCCACACAGTTGCATATTCCATATGTACAGCGATTGACCCATTCGAGGCAGTTGATGTGGATAGTCTTTTGAACACACTACTTGGTGGCCCATGCATGGGCATAAAAGCCCCAGATGCGCATGGTTTTACTGATTCATTCGTTTCCACTCTGGAAACTCCTGTAGGAGTTTTTGGCAAAGTGAAAGGAGGCTAGTATATCTAACAGCTAAAGGTTCTTTTTAAAGACAGGTAGAGATGAGAGTAAAGTTACCTCTACTAGTTTCAGTCACATCCGGTGGCCTTCCTCAGGAGGCACGTCACGTGATGGGAAGTGACGTGTCAAATAAGCTGATGGTCACCGGATGTGACCATCGGATTCTTCCGGGTGTGCCTGCCATCAGTATGGCAAGCCAAGAGGGACCTCCTGCAGGGGCTGTGGTGTGAAAATGCCTGTGGAAGATAGGCGTGATTGCTACGTGTTCTGTTTGGGCTTTGGCCATGCACTTATGAGAAGGGATGACCCATCATCATGCATGAGCTGCTTCTGCCCATCAGCCAGGTAGAGAGGCTTGCTGTTGTATGCTAAGAAATGCACAAGCTTTTGGTCTGCAGCCAGCCAGGTGTCCTCAGACTGCAGCTACCTTCGCTTGGTTCTACAACCTGAATGTAGCTGCTGGTACCTCCTTTAGGTAATGGGTACTTGGTGCCAGCATGCATCGATGATGTCTTCTTTACAATGCCCCTGAGTGGTCCCTTGCCAGGGAGATGTGCTGATTTTTTGTCAACTGACTGGCAGAGGGCAGGCCATCTGAGCGGCCTCTGTCCCCCTCCACCCGACTCTCGCATCTTACGGGTTTGGGCCAAGCTGGGGTTATGTCTGGCAGTGACACACAGTGTCTGGCAGTGTCCAAGCTCAGGCACTATGCGGGCGTGTATATCGTTCTTCAGTGGGTGGTTTTTGTATTCACATGCACCGCTGGAGCACTCTGGTTGCTGTGATGTCTCATTAAATACAGTATATGGTGCCGGGGGTTCTGAGGTGAAAACGAGGGGCTGCTTGACTCCGCCTCCTCAGTCTCCTCGTGGTGGGTCTTACAGAACAGGTACATATGAAATATGTAACTGTTTGCAGAGATGATCTGCCACTCAGAGAACAAAGTTTCCCTGAATGACAAATGATTCTTTCACAGCTTTCGAAATTGATTATAGGGAATACACTCAAAGCATAACAGCATAAATTCAAAAAAACAAAAAAAAAACCCATCTCTGTTGACTAGTTGAAAAGGTATTTTTGTGTAGTATCTTCTGAAAACAGATGACTGTGCATGCCTTGTATTGTTAAATTATACATTTAGAAAAGAGATCTGAACATGTGGAGGGCTCGTTAAACAGCCTGATTGTACGTTATGAACGATTGGAGTGGTGATGGGACTGATCTTCATCCTGCAGCAGGAGAAGAGTCCGGAGAGCGGCTCCAACGGCGTCTCCACAGCTGAAGAGCCGAACGACTCCTCTTCGGCGGGTTTGGCCAAAAAGCGGCGGCTGGAAAACGGCGTCTACCCCTGCGACCTCTGCTCGAAGGTCTTCCAGAAAGGCAGCTCGCTGCTCCGACACAAATATGAACACACAGGTAGGCTGTTTTAATGAGTGTAGTCCATTTTTTAAGGAGGAATTCAGTTTTTTTTCTTTCCCAGAGTTATTTGGGACTTATACCGCCGTGTTTTATGTCTCTGGTTACATCATCTCTCGTTAAATATGCCGTAATTTTTATGGCGCATCTGGCCCGTAAACGCACCAGATTGGAAACAGTCGGCGTGAATGTTTATACAGACGTGACTCGTGTTGTGAATTTAATGTAAAAAAAAAAAAAAAAATCCCAATCTCCTGCAGCTAATGTCACAATGGAATGTGGTTTCATCACATCTGTGAGCATTTATCTACCATGCACAGGTGTGTGTGTGTTGCTTTGTCATGTAAGAATCCATTAGGAGATTTTGTTAAAACTATTACTTGCAACACTGTTAAGTAATCTGAACATCCGTTAATGTGGAAGCGGTTGGAGGCAAACATTAAACCAGGAGGTTTGTGTCAGCAGTTACAAAGTGCTGAGATCTCTGAATATTAAACATCCTTTGAGCATCTTTGAAGGTCCTAAAGCTTTTTTTTTTTAGATTGGTCAACACTTTCAAGCTTAAATGTCTTCACCCATTCATCTGTTTTTCAGATGTTCCAGAATTGAAAATATTTTCACCTCTCTGTCTTTAAAGCTTATTGGGAATTAAAAAAAAAAGATAATTCTGCTGCTTCAAACACGCTTTTTTAGCTTTTTTGTCAATCTTTAAAATAAATTGTATAATTTTTTACTTTTATTTTATCCCTCGATGTTAAATCCATCATTTTTTTTATATTAATGAGCTGAATTGCACATTTTTTAAGACTTAATTTAACTTTATATTCTGTAAACAGTAGAGTCTGAAAGGAGTGTCATTCTGGCACCCGTAGATGACCTTTGACCCCCATCAGCTCTGAGAGGCCAGAAGTACCAAGAGCACAGACAGTTCCAACACAGTGTGTGACATTTCGACCTTCATGCTAAAACACCCCCGTCTGTGATTCTGCAGGAAAACGTCCTCACGAGTGCGGCATCTGCAAGAAGGCCTTCAAACACAAGCACCACCTGATCGAGCACTCGAGGCTGCACTCCGGCGAGAAACCCTACCAGTGCGACAAGTGCGGCAAGCGCTTCTCCCACTCGGGCTCGTACTCGCAGCACATGAATCACCGCTACTCCTACTGCAACAAGGAGGACGGCGGTGGTAGTGGCGGCGGCGGCGGCGGCGGTGGCGCCAGGCCCCCCAGGAGCCAGCCGGAGTTGGGCAGCCCCGGGGCCGGCCTCCAGTCCGACAGCCGCACCACCACCCCGCCCTCCCAGCTGGACTCAGACGAGAGGGAGAGCGAGGACGAGGAGGAGGACGACGACGAGGCCATGTGCATGGACGACATCCGGGTGGTGCAGGTGGACGACGGCGAGTGCGAGATCTACGAGGGGAACTTCGACGACGACGACGAGGACGAGGAGGAGGAGGAGGAGGAGGAGCCGATGGAGGACGGAGAAACTGAAAGCAAGCAGGTGGAGGAGGAGATGGCGTTCGACGTGGTGGAGGTGGAGCTCGGGGAGAACCACGGCGCGAACGCCGAGACGGGGGAGAGGAACGTCGAGACGGAGGAGCCGGCAGAGAAGACGGCCGAGCGCGAAGGAGAGACGGACAGAAGCATCAGGGAAGAGTCGGAAGGCACCGAGCCGGCGGAGGAAGTGGTGACAGACGCCAAATAGTGGAAGCTGTGTCCCGGACGGGAGTTTAGACACTTTGAGGGGGGAGGAACGCCGCGGCAGATGCCTGATCTTTATCGGTCCACTACTGTGTACAAAAACCCAGGTGTGCCTGAACTCTAAAGAAGAAAAAACAAAAAACAAAAAAACAAACAAACCCCAAAACAGTGACTTTTTATTTGTGAAGACAAAATATCAGTTTTTGGAAATTGTTTATAGAAGTACAGATTTTAAACTAGAGCTCACCCACTCACTTGTTAGACTTGTTACTGAGACATCCCAGGTGTTTTTTTTTTTTTTCTTTCTCTCCTTTCAGTCAGTGTTACTAATCTTGTTCTCGTTCGAAGACATTTTAACCTGTAAAGATGAGATTTCTATACCTTTTTATTGCCATCGAAGTTTTCCTAAAATCAGTATTTTATTGAGTTCTACGAACAAAAACCTCTGCACTACAGTATTCCTGGTTTACCTACGGATACATGCCTCATGCATCGTATGCCCTTCAGTGTTATATTTGTGCACTAGCTAGCACGGTGTCGTTTGTTGTTAGCGTTTAGTCTCTGCTAGCTAGCATTACGTTTGTTTTCAGTTTTGACTGTTAGCCTTAAGGAAATCAAAGTATTCTTGGGGAACGGGGGAGGGGATCCGGGACGAGAATGCGGCTTTCTGTAAACGCCATAACCAAATTTTTTTCCTTATCAGGGAAGGTAGAGTCACGACCTCAAAAGCCAGCATCGGGCGCGTTATGTCTGTCTTTGGCCGCCGGGCGCCGCCTCGGGCCTCGAGGCTCCGCCACAGACACGCCCACTTCTAACCAAGCTCCTCTTTATTGTTTCAGTGTTTCAGTATTATCAGCTCATATATGAAGTCAAGAGTTCTACGTGAAGGATCGGGACTGTTTTCCTGTTTCCACCCCAATGCCTCCAGCCTTATGCAAGACCTGTGTGCTGTTAAAAGTGCCATTGAACAGTGTTATTATTTCTTCTTCTTCTTCTTCTTCTTCTTCTTCTTCTTCACACATGTAGCCAGTATTATTGTCCCTCTGTTACTTACACGATGCCCACGTTGACTAATGTTTGTTGACTTGCACAGAACAGCAAAATTTTGTCACAATCGAAGCATCCGAGGCCTTTTTTTTTGTTTTGTTTTTTTTTTGAGTTTTTATGTGAAAAGGAGGGAAACAGTATTTAGGCTTCAGAAAAAAAAGTAAGTAAACTTACTATTTTATTTTCTCAGTTTTGTCTGCAGATTGGGAAAAAAAAAGTAGTGAATTGTGTCTTGTTTTATCTGCCAAACTGTCTGGAACAGGGATGTCAAAAAAAAAACCAACAAAAAAACAAAAACAAATTGGTCCATTCTGGCGTTGAATGAATTGGTTTTAACTATTTTAGCGAGATGATCTGACGTAACACTACACTGACACCCAGAACTGAGCAGCAATCTTAAAAAGTTCGTGAAATTTGTGCACTTCTTGAAATAAAGGTCCATGTTTGGAGTGGATTATTATGAATTGGATGAGTTTGACGCCCCTCGATCTAAAAACGACTGAGTTTACATCCGGTGAGTTCGAAGAAGCTGCACGTTATCACATAGGAAAAGTTACGACTTGAACATTTTTGAAAACGTCTCATGGCTTCTTGAACCTACCGCCTGACTTATTGGGGGTTTTTTTTCTTCGTGATACCTGTGAATACATATTTGCTGAGTAGTTTTGTTAACTCAGCTTCAGCCAAAAATCAGAAACTGTTACTCCAATAATGTAATAATGGACAATAAAGCCAATAACTTGCCAATAATATCAGAACATATATTGATATATTATGAAGTGGCTTAAAAATACTTGGAAAATGTGTAACTGCAGCAAATTTTCTAAGAAAAACACATTTTTATGCATTTTGCTTATTAAAATAACCCTCATACTCACACTATGCAGCTTTCTCTCTCAATTATGGTTCTAAAATGATTTTTTTTTTCTTAACCCTTTAGTGTAATTATTCCATTGGAAGTGGAAACTAAGGATTCCGTTATTGGCAGATATTCCATTATTGGTCAGTGTTACATTATTGGCAGTCCAGACCGAGCTGTCCTGTGGATTTGAAAAAAAAAAAATGCCTTTTTAACCGCGAGATAATCAGTTTGCTACGTCAGTTCTTGCGCTAACTTCAGCAGGTCGGCTCAGGAACCCAGCAGAACTCACAGAATCCAGACCAAGTCCCAACACTTCTCCACACGTATGCACTTGTTTTCAGATTAGAGATAAATTTGTGGCAAGCTGTCCCGCACTTCAGGTAACAAGCGTTAGTGAATGTTGGTTTTCAGTTGGTTTTACCGAACAGTGTTTGTAGTATTTTAATTTCTTTTTGTTGTTGGTGTTGTTGTTGTTGTTGTGTGTCCTCTGTATGTTTTTGTCTACAATGGCAGTATTAGAGCCCTTTTCACAGATTAAGAATTAAAAAAAATAAAACAACAACAAAAAAGTATACCTGTTTAGTTTTTAGAAAACTTTTTTATATTTATGTGTCTTATTTTTATATTTTCTTTTATGGTTATTTATTACACATTGTAGTGTACATTACTGTAGTTTGAATTGATACAATAATATATTTTAGTATGAAAAATAATCTCAAGACAAACAAAAAAAAAAGTAATCCCAACATGTGGTTCTGGGAGCTGAGGTTTGTTTTCACAGAAAGAAAAGAAAAAAAAAGATGTATTCTGTAAACTTGACTTCTGTTTTAAGCTAAAAGAAAAAAAAAAGACAGGAATGAAGTGAGAAATAGAAAACTGTTACATGTGCATCCGCTCTTTGCGTTGTTATAAAGCTACTGAACTCTAAAACTCTGTGATTTTTAAAAAGCATGAGTCGTTTTAATGAAGGATCTCGTTACGAAGCATTGACTTCTTCTTCTTCTTCCCCTTGTTTTTTTTTTTTTTTTTTTTTTTTTTTTTAATTTTTAATTTTGAGGCCAAATCTGCATCGTCCCGCCTCCGTGTTTTCTGTTCTGTGCCAACTGGTTCTGTCGAAGGCTGCATCCCGTCTGTCGTCTACACGCCCTTTGTAAATTCACTGTCTCTTTTGTATTGTTTTTATTTTAGGTTTGCTCCATTTTTATGACTCCCCATCACAATAAAAATGTAAGACAGCAGCTCCGAGTGGACCGAGTCGTTCTTCCTCGTACTGTCTCTTCAATCCTTCTGGATCAGTGTTGGAACATCAGGATATTTTCACTTGATTAGTTCATTTGCTGTGTGGCAGACCCCCAGCTCAGTTCAGTTCAGGGGCCCTGGGGGCCTCTGGCGCCCCCCAGTGGATTATTATTATGTCACATCTGGAAGAAAATGTTCTTTGTTTTTTGAAAAACAAATGAATCAGTGGTTTAATTTTACATCCTTGGAACAATATATTCACGGTGCTTCCTGTGGTTTTGATGTTGTCCTTTTCCTTGACTTTGTTGTTGTTTGTGCATTTTGTCTAATGCATTCTTCCGATATTGTCCATCTGTAACTTCTGTGATACAACTGCTAGTATTGCTGCCATGCTTGCGTTTGTTGTTTTTCTTACTCTTGCTTTTGTTCCTGTTGCTTTGTGTACTTTTTGTTGCTGTTGTTCTGTTTGTCATGCAGTTTTCCTTTTTGTTGTTTTCATCGTTCCTGTCACTGTTGCTCCAGTTTTTTCTTTCTTCAGCTTTCTTTCATTCTCCGTCATGTTTTCAGGAAATTGATGTCACCGTGAGACGTTCAGTCATGTTGAATTGTAAAAACTGCTAATTAATTCAGGGAAAAAATTCCCTTTTTAAAAAATGATTTTCAATCTGTTTGCTTCATTAAGAACATCAGCATCTCTCAAAGTGTTTAGATCAACAGCAACACTTTGTCTTCATTACTGGTTTTAACAGCAATTACTTACGTGTTACTGTCAGCACTGGTGGAGTTATAGTCATATGTTGATTCATGATGCAGTCATTCAGTGCATAATTCAGTCGTGAGGCATAATTATTCAACACAGACACATTTCTGTGTGTAGTTACAATACATAAGAAAGACCTGACATATTTTCAGTAAATGTTCTCACTGATAGTTCTGAGAAGACACAGTTACACTTTTCTTGGAGTGTTTAAAAAGGTCCAAGGGAGTAAAACTCATCACTTCTTTCCTGTTTCCTAAGGAGAGCACGAAGCTGCTGTTTGTGTCGAGTCCTCCTCTAAACTGCTAATGAAAACGAGCCCTCCTGACGGCCTCTCACCCCGGGCAAACCGCAGCACATTAAACAGCAATGTTCCAGTCTTTTCAGTATAAATGGACTTAATATTGTTCTAATGAATATTCAGGAAGCAGCCGATGGTTTTCTGGGGTTTGCTGCCTGCTGTGAGCATTAAGAGGAAAGTAAAGACAGAACAGCAGTCGCACTTCTGTGTTTATGTCTCATTTTGCTCCTGAAGGAGAAGTGAGACAAAACAACAGGTGATTTCATAAAGAACTGATCAATTATACTTTCAAAGTGATTACTCATTATGAAGCATGTCATGTATATAGTCTGCTCACCAGCTGTGGAAATAAGTCGCACTCATGATTCAGTAATCAAGCACTTTCATACATTCAAACAGAAACAATTATTCATTTAGTTTTCACATAATTTTCCATTATTTCCACAATTTAGTCTTTTTCGCTTCTATAACATCACAATTAATTGCTGTCCACAATTTTAAGTTGCGCTTTCCAGAGTGTTTTCAGAGAATATGTTCATTATTCTCGTCCACGCTTGCTTAAAATGAAGTATTGCTTATTGAAAACTTCTGAGACATATGGCTGTTCAGGTAAATCCAATCTGCTGCTCAGGATTTCTTTTGTGTTGTGGCCGGCAAATTGAATTTCTGGTTAATCTGCAGAGTTTGTTCAATTTATTTTAAATGGACATTTTCTGTGATTTAAAGTCACAAACGCCAAAAAAAAATTCAATTCATTTACAAATAGAGTAGCTTGTTGTTCGTGAGTTCAAGTGGATTTAAGTCTGTTTGTTGCTGTCTGTCCTCTCCTGCTCTTTGTATCCCCTCAATCCAAACCAGAGCAGCAGAAAGTCTCCACCTCTGAGCCTGTTTCTGCATTTTTCAAAATAAAACTACACAATTTATGTTAACGCACATTAAATTACTTTGAAATACTCTTACAGTGCTTTGATTATCATTATATATTACTCATACCGCAGGCAGATGACTGATTTGATTTATTCCCTCCATAAGATTTTAAACGGCTCCTCCCACAGTGACCAGTAGGGGGCAGGAGAGGTCCGTGTTTTGTCCCTGTGCAGTTTTACTGGAAGTCTGTGAAGCCAACACTGTCTGGAAGACAGATATTTCATGAAATATAAATCACCAATCGTCCATCAAAAATGTTTCTCAGAAGAATAAAAAAAAACAAACAAACAAATAAACATGATGTTTATGGACAGAGACTCTTTAAAGGTTGGATTTATTTCGCTTTAAATGGTCAGTATTTCCTGGTTCAGATTCTTATTATGTCTTATTTGACTGGACATTGAAGTGGTTTTTCAAGCACTTCAAAATAAAATCTCGTATCATTAATTTCTGCAAGTCATTGTCATAAATTAAGGCTTATATGTGCTCATTTTTAACCTGTGTCGTCTCACAGAGTTTATGAATCCCACGATCACTTTCTGCTTTCTGTTTGGGCAAAACTGGAGCCTGTGGGCTTCTGAACAGCTTCAAACACCACAGCTCCTCTGGTTTGTTCTCGTGAATGTGGACGGTCTGCCCACACAGCGTCTCCATCCATGATCCTGTCGAGCTTTCTCCTCCTGCAGGCCTCAACAGGTCTTCTCTTTTATTCATGTCACAGCTGGAAACAGCTTTGTTTCCTACATTCGTCTGTTTGCGCAGAGTGTGCATGTCCTCCGTGTGCATGTTGGGTTTTCTGCAGGTATTTTGGATTCTTCCTGCTGTGTGAAAAATGCCTCCTGTGCAGTAAAACCTGTTTTCATCACAGTTCTCCCATAAAGACGGCAGTACCGTTTCCTCCAGCAGTCACAGGAACATGCTGGAGGCTAATTGCTCCAGCTCCTTGGACTGGATAGGGCAGTAAAAGATGGTTTTGTGTGACGTCGCATGTTCCAGAAGCTTCTGTACTGCGAAGAACTGAGATGGTCAAACAGTTTTCTCCCTGATCTGTTCTCACGCAGATGTTCTGCAGCAGCAGCAGCGCGTTCAGCTCATCTACAAACCAAACGAGGCGGCGCCTGCCGGAGCGCAACAAAGCACAGACACCAGAGCTGTAATAACTGTCTTTAATTAAAGCTCATTTCACGCGGCGCCGGTTCGCGACGCCGCACACGCCGAGCTGTTTGTCAAGATTAGCCGGGAAGTTCAGAGGAAGCAGCGGCAGCTGTCGATCAACTCGTGACCTTTGTGGCCACGCGGATCGGCAGCCGCAGTGACGCCGATGGAGGCCATGTGACAGAGTGAAGAGAGGGCGGCGCTTTACACAGAGACAGAGCAGAAGTTGCATCATCACTGACTGAGTGCCACTGTGTAAACAGACGCCCAAAACGCTATGAAAAAATGTTATGTTTTCACTTTCGCTTGAACATGTCATGTAAATGGGGCCTGAGATTATTTCACAAAATGTCCCATTACTTGCTGATTTTTAATGCCACCAAACATTGTCCCCACCCTCCACAGAAGTCGCCCTAAAGAGTTTGAAAAACACTAATTGAAGAGCCGTCACTGAATGATGACTCCTTACATTACTGATGTTTGAAAAGTGTGTGAGAAAATATGAGTAAATTACAGCTTGAGAGACAACAGGGTGCCATGAGGTTCGAACACTGTGAGGAGAGGATCCCCTGCACTGACCGAAAGCCTGACGGCTGAAGAATGGATGTTTTATTCAGGCACTGCGACAGGTCCAACCTTATGATCTCAAGCACTGGTTTTCTTGCCAAAGTGTAATTTTATTTAGAAAATTTTGCTAAGTTTTTTTGGACACAGGCTGCGTTGCTCTATGGGTGACGAAGGCAGGGGAATTTAGAGAGACTGTTTAAACTCAAGTGCTTGTTTTTGCTCTACGGGAGAAAACCGCCTCACTTGAAATGCCAACAAACTTCTCTTCACTGAAGCCCGTACAATAGAAAACACCCAAACTGAATTGTAGGGTTGTGATCTTCCAGTAACAGCAGTGTTTCTGCCGAGTGACTTCTTTTTGATGTGTTTGGAGAAAACCTCATGCAGCACATAAATCACAGAGGCTGAATTTAATGCTTGAGTGAGAAACTGAAGGGTGCATTTACTGTAAGTCCCTCTCTTGTTCAGAAGCATCTTTTTTTTTCTCTCTCGGCACAAATGAACCCCCCTGTGTCGTTTTATTACTATTCAAAGACCCCAGGAGAGTTTCTGCTTCCAGCGGGGCGCAGTGGTAATGTGTTATAGTGTGTGATGGCAGATGCCTGCTGAGGTTTGTCCCGGCAATTTGTTTGTCCTGGCGGATGAGTTTGCCGCCTGTCGTTAAAGCAGCCGAGCAGGGAGGAGCAGTCTGTCTGTCACCGGCCCCTCTGTGGACGGCTTCAGTCCGCCTCTGTCTCCTCTGAGTCCGTCTGCTGCAGACGACACCTGTACCATTAAAACTTCCAGGAGTCTAATCGCTGCTCTTATGCAAAGCAACCTACTCAAGCAGAGCGGTGAAAACAAAGGACCTTTACATAAATCTCCGAGCAACAAGCAAGCAGGCGGCCAATAATGCCGTCTCTCATTGTTCACACACTCGAGGGGCTCACAGGAGGGCTTTGTTATTGCTGGCTTGTCATTACTCCCACAAACGAAATACATTTCGAACCACTTTATAAGAATAATGTAAATCTCACCTAAACTAAGCCTTTGTCTTCTCGTGAATAGTTGAGGAATTTTCAAAGCATCCGAAGCTGTATCTGAAACTAATCCACCACATCTCTACAAAGCTAACTGTGTAATGACTTAGTGAATGTTAATGGGGCTGCACGGTGCCTTCTCCTCATAGATACGACATGGGTTCAAATATGCGTGTGTGAGTTTGTTCCTCAGCCGTGGTGGTTGTACTTTTAGCCCAGAATTAGCCTTCTTCAGCACCGAACAGCTCCTCTGAGATTTTGCCATTGGTTCAGCCAGTCAAATATAGTGGAAATCGAGGTTTTTCTCTGGTAAAACAGCAGATTTCTGTTGCTACACAGTGACATCTAGCGGCGCGGCATGGTCTGTACTTTCCTAGTGTTTCAAGAAGCTAATCAGACATAAGAGCAGAGACACTGGTGCACTGCACTGATACAAACAGTAAATAAACATGTTTAGCCATTCAAGCAGAAAATGATTTCTCATACTGCAGAATGATCAGTGCTCTCAGCTACAGACTATAACTTTCAGGCTCACTCAGACTTTAATAAGTTAAGCTCACGTTATGAATCCAGCTCCTTCTGAGACAAATGGAGGAGAAACGACACTTCATCAAATTGTCTCCAGGATGCCTTGCGGTTCAAGGAATTCTGGGGATTTCCACATGAGAGGAGAAAGACCTGAGCACTGAAAATGCACATCTGACAGATTCAGTCCCCGACCCGGATCAGGCAATATGTTTGGTAAAAGATAAGAAAAAGTCTGACTAATATGACCTGAAAACATTCAACTGTGAAATTAAAAAAAAATAAAAAAGCACCGCCAAAGTACAATGTGTGCAGTGAAGCTCGTTCAAATGTCCGTTTGTAGAAAAAAAATGAACATTTAAAGGTTGAGACGATCGGAAAAGATGTCACACAATTGATATTTTTGGCCTTTAAAGACGGGAAATCAAAGAATGTGCATAACACTAACCGTCTAAATAGTGCAATAGTGCCTCTCTGTATCTACGGGTCCTCGCAGGACCCATTATTCTGATAGGAAGGTGGTGGATAAGCTGTGTCAACCCACACAGCCCGTGATGGAGTGCATATTGGTGTGAGTATGATGTGAATGTGAGTGTGTGTGTCACAGTTATCTGCCAGAGTGAGTGAATATACAGTATACGCGTGTTGTGAACCTTTATCTGAACCGCCCAGCTCTTCAGACATTTCATTTACAGTACATATATATCATTCTCTGACAGCTCACTCTGTATTAAAACTTGTTTATTTCCACGCGGCTCCCCGAGTAATCCCCGAGCCGCAGACACGAGTCGCGGTTCTGCCGCGGCACGTCGACGCTCAAATGTAATGATGCTTTCTTTCATGAACGAGGAGGCATCTCGGGGGCCGTCTGCTTAGGTGAGATGAAAATACAATTGCGTATCTGTCTTCCTGTTTGATACCGATTCCTCCCGAAGCCTCGGGTTTGTTTTGTCAAAGCAGCGGTTCAAATGCAGAGTAGAAAAGGGGTCAGACGTAGTGGGATGAGGCAAGGGAGGTTTATCCACATAACAACCTTAAAATACATAATATTTTGTTTGAGGTCGTTAAAAACAAAGGGACTGAATGTATTAAACATGCAAGCACTTATTTTTGAAAACAACAAACAGCATCCAGTAGTGGTCCAACTTATAGGAACTGCATAATCACCTCCGCCAAGGAGGTTATGTAACACGTCGGTTTGTTGGTTTGTTGGTTGGTTTGTTAGCAACATTACAGGAAAAGTAATGGACGGATTGCAATGAAACTTTGTGGAAAGGTGGGTCTTGGGCTAACTTAGAATTCATTAAATCCCATGTTAACCTATCTGACTGCCCGCACTATTTTTCACGCGAGCACCATTTGTCAAGCTGGATCAAGCAGATCGGACCAGACAGGAAGTCGGAAACAGAAATGGCAAGAGAATCTGATCAATTTTCAAAATAAAATAAATTAAATGACGATTAGTTACAGACGGTGTTGCTCGTCCATCTATAATTTGTCACTTGGGTCTAATCACAAGACAGATGGACACACACACAGACGTGCGCACCCAATCAAACAAACAAAAACACATAAATACACACACACACACACACACACACACACACTCAGCGACAGAGATTCACGTGATGCAGAAAAAAAGAGGACAGGAGGAGAAAAAGTGTCAGCAGGTCACCAAAACACACACACATCCATACTGGCAGAGGTACAGTATTGTTGTTGGTGACTGGTTTGAGCTGTGGCGGAGGTCTGCGCTCTCTGAGTGCCAAATTCTGGTTTTTCATTGTTTCTGATGTTTCCATGTAAACAGACATCATTTTCAAATTATTGCTGTGAAAACTGCAAAACTTTTCCAGATGCATTTTGATCTTGAAACGTTGTCATGTGAACAGGGTCTTATTCACGTACGGATTTCATTTACTGTTTTTGGTGTTATATATTGTTTCGTGTTAAGCGTTCATGTATCACAGTGAGAGTCTAAACAGGTTAAATGGAGTTTTCCTCAGTGTGTCTGAGGCTTTTCTGGTTTCCTCCCACGGCCCAGAAACATGCATGAGAGACTAACTGTCTCATATTACATGATTATAACACAGATACTGTGTTGAATTACTATCAAAACTCCTATATGCATCATTTCCAATCACAGCAGGCAGCTGTTTTCAGTGAAAACACAAAAAAAAGGAACCATCGGTACTTGTTTCTAGCTCTACTTTTTTTGGGAGCCAACCAAATAGTCCAAAAAGCTGAACTCCTGGAGCTCCTAGAAAACTCCAGGTACCCTTAGTTGCAGCCTGGGGCTTGTACGCCACTGTCAACCAGGATAAGGAGTCCCGCTCGTCATTGTGTCTGTCTGTCTGCGCAATGTAATATATCAACTAAAAATGGCTCAGGAAAGCAATAAAAGGCTTTCTTGAGATATATTCACAAACATGGGATGAAAAATAAAGCCGCAGTGGCCCCAATCGCTGCCTTAAATCATCTGTTTTTATAGTTCTGTGCAGTGCCTTCAAGAAATAAGTAAATGAGGCAAACCAAGAATGGAGCCTTTGTTCTAGCATTATCTATGAACAGTGAAAATTAAAAGAAAAAGTCATCATCTCGACAGTTATGTCTCAGATGTAATGATCGCCATTAGCCTAAATAACTCGTGTATCTGTTTATTTTGACCTCCTTTTGAGCCGCTCTTCTTTAGTTGGTCACTGTAGTGCTTCAGATGGGATGTATTATTGACGTTTAAAACAAAAGAGAAAACATGAGCAGATATCTGTTTTCCTGAGACCCTGAATTTTAGACCGTCCCATTTTTTCAGCTCTAATTCCCTGAAAAGTAAAACCTCGTCTTATATTCAGACAGATATTGCATAGAGCCGCCAGGAAACTCAACAAATCAATCATTTTTATGGTTGTACTGTTAAATTTCAGTACAAAAAAAAAAAAAAAAAGCTTGGGGTGGATCACAGCTTCACCCAAGATACAGAAATATGCGTATTACTTGCAAATTTATGTTTTAAAAGTATAATTAGGGTTTTTATAACTTGATATGAAGCGAATGAACACAAATTAAGTCCCGTATCTGATAACGACCCTCTTGTCCGGCCTGTCAGCGATCAGAATGAGCTTATCGATCCTGTAACGCTTGATGACTTCGCGCCCGTCGGAGAGAGACGCTCAGATAGAGGCGCAATCAATGCCTGCGCGTTTTCGATCAAATGAACAGAACATAAAGACAATAATTCAGTGACAGTCCATGTTCATGTAGAAGTTCAGTCACTCAACTCAACCTTCACCCACGACTACAAAACATTTCAACCCACGACAGAGTGAAGAACACAACGCTGGTTTGACAGAAGGCGTTTCTCACTCTGAGCTCGGTCCGGCGGTCCGGGGAAACAAGACCAGAGCAGCGGAAGATCACAGAGCAGTACAGAGCTTTTAAGTCCCCGAGGAGAGCGAGATGAAAGCTCTGGTTTCCCCTTTTTAATCCAAAGAACAATTGGAACAGGCGGAGCACCTTGGAGTGATGCTTTTCTTTGTGTAACTCACACAGTGACCCTTCACAGGCTTTCAGACCGCAGTGGAAACCGGAGAGCACACACTCAAGACGTTAAACTGCATCAGCTTCAGGTGAATTGAAGATGTTCTTGTCCTCTTGATGTGGTGATAACCTGATATACACACGCAGACACACACACACACACACACACACACACACACACGTGTAACTGTGTTGCATGCAAGTCCTGAGTTTGTTTCTAAACTGGAGGAAAAGTGGAATTACCATTATCACTCGTGGTTTTAAGCTTCTGCTTCAATCACACCAGCAGCCGGGGGATTCCTGACTTTCTCACTGACAAGCTGTTGCTTTTTTTCTGACTCGCTCTATCCAAACAAACCAGGGTTTGAATCCCATCCCCACAAGCTCCACAATTCCCCTAACCAGCAGGAAATCTCCGCCCCTGAGTCTGGCTCTTCTCGTTTCTTCCCGTTAAAGGGGAGTTTTTCTTTCCCGCCGCCTCCTTGCTCTTGTAGAATTGAGTTTTTTCCTCTGAAATGACTGTTGTACTTGGAGCTGTAGAAAAGTGTTACCAGACTTGACAGGTATAGATTTAGTTTACTCTCCGGGGTTTAGTTCTGTACATTTTCCTTTATCAGTTTGGAATAAAAGTTGGTGTCTTGGGATTCCTTCCCTCCATCCCACACATCTTCATGACGTAAGAAAGATGTTTCGTGGAGCCGCGGCAGGTCTGGCTGATTTTGCACAAACTCACAGTTTTCCATCTCACTCATTCTCCTGCTCCTACACAAACTGTTAGCTGCAATGAGAGACACCAACTTTAAAGTTTGTAGTCCAACACTGGTGCTGAAGCATACACAAATCCTGACGGTCAGACGTTTCTCCTTAAAACTGCATCTGTATGGTCCCTTCTAGCTTAGTGGAGGATCAGTTTGTTTCACCTTCGGACACCAGCAGAAAGATCAGAGAGTAGGGTAACAAAAAAAAATCAGCTTTTCAAATTTCAAATTCTTCTTGCGTCTAGTCATGGGTCCCTAAGTTATTAATTACCACTAAGATAACTTTTTTTTGCATTATCTGTGGTCCTTTTCACTGGAGGAAAGAGACCAGATCATGTTTAAAAATGTACATTTTACTAAACCAGCTGAGATGAGCACACAAAGTTGAAGAAATCCAAATTGAATTGCAAAACAGGCTTAACAAGGAAACTGACAAGTTCTTTGTAAACAGGGTTATAAATATTAGTGAGTCAGTAAATTTAAATAGTGAAAGTAGTCACTGAAGTCATTAAACGTGTGCGGCGGCCATTAAAGGAAACCTGTCGTCAAGTTGCAGCTGTAAAAAAGAAAACTTGTCATTCTTCAGCCATTAGCCGTGTGCGAAGAATAAACAGCCTCCTGCTTTCCTGCTGTGACGCTACAGCTCATTAACCTCCACTCCTCCTCCAGACTCTCTCCTCTTTCCTACGAACCTATTTTTCATCTGACCACCAGACCTTAGCTTTAACCTCGTGTCCTTTTATTCCCACCCTACCCAATCTTCTTTTCCTTTCTGCTTCTGTCTGTAGTTTTTCACTCTCAGGCAGAATAATGATGCTTTGGCTCAGGTCGTTTTTTGACAGGACGGCGGCAGCCAAACTTACTTGATCTCGACTCCTCCAAAAGTTCCATTTCTGATCTGGGAAATACTGAAACCTCCCTTCAGTGTGTCTTTGTAAATAGAAGCAATCATTTCATATCGAATCCTGCAAACTTCCAGTGAAAATCTGTCCACCCTGCACTGTTTTATACACCTAGGAGTCACGGGGTGCACGTGGAAAAAAAATAACGTTAAAGCTCCACCTTGTTAGCAGATATCAGAAACTTTCTTCACTGAATTGTTACGTTTTCATGAACAAACCTGAAGACGTCACGTAAACAGGGCCTGAGATTATCACTCTTCAATATGCAGTTTGTTAATGAAGAGAACATAAAACCCCCACCGAGGCTTTTCTAGAACAGATTTTGATAATCACGTTTTAATGAGGATGTTATTGATCCCTGAGGATTCAGCAGGTATCAGCTTGATTATCAGAAGCTCTTTTCTGATTATATTTTCTTATCAAAAAAAGGATTCTGATGTGTATTTACCATTTTGTTTACCCTGAACCCAATACTCGTGTCCTCATTTCACAGCTCAAGAGGTTTTGAATCAGTGTTTTCCTAAAAGTCCATCTATACCTTTGGTTCCAGCTGTCTTTGCTTCTCTAATGCAGGAGTCATCGAGCGTCGGGTCGGTCTTGTGAAGTGGTTGAGAATAGCAGTGTAATCCTGCTCCCAGTGTTTGTGGTCACAGTTTGTTTTCAAGCAAACGGAGAAGTGCTTTTTTTTTCGTACAATGTGGAGTACAACAAATGTTTTCCATCTGGCTCTGTCTTCATAATGGAGTGAAGGTCAGAGTGGAGGAAATATATATTTCAGCGCCTTAGTTTGAACTGTGTTTGTGATCTTGTACCAACAGCAGAGGTGATTTATTAAAAGTGGAGGGAAATATTTCAGGGGTCGTGCTTTGGGCTCAACTCGTGATTGAAGCTTTGTGTTTTATGTTAGCTCCAAAACCGTATCCCGCCGCTCGACTCGGGGCAGAATGTGGATTTCATATCAAAGGATGCTGAACTTAACAACATGTTTGGCTGGTGAGGGCTGAGAGACAGATTTAAAATCAGTTGTTTGCTCACAAAGCGGAAGGCCTTGGCACCAAGTCAAAGAAATAAATACTTACAAGTTCTCAGTCCTCATTTTTGAGCCGACTGATGTGATAATGAAACGCGTTGAAATGCAATTAAATGTTTGAGGCTTGTGAAAAGTAATTTAGTGAGCACGGCTTTGTGTGTGTGTGCATTTGTAAAATTAAATCCCCTCACCCATTTTGCCATTTATTTATCACTTGTTGCAGAAGATAACAGGCTAACAAATTATGCAGAATAATGAGGGACGAGGAGATCGGTGTTCGCAGCTATTTGACTCCTGCATAAGAGACGGCCTCACAGGTTATTTAGCATGGATAGCATCACATGGTTTCCCAACATCAAAATGAAACCTTACTGCATTTTATTTATTTATTTATTATCTTTTTATTTATTTATTTTTTTTTTTATTTTTTTTTTATAAAATCTGGTTTAAGAGCTTTTCAGAAAGACAATGTAACTGAAGAGAAATGAGTAAGGAATGTCGCTTTTTTTCTCCTTCACTGACATTGAACTTGTCAAAAACACCCCATCTCTGTGGAAACAGGTGAAAATGCAAGTTTTTAAAAATTGTTCCTAAAGGTGGGAACTCCACAAAGACGCTCTAACTCTATTTCCATGGAAACGGAGGAAAACACAACTTTTCTGAAACACTGCTACAGCATAAGCCCAGCAGTTCCTAGTGAATAGTTCTTCTGCACATGTTCAGTAGGCTAATACGACTAATAACTTGATCTTTTCAGAGCTGACAGTCACTCGTGACAGCAGCCCAACTTGAATCTTGTCGTGGAAACAAGGCCTGAATGAGGGTGAACAGCTCCTCAGCAGTCTGGCAGCTTGTGGAGTCAAACAGTTGATCCTTCTGGAGTTTCTTCCTTTCATTCCCATTAACGGTCTTCCTGACAGCAGCAGTTCAAAGGCCTGGTGAAGACTGTGTGAGGCGTCCCCTGATGAAGCTCAGTGTCCCGCCCCTGTGGCGGCTCTGGAGGAGCAGAGAAACTCCGACGACCTCCTCGGCACCTGTAACTACCCTCTGATGGGCCTTTTCTGTCTGATACACTGCAGCTGGGATGTTGCTATGCTGCATGTCAGGATGCCCTCAAACACACCTCTGCAGTGAACCAGGAGGATTCCCCCCTCTGACACTACAGCCTCTGCTGGGTCTGCTTTGTGATCACAGAGATCTTCTAGTAAAAAAAAAAAAACACAACTCCAGCAGAGATGACAGTTCCTCTTGTTTTGTTTTGTTTTTAATCCAGATTGTCAATGGATAGCTGGATGACTTTCTATGGTTCCACAAAGGAAAGTTCCATTTAGATCAGAGTAACAACGCTTCTTCCAATCCGTTTGATTTACATCTAAATGAAAGTTGGTCCTCAGAAGAAACATGTCCCCAGCGTGTTTCAGTTGTTGGGATTCAAGCAAGAAAAGAGAAGTGAAACTCTCAAAGCTTGAAGAGTCAGAAGTGCCGGCCGTGCTTCACCTCGTCGGACTCCTCTGCAGTTTGAACAGGAAGACAACACGAAGTCGGTAAGCGGGTCAATCTCGCAGGAAAAGTTAAAGACCTCGGACCAGCGGAGGGTCATTCCAATTCCTTGTTGAGAAAGTCTCCACAAGTGCAGTGGATTTAAAGCTCTTTTGTGTCTTTTTTTTTCTTCTTAAGACTCCATCAAACTACACTCACCCTTGGGCTGTATTTGTCTTGTGACCTTTCTGTCCGGCGCTGAGATAAATCCCCTGTCCAGCCTCTCTACACGCAGCGCCGTCGTCCCACCAAACCTGAGCAACGGACTGAAACCTCGGAGAGCCTCCCGCCGAGCCGCAGGCAGTCGTGGGCGATGCAGGAAAATGACTTTGAAAAAGTTGGCAATTAAAAAAGCTGCGAAATGCCACAAATAAGGCACACGTAGTGACAGTTAACGCAGAAAATACCTCCTCTGAAGGTTGTCTGCACAGCGGGAGCTCTGGTGTGTGATTTATGAGAGGCTGGGACAAAGAATTGTTTTCTCTGCAATCTCGGCATGAAAAATGGGATCTTTTGGCCCAGTGAAAACAGACCTATCCTACAGCGGCAAGAAAACAGTTGTGATCTTTTGGAAAAAAAAACTTAATGATGAATGAGTTTCGAAGTGCAGGTTTGAGCCTTCTGACAGAGCCAAAGCACAAATGAGTGGCAGAAAATACTTCCTCCGTCTGATCAGATTATTCAGAGGCTGCTCGGTTTAAGCCATAGATCAGGGGTTTCAAACATAAGGCCCGTGGACCAAAACTGGCCTGTAAGAAGCTCCAATCCGTGCCATAGATTTTTATCTGTTGGAAGAGCCTCTGACCAGCCTCTAAGCTAATAACATAATAAAGTATCTTGTACTTGTTTGGCTATGTAGGATAAAATTCCAAAAACCAGAAAGAGAAGCTTTTCGAGACTCCTGAGAACGACGCCACTAAAATAAAGACACAGTGTACGGTGTCTAAGTTATGAGCCGGCAAGCAGTCTCCCCGACTTTTAAAACCTCCTTCAAGGTTTCCGCCTTCGGTTTGTGCAGCCTGATGCAGACAGCCAACGTCGACATTGCTCGACTCATAAAACAGCAACAAAAAAACCATATGGCTCAATCTGCTATATACGCTGCGCTGCAGATTGAGCCATCGAAGTCCACAAGCTGAGCCAGTTGTGTTCACCGCCGTCTGACAGAAAGTTGGCCAGAAATATAAACCCTGCCATCCCTCTACAACCTCGACGAATACAAATATAGAACACAGCCGATGTGTTCATGTGAATATTTGTAGACAAAGATATGAGGCATTCACTTTTCCACCCAAACCCTGCTCTCAGTCACCAAGCAGATAATCTTTTCAATCTCAAAAGTTCAACAAAAGTGTAACTGAAAATGATCAAAGTGTTCCTAAAAAAAAATCAGATCAAAAGGAGATTCAACTGACAAAGAAACAACAGCGTGAAGCTGTATCTGAGACAGGACTGAGTTGGGAACACGTGGGGTTCACAAACAGACTGAACTTCTCACCCAAAGCTCCACTCTGACTGTTTACCCACTTCGGACCGGGACACCTCTGGCTTCCCTCCCTGAACCCAGCTTGATTTTAACGTCCACCTCTGGTCTTCACTCCTGTACCGCTCTGGCCACCGAACAACCTCCCCTCCTCCTCACCCTCTGCATGGCCTCCCGCTGCAGCCTGGCCTTCCTCTCCTCCCTCTAAACTGTCAATCACCTGCGGCTGCAGCCGTGGATCCAGCAGGCCGGTTGTGGTTGTTTTCCACCTAAGGCAGCAAAACCAATTAGTGTCTGACAGTCGACCGCGGAGCTGCTCCTCAAGTTTCTAAACTGTTTTTGTTTTCTTCTCCCCGTGACCACAAAACAATCTCATCCACTGACCCATGCCAGCAGAGGTCAGGCAGAGAGGAGTCACTGTAGGATACTTCGCTGTTGTGATCCGTTTTCCCCCGGACTGCCCAAATCGGATGCTTTCTGTTCCCAGAAGCTCCTGATGTGCTTCGTGTCCACCCCGAAAGCATTCACCAGCGGAAATTTTCAACAGAAGGAATCCCGGAGAGGACGCAGCAATCAGCAAAATTGCCAGCAGAGCCTCCTAAACTGAGATCAGACACAAATGAACCTCGTGGAACTGTTAATTTTCCGCTCCTGCTGTATTTGCATATGAAATCTGTTTCACGGTTCTCTTAGGAGACATTCAGCAGCGTGCAAACACGAAACCTTTCCTCTTTTGATTCTAGCAGGGAGAGGAGGTGTGACTGTAAAGCTGTAGAAGCAGAGCGGAGAACATGAGCCTGAAAGAATCCCTGGAATCATTTTAATCTTCAATGAGGTAAATTAATAGGGATGAACCAATACTCCTTTTTTTTTTTAAAAGAACATCCATGCATCTCTCTAAATTTTCAGCGCTGGTTTGTTAAATTCTCCATTAAAAACACTTATCTATCCTCATACTACTTTCTTTTATTTCCAGCCTCCAATACAAAACACATCAACTGAACACAAAGTTTTTTAAATGTCAGCCTAATGAAGACTCCGTTTTGATATTTTGAACATTAAGGGTAATGGATTTCCACCAGAGTTCATTCCCCACTCAGAGAGCATTTTCATGAGTCTCAAGGTGATGTGTGTCTGAAGCGCGGGAGCTCTGGTTACGTCGTACATCAGTGAGTGAAATGATGAGAGAAAAACTGAAATGGCCGGAAGAAAGAGATGAAAGGTGAGATATTGTTACAAGCTACACACACATACACACACGCACACACAGACAAAAGAAAAAAAAAAACTTAAGAGCAGATGGAAAGTTTTCCGCAGGTCCTTGGGCGTGAAACAAAAGTTGCACAAATTGGAGAGAAATCAAAAACGGGGAGAGCGAAGAAGAAGGGGAGGATAGCAAAGATACTTCAGGAAGACAAAGTATGAGTTAGGATTGTTTCACCTTGAGTGCCTTTCACCGGCTCTCTCATCATTATGTTCTTTCCTCCCTTCATCTCTAATCTCAACATCCACCCATCTTCCACTCCGACCTTTCTCTGAAAATCTTCCAGCGTCAGTTTTTTTTTTTTTTTTTTTAAACTCTCTAGCCGCCCTGGTGGCGGTATCTGAAGTGCCATTAAAGAGAAAAGACAGGGTTTCGTTTTATTGTCTCCAGGCTCTCCTGTTCTGAAACCATCAAGGAACACTGTTCCATTATGGAACTGTTATTTCTGCCTCGGCTGCCTCAATATATCCTGAAAATTATTATGCATGTTTCTCATAGGTTGAATTTCAGGGTGATCTCAGCTAAGAAGTGAGGAATTTATCATAAATGTGCTTTCAAAGCTTTTTTTTTTCTTTTCTTTTTTTTTTTTTTGCTTTTTATGAAGTGAACAGTTTTTATGTACATGCTTAGCAGATGGACAATCATGTTTTCCTCCAGAGCGTCATGACTCCCAGTCCAGGTTCTCCTGGACTTAGTTTTCAACCGACAGTCACCTGTAAAAGCAATCCAAGGGGTCATCTATCCATCCATACGAATGTGGGTGTTCTCACAACATCCTGCCTCACTGGAGAAACTCAAATTGAATTAATCACCGTTGTGAAATCATGTTCAATAAACCTGCTCAGAAAATTAATGACTCTTTCATCAGTGCGTTTCAGAATGCAGAAGTCTATAATTTTGGGATCATCCGTACTTTTTCTTTAGCCTGTATCGATGACTTCGAAGAATAATCTGTCAGAAGGAGTGACCTGATTAGGAACTTCAATTTTGCAGGATTTAAGGTTTCTCCCCCCTATTTTGCATTCTCTTCCCGTCTCTTCCTGTGCCTTTCGTCCCCCAGCTGCAGACAGCTGATAGCAGGCCTTCAGTCAGAGAGAAGCCAGGCTGTGATGTTTCTATCAGCAGACAGATGAATGAATGAACTTCCAGCTGAGTCTGTGAAGCCAGCATCGGCCCGCCCCCCCGCCGCCCTGCCCTCTCACCCCTCATCTTCTTCTCAGCCCTTCAATTGTCTGCCTCTGTCTCCCTTTGTGACTCCCACCACGTGTTTGAGGCTCATTATCGCCCTCGACTCTGTCATTGTGCTGCAGGAGCAGTGAAGCCCTTCCACAGAAAAACAGTCTCATTCATCATTTCATATCAGTGTTTGATTATCTGGTGATGGTGTTTCAGTCGTTGGCGGAACCTCAGAGCTCGTGGTTTTATTAACTCACCTGGTGCAACGACGATATGTTGCTTTTGAACGTCTTCACCCACGTGTTCAGTATTTTATGAGAAGCTACAGAGCCAAACGAAGCCGGATATAAACTCGTACCCACACACAGATTGATGCACAGGTGGCCTCTCTTTTCAGTTTGAAACACAAAGGAGTTTACACTGTTAATTTTTCAAGCTTTTCAGTGTAAAAGAATGCTGTGAATGTGATGGATTCCAACAAACGGGGGGAACAAAGGATTTGTGAGTGATTTCTGATGTTTTCTAGACACTTGTCAAAATTCACACTCCAGCTGCACAAGTTTTATTTGAACTGAACAGAAAAAGCCTCTAAATCATCTGTTTTTTACTTAAAGTAGGTCAAACACTGGAATCAAAACATTTTTTTAATGATCTAATTATCAGTTATCAAAGATTATCTTCTGCATTTAGGGAAAAAGCAGCAGTCAACAAGTGTCAAGGGCTAGGTTTTTTGTGGTCTACAGAAAAGTACACCGGTAATTTTGAATACAATGTTAAAATTAAAATCCTACATTATTTCCACGCACCTCTCTCCCGCCCTGCTGGAAGTCCAACATTTCTCAAAAACATTTTCTTCTGTTAGAAAGAAAATGTAAGAAACATTTTTTTTCTGAGCCTTAAGCATCACAAGATGTGATGAAAACTCTCGAGAGCAAAGCCGAGAACAACAGTTAAAACCACAGGAGACACGCTGCGCGCAGCGACGCTTCCAGGATTGATGCAACAAGCTGCTCCACGTCGTCTTCCTCCCAGGTGAGTCCTTCATATCATTTCTCACAATTAAAACAGAACAGAACTGCGCAGAGGTTGATTGTGGGATGATTGTTTAAAAATTAAATCGGGAAAGCAGAAAACTAAATGTCACTGTGGATAAGTGTGTGTGTGTGTGTGTGTGTGTGTGTGTGTGTGTGTATAAGAATAAAGATTTAAAAGCATTAAAAAGTCATTCTCCATCAGTAAAATGAAAATTCCATTCTTATTTTCTGAGGACATTTCAGAACCTGCACTTTCTTTTACAGATTTAAAGAAGCTGACCTCTAATTCTGCTTTCGCCTCAGTCTTTTATTTTTTTAAAATGTACCTGCACTTCTTACGTAGAGAATGCCACTACTTTTTTCCACCCCTGCTTAATTGTCCTGACCTATTATGACACCCTGTTCCCATTTTTTACCCAGTGGAGAGTTCGATCTAATGCTTGCTCTTAAATTATTCCAGGTTTTTCTTGACCTTTGTTATGGAACGATTGACTCGGCCAGAGAACGACCACCAGCCGCTCTGAAAGCAGCTGATAAACCAGACACTGCGTGCTTTTAACAGATTACTGGATGAGACTGTGGATCACCAACACTTTCTTCAACTCTTGCTGACTTCCCTCCTCGTACCGCTGCACGGAGCTGACGAGCCTCCGCCGCTACACGTCGCACAGTTTAGCTGATCATCATTCTGCTCCTATGACAGTGTTTGTAGAAAACACCGGGCCGAATTGATTAGGATAGCCGCGCTGATTCATTTGCACGCACGGCTGTACAAAGACCCAATCTTCCTCTTTTCTGCAGCTGCCGTAAACACGGAGCTCAGGAGACTGGAAAGTGGTGATTAGATTGTCTTGAAATTTAATGTGGGATTCAAAAGTCACCGCAAACTTGGTGTTTGTTTTTTTTTTTTTTTTTTCGGGGTTCGACTCTGAATCAAATCAAAACAGCAACATGAGTGACCACAGTACGGATAATTTAGATTCCATTTGCATTTACACAAAAGCACAATAAGCAGGCCAGCCAAGGTCAGTCTTTATGAAACATCAGAGTTTTGTCTGCTTAGATTTATGCAGATTGACTTTTTTTTGTCAAAAAAAAAAAAAAAAAAAGCTGGAAACTCAAACATTTGCTGTAGACAGAGAGTCTTTTCTGCTCCAATTCCAAGCAAGAGACATGTGTTTACAGATTGTAAAGTATTGATAGTTCAGATAACACATTTGTCAATCAGCATGAATTTTGATGTGAGCAGATTGACACTGACAGACGTAATGTTTCCACTGCGACGAGCGCTCTGGGTGCATGTAGGATCACGAAGGCCGCACAGCATGTGGATGACATGAGATCAATAAACCAGTGTGGAGAGGTTTCTCTACTTCACACTCCCTCTCTCTCTCTCTCTCACACACACACACACCACACACACAGACTTCTGCTGATGTCCCTACATCAAAAGAACATCTTTATCGGTCATTCCCACAAACGTCATTTTTAAACCACTGCCATATAAATTACAAACTTTTCTGAAACAAAAACATAAGAAACGATAAGTTTCCACAGGACACGTCCTGTAAACCGGTCTAAACATCGCCATGTGCTTTCTGAGTTGGTAATCAGTGGAAAAGCGTTATGTAAGGGAACTCCAACACAAATGGTATGAAAACTCTTATTTTTGTGAGACACTGCCAGTCTTCAGGGTTAAAAGTATTTATGCATCTTCTATCAATGCTTTGAGAGTTTGGTTTATTCCATTTTTCCTTCAAGATTACTTTTTTAACAAAATGTAAAATGAAAATGTATTACTGCTACTACTATTTACTATAATTATGATAACCGCTCCAACTAAAACTACATGTCGTGGAGACGGAACAAAACAAATAAGTTTTCACTTCCTTTTTTTATTGAAAGTGGAAATAAATGTATAATTAGTACATTTTGAAATCTCTATTTCATTAATTCTAGAGGAAAACATATCATTAAAAGCTGAAAGATGCTTTAAAAGTGAAAACCGGAGTCTTCACTCGCCAGAAATCTTTTATTTTTAACAGCTAAGTGCATTTCTATGGAATATAAAACCATGTTATCTGACACAATATCATGTTCAAGTATGAGCTGTGTGTGCTGTCAGAGTTTTCTAAAGAAGTCCTGCTCAGAGTAAGAGCTACACTTGAGTTTATTGTAGCAGCGCCTCTTTGTTCTAAATTACACATCCCATATTATTTATCGCACTTGTTCTCCAGCTGGTCACTGTGAACTAATTAAGACTCCATTTATCACTTGGGAATGATTTATTATGAAAAGATAAAAGCAAACCCCGGATAATTACACAGAGAAATAGTTTTATTGAAGATTTACATAAAAATGCATTGGAGATTTAAATGTTGGGTTCAGTAACAATACCGGCTCTTAATATATGCTCAAAATAAGCTGATTTAAACAGGTAATTTACATAGCACTTAGTGTGCAGAGTGGTTGTGGCCATAATTTAATTCCTCTACTGTAAATGCACTTGAATAAAAGTCAGTGTATTGTTGAAAAATATATATTAAGACTTCATGGTCTCACTGTAAGCTTAACAATGGTGCAAACGGCTGAACAAACACCGAGCTGTTCCCAGCTGTGTTTTATTGTCATTTATTACCAAAAAGGATGCAGGCTCGGACAGGTAAGTTTTTACATTACCTTCTATTTTCCATTGTTTTATAATTATGTATGATCAACAGAAGTTGTACTTTATCCTCAGTCAACACAAATGACTGTACCATTGCTCATGTTTTGACTTTCACTTGTAGCTTCATTTTGTGTGCTCGGTTTTCCTGATGCACATGTGCAGAAGAAACATTCACTCCAGTTCAGTAGCAGCATTTCAGAAAAGCTGTATTTTCAGTGGCTCCAAGTTGTCATGTAAACAGACGCCAGAAACAAGAAAAGTTTCCCATTTTCACTTGAAAACATTGCTGTGTGGACGCAGCCTTACCGTCGGTGGACATTAACTCCCGGTCAGGCCATTAAAACCCACACGTTATGGAAGCTCCTTCGCTTGATTCCACCACGTGGGTTCACTCCACAAGTTCACGTTACACCATCTGCCCACACACGGACGCTTTAATTACCCGTTTCATCATTCGAAGGTTACTTCCACGACCCCCCCGGGCTGCATATGACGTGCGCGCGCTGATTGTTTGCTGCTAATTGAGACTTGCGGGAGCGGATTTTGGCGCGGGGCGATTTGACGTGTGCATCGACGGGTTAAACTCCCCCTGTCCTCTCAGACAGGAGATGACAGATTACCCATGAGCCTCCGGGGCCTGGCCGAGCCTTGCAGACAGTGTCGTGGGTGGTCAGCGAGTTGACACGGTAACAAGCCGCGAGCGGAGCCTTTTGGGAAGTGGCAGCCGCGACAGGCTGCAGAGCTGACTGAGAAACAAACAGCAGCGTTCAGGGGGGTGATTAATGGCTGCCGGGGCTTCGACGGCGGCGGGGAATAACTAAATGACGCCGTATCCGAAACAGGGAAATAAGCTGGCATTAGAGCAGAAAAATAAATAGCAGGGACCAAAGCAGCGCTGTTGGAGGGGAAAATGAATTCAGCTGCAGTAATAATTTGTTTAGTTGTATGTTTTGTTCTTGTGGGAAAAATGAGACATGAGTGACAGAACAAGGACTAAAATAAAGAGATGCGAGACTCCTGAGAAATCAGCATAATGAAACCTTTACACCTGGAAACAAAGTAAGTCGCTCTGAGGAGTGATTACCTTTCAAATGCTGCTCTGCAGCTGAGAGAGAATAATACAATCATTCCACAAAGTGACAAAAACAAGAAGGTTTGAAGGTCTTCTACAGGTATCACAGAGTCTTTGTAGTCTGATTTTCAATTTCACTTTATCAAAGTACATGCTGTCAATCACGTACAGTGTCTAAGGTCTCTTTTTTATGGATGTTTCTCTTAATTTTACACCAGAAAGTATCATGGAAATTGACATTATACTGAGATTGCAGTCCATTTTGGTAATTGTGACATATTCAGAATTTTTTGTTGTTTTGTTTTTTTAATTCCACTGGACACCACAACTTTGAATTTTAAATGTAAAGGTTATTCTGCCATTATTTCACCAGTCCAGCCCCTTTAGGATCATCATTTAAACTAAAATGAGCTTCACACCCCTGATTAACAGACTGTCACTGCTATATACGAGAGGTTACGTGTATTTTTGCTGTTTTAAAGAACTCTAATGAACTCAGAGGTAAACTTTCCCTCCAACGTGCTTGAAGAAACAGGACAGGAGAAGTATAGAGGAGTGTATTAAATATAAGACACCTGTTGCTCAGAGAAGGACTTGAGGTGCCAAACAACACAAATAAAGTCCTCAGGATCAATACTGAGGCACTGAACTGAACAGGAGTGTGTGGGAACACAGACTGAGACGCTACAGAGCTGCTGACACAGAAACACCGACGAGGCAGCAGCCAGAACACACCGAAGACGTCCAGTACATGTCACAGCCGCCAGGTGAAGACGATCACACAATCAGGCACAGGTGAAACACATCGACAGCAATCAGACAGGAGGAGGGGGAGCACACAGTTCCCCAGTAAAGTAGTTAAAGCAAAGTGTTTCAGTAATAAAAGTATACATCAAATCATAGGATTATTGTTTGACAAAGTTATCAAAGTTTTTTTTTTCTTTTTAGCAAGCAGATCATTAGTCTTCTTTAAAACTAAACAGGTGTGGAGTTACTGGACGCATTAAAGATGAATCATATCTGGAAAATTCACATAAAAAATTAAAGATGTACTTGTGATACTGAGAAATGTCAATCAATTCAGGTAAATGAAATTTGACTAAAGATGAGGGCTAGATAATACATTCACAAGAATGTCTGCTTTCATTGCACTCAGACTGTAACTGTTTCAAAAGCCTGACAGGTTTGACGGGAGGAAAAAGGGAAAATTTCCACCTTTAAAATGGTTAAATGTCAGCAATGTAGTGAGAAAAGTGTGAATTCACAGGTCAGAAGTTGGAAACTTCTCTCATACTTAACCTAGAGAATTGAGAAGCTTTCCGAAAGCCTCACGTTGAGAGAATCAAATTATCCCGATGTTGAAATTAAATTGCTTTCAGGACCCCCTCCCTCAGCTGCGTCCCGCTGCTTCTGATTGTTGAGCTGAGTTTGGCGTCTCTCGGCTTCAGCAAATACTGTCGGTGAAATCTTTTCTCTCTGGAAGCATCTTTGTTAATCCAAATAAACTAACATGTTCGGTCTGTAGCAAACAAGAGGACACCTGCCCTGATGTGTCAGCTCAACATTTTTCAGCATAAATCTATTAAAAAAAAAACAAAAAACAAAAACCTAATTTCAACAGACCTCCAGTGTGGAAATTAAACTGTGGCGGTCATCTTCGCCTCAGCTGTGGAAACAGCACAAACAAACTGGAAAGAGAAAACCCTCACTTTAAATAGATCCATCTGCAAATACATTATTCATGTTCATCCGGTAAGCACTAATGTATTTTTACCTGCTGCCATGTTTAATTCATTACTTGAGGACATTTATTTTTCCTCTTGCCTCCAAACTGGGTGAAGAAATTGTGCGATAGGTTGTGTGATATTTGCACGAGGCAGCCGTGTCCAGTCGGCCCGAAAGCCCTCGATGGCGCTAACGATTCCTCCGGCAGCAAGACTGACCCGACTTTAGCTGTAAATATTCCTCCAGGGGTTACCAAATTGGCGAAAAAACCAAGTGTCAGATTGTGGCAACAAGTGCGGGCCGAGCGTTTAAAATGACATCCACACTAATGAGCGACGGCCGCTGCAAACTTCCTCCAGTGTGAGCAACTTGCTTAACTTTCAGTGTGAAATTGTCAAAAGTGCTTTCTTACCCTTCAGCAAGAAAAGTTTTTGGAGATTCAGTAAATGCATTGTTGAAGCGGAAATGGAAAACTTTCGTTGCGTTTTGAGGGTCCGTTCGCACGGCAATAAAAAAAAATCTGGAATAATTGTTAATAACTCACAATGAGCCATTTGGAACAAGGCGTTCCTTTTTTTTGTGGTTTTATATTTTTAATACAGGAAAGCACTTTGTGTTGTATTTTAAATCTGAGAAAAGCTCTACAAAAAAAGTCTGATGGATTGATCGATGATAAATCATATTCATCATCATCAATGAATAATTACCTGGATGAGATTATAATTGAATTCATGTATCGATTATATAAATATAAATAGAGAAAATTGTTTGTAACTTCAATCTGAAGCAATAATAAACAAAAATCCTCTAAAAATGAACCAATGAAAACCAGGCATTGCTTTTGAATTGTGAATTATAAAAGGAAAAAAAACTCCTGATTCAAGCCTTAAACATGATGGTAACCTTGGAAAAGACTGTCCTGGAAATAAAGGCCTGTCAAGGTCTGTCCTCTAATGAGCATCAGGTGTCTTCAATCCTGTAATCAGTCAGCCGGCCTATTTAAAGGGTGTAGCGGAGCCATCCTGCTGTTTGCTGACATGGTGTGTGTCACACTTGACGTGAGCCACAGGAGCCAGAGAGCGTTGTCTTAGAAGATTGCAAAAAAAAAAAAGTTAAAGAAAAGCATGTTGAAATCCGTAAAACCGTCTCCAAACAGCTTTTACACGCGGTGATGGTACTATGTATGAAATTAATCAACAATGGAAAAAATCCCACAGAGCAGGACTCCTGTTGCAACATCACATCATCAGTAGGGTGAAACTAACCTGTCCACATTAAGCTCTTTTAAAATGTTCTCTGCAAACTGAAGCATGTTTTGATTAGTTAAATGAAATGATCGTGATGTGCTTCAACTTCAGCTTTCTGTGGATAATATGCTAATCTTTGTTGTTTTAGCATTCATGAGAAACTCAGGATTTATATAAAGAAATCGACTCATTATGGAGACACCTGATTGCAACCACCTTGGAAAAAAGTCTTTAGATACCTGTGCATCATATTTACTTTTCAGACCAGGATGCTGGGGTGGAGGTTGAGTGCTTGTCTGTGTTTCCTTTGAAATTTTTAAATGATCAATGTTGACCTTTCTGGAAATGGTTCTATCCTCCTCCTACAGGTCGGCACTCTTTCCTTGAATATCTATCATTTTGAAAAGGCCTAAAAATGTGGATCTGGTTTTTTGCCGTTTTATTTCTGGCTTCTGATATTTTGCCTCCTCACTCTGTTCCCTGTGGTAAAGGCCGGTGTTTGGGGAATCGTGTTTCACCTGTTTGGTCATTTGCTCCTGCTGTCTGGAGACATTGTCTTGAACAATTCCTTTCAGTCCATCGAGGCGTTTTGTGTCTTGGGATCATTTTTTTCTCTGTGACAAGAGTCTCGATGCTGTGATCCACCTGTGGAAAAAAGAGTCCATATTCTTTAATGTTGTTGTCAACTTTGCACCTACAGCATAAAGACAAACCTAAAAGTGTTCTGGCACCTCTGATGGGTACCTAGCCTCTCGACCAAACATAAAAAATATGAGGAGAACTTGGTTTTTCACTTATTTGTACACAGACCAAAAATAACTGGATCTAAGAAATCATCCCAATTTCTCAGCTTTTGCTTCACCAGTTTGAAAAGGGCTCTAAAAATAAGAAGCACAGTCATTCCTCTGAAGCTCCCAAAAACTACCATCAGTTAAAACCTGCATTTAAAAAAGGAATATTCGAATGCAAGACCAAGACCAACAAGTACTTCCAAACACAAATGATGAGAAACATGAAAACGGCAGCAATGGCCTTGTAAATACAAATCAGAGGAGGCAACGATACACTTAAAACATATGAACCATCAGATATACAACATCCAGATACTAAAATGCAACTTTGAGAGAAACTGTTCCACTGAGGAAAGGTAATTGTGACACTTGAATCCTCTTCAAATTGACCTCATTTACAAACTCAGAGTCTTGATCAGTAATGATCTTTTTGGGAGCTTTTGACGCAAATGTACTGACAGCCATTTTTGGAGGTCTTCAGTTTAACAGTAAGGTTCATGCCAACCAGCTCAAAGGGATGTGATACCATAAAGGAAGCAGTAAAAAGCAAAACTGCACATTCCATTGTTGTTGTTTATTTAAATTGTGTTGTTGTAATAGCTTAAAGCATAATGTAATCCTCAACGTCACGGTGGGAACGAGTCAAATCAAAAAGTCCACTTCGCAGCCATCGCTGAAGGTTTCAACTGCTCTGCTGTCTGCAACATTCAAACCCCACAAAACATGATTAGAAATAATCAGGATTGGAGAAAAAAAATACAAAAGAAAGTCATAAGAATACTAATAAATCTCAAGAAAAATCAATTATTCATTAACTTATGCATAATTAAATTTAGTGAATGACTAAAAATATTGTAATCCAAGTAATGTATAATGATAAGAATAAACATTAATTTCGATAATCATCCAAGATTCAGAAGCTGTTTAGAATGAGAGAAAACAAATATAATCTGAGAGGTCATTTCATTGATGAAACACCTGAGGTGAGAACCAGCTTTAAATGCCATTATGTTTCTGTTACGGCTGTAAAACATTCTGTTCATTGTCCTGATCAGGTTGAAATATGTGATTCTTCGAAAGTAGATGTTTAGTGCCAACGATGCCTGAGATATCCCAATAAGTCAGAGAACTCACTTTACTTATCTTCCTTATAAAATATATATTTAAATTAAATGTTCCCGATATGTTGATCTCCGTCTGCTGTTAAAAGGTCTCTTTTGGTTCATTTAGTTTAATATTTTGTCCGATATATTTTGTACTTGCCTCCACAGGAAGTAACAAAAAGCAGGTTTCTGATTGAAACATATGGCTGGTACATTTCAAGGTGTGTGAAGTTCCTTGGCGCTCCCTGTGTTTTTTGTTTTTCTCAGTTGCTTCCGTTTCCTCAGACACTCCAAATACACTTACTTGGATAATCAAATGTCTGGATGTCATCACTTACAAATGTGATCACAAGAGAACACAAAGGTTCAGGCAGGTGTTAATTTTGTAAAAAAAAAAAAAAAAAAATTCTAATAATGACTCCGTGTGTGTGTGTGTGGGGAGCCTGGTGTTTCTTAGACGCAAGTCGGAGTTGCTCCAGGGAATAAAGGTTGGGAGCCAGTGACCCACCTCAAAGGAGAAATAAAATGTTGTGTTATATGTAGAAAATGTGCTTTTATTCAAACTGAAAATGGACAAAAGCATCCCAATAAACCATCTGTCTTTAAAGCCCCACAGTATTTAGCCATTCATTAAAATGACTCTTAAAACACAAATGAATAAAATTCCGTTTTTTATTATTCAAAAATGATTTTAAAGCACTGAACACTCTGTTATCCATCATCATCACTCTTCTCCTGTCTTTATTTGAAAACGGCAAGAGAAAGCACTTGTCCCGTTTCTCCCAATGCTAAAACTCAATGACCAGTGCCAGGATGGAACAGGGACAGCGGGCCAGTATGCAGAGCGCCTCGTATTTGATCTGGCACAGATTGTTTATTTTTTGTTTATTGTGGGAACAGTGTTGTTGGACTCCCTTCTCAGCCAGCGCTTCAGAGTCTGGAGTTAGTTTTGCTGTGATTCTCAGGATGGATCTGAGGTGCTGGTCTGGGGCCTTACCTTTAAAACTCGCTGAGCACCAAACGAGCCCCAAACTTTTAGCAGCGCCTCCTCTGCGCCAAACTGGTACCTATAAAAATCTTGCGCAGGGCAAAAAAATGCATGGGACTTTGCGGTCCTCACCGCCAACAAAATAGCTGCCATACACGGACCGCACATTTCAGAAAAACTACGTGGAGACGAAAAAGGAGAAGGAAACTGAATTGAAAGTCCTTTATTTGTTCCGCATGGGGAAATCGCATGCAACAGCAAAAAACGTAGAAAGAAAAGTAGAAAAGCCCAAGTTAAATATAATTTGTGTGTAAAATTAGGATAGATATAATTAAATAACAGAAATATACTGACCGACACAACTACATATTAAATATAAATTAAATATAATGTGAATACTAATTTAAGACAGATATAATTAAGTAATAGATATAAGCTGACAGATAAATTAAATATAATTTACATAAATACATCTTATTCTTATTAATCTTAGATTTACGAATACATCTAAGACAGATATAATGAAAAAAATAGATATAAATATATACATTAGCAGATGCAAAGAGATAATTACCTCCGCCAAGGAGGTTATGTAATCACGTCGGTTTGTTGGTCTGTTAGCAACATTACGGAAAAACTTATGGACGGATTGCAATGAAACTTTCTGGAAAGGTGGGTCTTGGGCTAACTTGGAATCCATTTAAATTTTGGTGATGATCCGGATCACTGTCTGGATCCAGCAATTTTTTTGAAGGATTCTTTATCATTGAGAGCTCGGGCAGTCTTTGACATAGTTGGGCAGGCCCGCTCACCAATATTTCCTCATGGTCCACTGGGCTGTCGTGGAGGAGAGGCGTGAGCAGGACATGAGGAAATGTTGGTGAAACTAATGAGTTTTTGGTCTATTAAAGCCGTTTTGGGAGCCGGCACCACACATGCCCCATTGGCTAACAGTATATGGAGGTCTGCAGCTCGACTATGGATCTAAATTTCTCCCAGACCACTTTTTGGATCAGAAAACCTTCCTGAGTGAGTATATTGTTCTACATCCTTCTATAAACAATATGAAAACTATTTAAACCAAACTTATCCTTTAAATGGTCTACATATTACACTTTTCCTCTCTGCATTTAACAGACCCCAAAGCGCTTTACACTGCATTAACACATCTACCCATTCACAATCACATTCACACACCAGTGGTGGCGGCCGCCATGCAAGGCACTGGGGGCAATTTGGGGTTCAGTGTCTTGCCCTTGCAGACGGGGAGACAGGAATCCAACTAACAACTTTCTGATTGCAAGACGACTGCCCTCCTCATGGAACCACAGCCGCCCACTGCCTCTGCTGGCCCCCCAGGGGGAGGGGGAGAGCCAATCATCACCCGCAGATGACTCCAATCTCTAACTAACTCTCCTCAGACTCCTCTCCACACCCTCCCTTCACCCGAGCTCCACCACACCCACCACCACATGGATCCCCGGCAAACTGTAGTCTCAAAGCCAGTTCTTGTTGCTCAGCTTGGGAAATTCATCTGCCTTCTCTAGTAACTCCAGGAATGCACCGATCTCCTCTTTGAGCTCCCACACTCATTGAAACACTTTGCCGAAGCTTAGTGAATAATAAAGTAGGTCCTGGTGATCCCCATCAGTTCCTCCAGGAACCTGATGGACTGACGGTGCTGAGGTCCTCTTGCATGTATGAAGTTGACAAGTTTTACCACAGGATTCACAGAATGACTCAGCTGTAGGAAAACAACATCCTGGTCAGGATTTTCATCGTTATCGTACTTTATCCTGGATTCTCCTCAGCAGGCCAATATTTTTCCCCATTACATTTGGAGATCCATCTGTAGTGATGTTGAAGAGTTTACTCTAAGGGAGCTTCATATTTTCAATGACAGCAGACACTCAGTCAAACAAGACCTCTCCTCTTTTCCTTTCAGGGATTCTATTGTCAAAAACTATTATTTCAAAAGCATGGTTAATCCCTGGGAGAGAAATGAGGAGCTGAGCAGTGTGTGGACATCACTGCTTTCATCCAGAGTTAATGAATATAATGTGAAGGACACCGCTTTTTTAAGTTGCTGATTTTATATATATATATATATATATATATATATATATATATATATATATATATATATATATATAAATTTTCATCTATCAGTTCCAAAAGGCAAGTCTCTGTCTTGCTAGATACACTTTTTTTTTTTTTTTCAGATTTATTTTTACTCTCCGGAAGCAAGACACCTGCTGTCTCCAACCTCCAACCTACACTTTTTTAATAAACTCGCCTTCATAAAGAGGCTTACTGGCCTTTGCTCACTTGAATGAAAGCATCAAACTTATCTTGGAACTTCACTCTTGAATGGCAGTTTGATGATGAAATAAATTTGGTGAGTCATTACATTTTTTCTACAATCACTAAAACATGTTTTTTGAAATCTCCATCCATTTTTCTCAAAATCTTAAGCACAAATCCAAAAATTCAAACTGCATGCACAAAACCTCAGACATTTCTGTGAAAAACAAACTATCACCTAAAAATCAGTTCTCCTGTGTTGAAAACCAAACTATGCATTCAGATCTTACACACAGCAAGTAAAAACATGTTCAGGACACAGCACGCAGTCCAGGTAGTGCACAGAAAATGTTTATTTTACTGTAAATGCATTTAGCAGAAAAAAAAGCATTGAAGTCAAAGTGACATCTAAATTCACTGCCATAACAAAAAATAAATACGAAACAAACAAAACAAAAGCACACTACTGCATAGTCACGGTCATGGAGATTCAGTCTCCAACATCTTGTCTTTGTGTCTTGTCTACCATACAAACATTACATTACAGCCAGTAAAAACAGTATTGTGATGAGCATTACAGTACTTACAGTAAAGTACAGTAGTATTCTTGATGTCAAAGACACATACGTTAAATACACGTATGTCAAAGACACGGTTATCTGTTGTCTTCTCTGAATGTCCTGATGATGCCGGTGACCGAGAACCTGCTCAGATCGGGTTGGACTCTTTGTCCTGCCTCTCTCATTGTCATCCCGTGAACCAGGACATGGTGGTCAACAGTTGCCCGAATTTCATCTGTGATGACTGTTCTAGGTCTTCCCCTTCCTCGTCCTCTGCCTCTCCCTCCTCGTCCACCACCTCATATGCAAACTCCTCTGCTAAAATTCTTTAACAGTATTTAAGATTCCTTTATTGTGGGCTATTCCACCTCATGTTTCACAAGACTTTCTGCCCGACACACCCGTTAAAAATATGGATAAGAAAAAGACCAGTTGTCTGTCTATAGTCAGTTTTTTGTCACCCTGTGTTGCATTCCACTGTGCTACACAGTTTTTGTTTTTGTTTCTTCTTTCTTTACTGAGGCCTTTTGCATAAAACAGAGCTCCAACTACTAGAGTACAAAAAAAAAACAAAAAACTACCTTTTGTTGAGGCAGCTATATGAATTCTAGTCTATATGGACGTATAACGTAGTAGGTTAAGTAAACATGAATGCGCTTTCAGTTTTCAGCTTTAAACTAATAAGTGACTCACCTTCAGTTACAAACTTCAACACCTTTTGTCAACCTTCTCACTTTTCTATCTTTTTTTGGAAATGATGTGGATTTTTATTTATTTATTTGTCCAGGTATTTGAATACATTTGCATTAAAAATGCAGAGATACAGATGAGCCGCCTGAACTACATGTACAATAAAGTATAAAAGGTGCCTGCATTTGTTCACAACAGCATAATATATCATATCAATACAGATTTTGTCATTGAGTTGTGCTACTGTGATGCCTTTCTAATAAAATGTTTGTCAGTAATTACCATCTGCACATGCACACACGTAATCATAACACCCACTCAACAGCCTGCAAAATTACATCATTTGGAACCATATAAACAGATCTGTAGTGGTTGCTTTTGTTGAGTTTGAGTATACAGAGAGATGGTGCTGAATTATCTCCTTAAATATCCTGCGGAAAATAATGTCATTGAACTCTATTGGTGGAAAACGTAAATGTCGGCTTAAGGTAAGAACATGCAAACTGTACCAACTGTTACAGCTAATCTTGTGAATCTCCATCAAATGCCAGCGCTTGTTTGCTAATTTATTGACTTTAATGTTTGGTAAAATCAATTGCAGGTCATTTTTATGCATCCACAGCGAGGAAAGGTCAGAGCCTCTCACTGAGAAAGCAATGTATGGGGAGTGGGAAGAATGAGCCTGCTGAGCTGGAAATTGCTTTATTGTCTCGGCGTGTGAGGTAACAGCCGAACAGGACCCCGGAGTAAATGTCAGGATGTAGGTGTCTGTAATGGAGAGGAGCAGCCGGGTAAATGAGGCACTTGCGTTGAGACGGTGACGACAGTGGGAGCACTCAGTGAAGCTCTACAGAGAAATAAGAGCTTGAAGTGTGTCTTCAACAGGGAAAACTGTTCAGGATCCTCTTTAACAGAATCACTCCTGACAGTTGATTAAAAACTGTTGTTTAGAAATGAACAAGAGTCCGACTGAGCGAAGAACAAGCCAAAGCGATTGATTCCTAATTAATTGAAAGCAACACGAAAGAAGTTCCATCTTTCACGTCTCCTTTGCATCAGTCGTCTGCACTTTGGGAGGTTTTCTCGCTTCTTCTGCAGCTACTTTTTGTCATCATTATTTCATCAGGTGCTATGGGAAATTCTGCATAAATGTTAAAAATGTATCCAGCAGGTGGAGGAACGTGCAATCGCAAATACAGGCTTATAGGATACAAGTAGACTAAGATGGTCTTTAACACATATTTCAAAACCAACTAAACACTACGAGACCACTATCCACACTCTCACCATTCTGATAAGTTACTTTTTTGCCCTTTCGAGGAAAAGCTGAAATAACCTTTCCACTCTTGAGATCAAACCAGAAACAGCCTTTGGAGCCAGGAGCAGTGCCGCCGAATATGAGAAGCCAGACTGGTAATTTTCTTGGTCACTTTCACCTCACCTCCCTGCAGCTTTCTTTGAAACCTCCACGGCAATTCTGAGGTTGGAAATTGAAGAAGTTACTGAGTCCATGATGTATGAGTTACATTCACCGACGGTTTAGTCCATTTAGAATGAAAGCAGGTGCCATCTGCTTCTTTTGAGGTATTTATGTCTAGAATTGGGGATGGGTGGGGGCTGTTTCCTGTTGAAGGATTGTCTAAAGCTGATGTCTCATCGTTTAGTTGGAAGTCAGATAGCGACGCTTAAACATTATTTTAGGACCAGTTTACATGACATGCTGGATTTTCTGCCCGTCCCAGAGACTTGAATCCATACAGACTGTGATGTGGCGCTCAGCCACATATGGATGAAGTGTCCAAACATGTGGACGTCAAAAAGGACGAATCGCTCCTGTGTGAACGTGATAATTAGCAGGAGACACTCCATCATGCTCCCAAGGGAGACACATTTCCATGGCAGCTCCGATTATAAACTGGTGAGGGGGATGGATAATTATTGGTGAAGAGAGGAGATGGTTCTCCCACAACTCCTGACTGCCGTTTAATGAGACACCCTCCAAGACGATAGGACTGAAGTTTCTGGGAGAGTTTTGGAAGGAGACATATCAGACTCTGCACGATATTACACTTCTGGAGCTTTTATCTCAAGCATGTGGCTTTCATTAGCTGGCGCTCTGAGAAGGCTTTGTTATTGGTGTGATGTCTTCTCAAAGTGCAGCTTTAAAAGCAGAGTTCACAGCTCAGAGACAGACGCTTATTCAGAGGTGGTACTCAGAAAGGCGAGGGTGGAAGAATGAGGTCAAAAGGCAGATAAGATCCCAAATCAGGGATCACAATACAAACTCACAGAAGGCTGTTGGAATGATTGATATGAAGGAAAAGAAGAGGATGTTAACTGTGAGGTTAAAGCCGAGTTCAGAGAAGAATAGGACTTCTCATCTTAGAGAAAACAAAACATACAGATACAAGAATTTATCCAAGATTTTCTAAGTAAAATTTACATTAGGGATGCACGGATAACTTTTTTAAAGTACAATTATGAAAACAATCAATATCAACTCGAGTACTTATTAAATGCAATAAAACATAATTTATACTCCATGTGCAAACGATGTGTGAAAGCTACACGTTGCTGCAAACCACCTTCGCACAGCTTCTGTCGATGCTCCGTCACCTCCAACAGCCTTGCAGTCCATGGTACGCACTGCACAATGCGTTACAGTATAGACCAAGAGGCCGAAGTCACTGTGTGCCGCCACACACTCCAGCTCACTGTTCATGAGTGTATCAGTCATACTTTAATCATTAGATAGTGACAAATATTTAATTCCTGACATACTAATTGAGGCCTTCTTCCTTTTTTATCCTGATATATTCATTTATATTGCATCCTATATATTTTATAAGTTGAACTTTAGAAGCTCCTGTTTTCACTGTTTCATACAGACACATCTTTATGGTGATAACACCGATGCTACAATACATAGACGGTTTTGTAAAGTCCCTTGTAGTTGGTGACCTGAGTGAAACAGGCTTTGAGGAGCTGTTAGACAGACTGGAGCTGTGAAAATGACCGCAGATACACCTGTCGCTGTGAAGACTCTGACTGTGACACATTAGTTTTTAATGAGTTTAACAGTGTCTACTTCAGTGTTTGTGTGTGTGTATGTGTGTGTGTGTGCGCAACCACTGACAGTTCCGTCTCACAATTATGAGCATTATAAATTATTTTTTGTGGATTTTCAAGATAAGGCTGGCCTCTTAATACAGAAAATCTTTCTCAGTACTCAGAAAGACGTGGGGGAACAAAATGACTGTTGCCTCACGCTCCATGTTCAGAGTTCACAGAACAATGACACATGCAAAATCTTCTCAAACATTGACTTCATCTTCTCCTTGGTGTGTTTTCATTTTATCTTGGCTGTGGAGTGATTTGTCTTGTTAGGATTTGCTGCAATCAGCCTTACACAGCCAATACAAATCTCAGGCTAACAGTTGTTTCATGAATGTTTGATCTACAGCATTACTTCCTGTTTCGTATTTCATGTTGTATGATTACTTGGTTACTTTAATAGAATTGAGAATTACCTGAAAAAGCCATCCACCTTGGTCGTCTGTCTGAGATGGTTTGGTGAAATGATGCTGAGGGAAAAAGGTGTGATTATCAGTCACGGTGACACCAAACAGGAAAATAGAGAAAGAAGAAGAAATGTGTGTGTTGTGATCTCCACTGGCATTTGCCTGGTGCGCAGGTAGTGATTTGGGGCTGAGACTTTTTTAAATTTAACTAATAGTAACCTATTAGCATCTGCAAAGGTTTGAGTTATGATACCTATTGGAAAACTTGTAGATCGGACCATTAGACATGATTGATTCCAACCTGGATCAATTACAGCCAAGGGCCAATGCCCTCTTGTGCCACAGCTGTCAATCAATCAGTCACACACAGATGTTGATGTGCAGGTGGAGGAGAGACCCAAAGCAGTTGGTGCAAGCGGGGAGGAAACTGAACCTCAGTTAAGAGGTGATGAACTACAGTCTACCTGAGTCAGATATAAGTCAAGTTTGGGGGTAGTTTATTTTCTTCATGCCGTAGTTGCAAATAGCTGTGCATGCTAGTTAGCTTGTTAGCATGACAGGCTTTCCCTGGCGCTGGGTGGTCTCTGTGATGTTATATTAGTCATAATGAGCTCAGGCGTAACAAAAAACGTAACGCAGTTTCAGCTGCCTACAATTAATTAAAAACTATCTCTGGGCATGCATGAAGAAACCTGACTTTTCTATCCACATAAAGGGAAAGTGTCATTGATAAGAACCAGGCGACTGAAAGGTTTCAGTATGAGAGATGAAGATATGAGGACACATTACTGTGTATAGTTCGGAAATACGTTTCAGATTGGCATGTTTAAACAGTTGGAATTTTTTTTTAAATATTGGACATTTTAGTCTCTGGACATTTCGTGTTGGCTGCAGTTGATATTTTTGCTAGATTGGATACATTTCTGTTGGCACCTTTTCTGGATCTCATTCAAAAGCCCCACCATTACTGGATGAAAACATCATCGGTAAGTTTTTACATATTCAGTGTTTGTAGGGATATATGCTAAGCTTTTCATAGATGCTGACTGTCTAGCTTTTTTCTTAAATATCGTTGTTTTCATTGCTGTCTGTTGTGGACCGCCGTGTCTGCTTGGTTGTTGCATTAATGACAGGTCACACATGTTGCTCATACACTTGTTTGTTGTCCTGTCTGGGTTGATCATGCGTGACTTGATTATGCAGGTTATTAAGACTGAATGTCTTTGACCTTCTGTCCTTCTTTTCTCACCCCGTTGGTTTAGTCTGCTTGACTTTTTAACATAACAGGCTTGAGCAAATTGTTGGTAAAGTCCATGGCGCTGTCCGTGGTGCTGAACTAGCAAATCAGCAGGTGGCTGCACAATGATAAATCCGTGGTGCTGAAATAGCGCAAACTGTGCTGTGCAGCTAACCGTACTCCACACTCTCTCTCTGTTTTGCTCTTCTGCCTCCGTTTCCTATTATTAAAGCTACTGTATCGTTACAGACTGTTTTCAACTGCTTTAGTGTATACATGTATTTTATACCTAAATATCTTTTATTCTTAAATTGCGTTTTTTATAACACTTTGAAACTCTGATTATCATGAATTGCCTGTAGTTTTGTTTTTCTTTCTGGGGAAAAGATACTTCTGTTGTTTAATAAGGTAAAATAATCAAAACACACCTAATAATGTCTCAGATGAGATTCGTCATAGGTGACTTTTGTTATCGATGTGGTGACTGCCCAATCTGGGAATACCAGTCAATCACACTCTATCGTCTATACTATATTTTCATATTTATTTCATCTGTGATCCACTGTCTTATATTTCAGGAACCCATCCTACTTTGTTCAGTGTTTATTCAAGAGGTTCGTCTAAGTAAATGCTATAGAGTATGATGCAGCTGTTTTCCCCACATTTTTATAGATAGCAGTACTGATACTAAAATTTAATTCATCAAGCGTCCTACCTTTCTTTCTCTGTCTCGTTTCACTTTTTACAAGTTGTCACATTCCAGCCCTGGTTGTGCCTTTTGCCTCACAGGTTCTTTTCTAACAATTTTAATCAAATTCCAAGTATACATGCAGACAAATAGTGCATATACTAAATTCAACATATCTGAAAATGGCTAATAATATCAACATGCAATTGGTTCTCCTACACACATCATGACGGCAGCAGAGAGGAAATACCAACTCCAGATAAAACATTGAAGAGTTTTATCAGCCCACTTGTTTACACTCACTTAAATTATAAGATGAACTTTCCAGATACGATGCAACAGACAGCAGCGTTTCCACATCCACCAAATCAGTCATCCCACGGCCTAAAGAAACTCTTCTGCAACTATTTTCTTTAAAGTTTGAAATTACAGGAACAATCAAAATGAGGAAATAGCTTTCTGTTCTTTTCATCTAATCACTTTCCAAGTGTTTTCGGTGGTATTTTTGTTCGAGCGGCGAACTCGTTGGCGCATCTCCAGCCAGGCTGATATGAGGAGTTTGGGTGTTTGAGCCTCCTCTCGAGGATGAGAGTTTAAAGTTTGCTAAAGGTCAAGTTGACCTTTTGAATGGTGCTAATAGGTCCAGTCTGTCAGTCACTTTAAGATCCTGATGTTTACGGCAGACCCGGAACAGCAAATCATCACACAGACATCCCATTCAATCGCATCATTTCCACTGTTCAATTTTCTTAGTCACGGTTTGTAAAATTTGACTTATTTTTGGGCTCATGCAGGAAATTCACTGGTTATTTTAGATTAGACCGTTTTGTTTCGCACAGTGCCAGCGTCTCGGTAATGATAACCTGAGGTACAACGTTAATGTGTGTAGCCACTGAGAGGCAAACAGTCAGCTCTGGTAATGGATGCAAAGACACTGGGCTTGAATTGTTGCAGTGAGAACAGGTTGAGCCTTTTAAAAGCTCTCAGTTCACAACATAATGTTCCTTATCACAGCTGGTTGTTTTCCTGGAGCTTGCCTCGGCCGGTAGGCATCACAAATGTTACACTCCAAAACAAGGACACCGTCGATTAGAAGAAATGTGCATGTTCCCAAGAGATGAAGAGTTTTTTTGTTATAACAAATCACGAAGTGGGTTATTTCTGACTATGGAGGATCACTTGAGCCGTCTCTTTATGGACCTTTGTGTTTGTGATTTTTTTGTGAACTGTGTGGTAAGGATGAGTCCCTTAAAATCCTGCCTCTTGGCAGAGACCCTGCTCGACTAGTTATTCAAACCATCCATCTAGGATCTCACTTTAACTAACACAGTGCTTGAGCAAACTATTGGACAGCTTCCCATTGAATCACGGATAAAACGGAGAGAGAACATGAAAACTCCACACAGAAACGAATCCAAGTGCAACCAAGATTGCAACGTGGGATGTGAGAGATGGGAGGAAAGAATCACACTGGTGATAAAACAAAAAAAGGATCCTGTGGAAAGATTTCAGATTACATGCGTGTTGTTTCAATGTTTTTTTTTTTCTTGTGACTTCTTGTCCGGACTGAATGCTGCTGGTCTGTGTATCAGCCTCCTGCTGAAACCACCTGCTCCTGTCCACCTTTCAAGCCTTGCAATGTCAAAACAGAGAAACAATCTGCCTGCTATCAGCCTGGGGGTTGAACTGTGGCCAGAGGTCATCGCTGACAGGAGGAAAGGCCGGCACGAGAGACAGCTTTTCAAATTAAAATGGTTTCCTGTGGGCCAGCCCGTCGGAGAAACCGTGCGAATGTTCGCTGTTTCAAGTCACACATATAACCGACTGTGTGGAGTGTTAAAGGTACAGCATGTAATATCTGTAACAAACATGCTAAAACAAAAAGCGCCAGAAAATGTACAAGTTGGCTTCAGCTCTTTGGCAATACCACGTTACACCTCAAGATGGCCCATTGAGTCACTCTTCTGGATACAAAGATTGTCACATGAATAAAAACTGAACATTTTATGAGAACAGGCACAGAGTCAGTAGAACTGTGACTCACTACTGCCACACAAAGCACACAATTGGTACTACTGAAATTGCACAGTGTACCCTTTATTCTTTGTCAGACAAGTGTGTGTGGTCATGTCTACTTTCCTTTATGTGACGAAATATTATCCCAATAAGCTGATTATTGAAAACTGATGATTGACCTTCTGAACGTCTGTAGTTGATTGAAACTTTGTTTCTTTGCCTCTCTAACATCATGTATGATGATGCGCACGGTGCACATAAAACACAGTGAAAAAGATGCTGCATCCATGAAGTTATAATATGGGCTTTTTGTAAAACCTACTTGAAGCAAAAACTGAACTCCAACAATGAATGTATAACCTGGGATCCCTGGGAGACATTTATTCTGGTACTATTCAATCAAGAAGAAATAACATTTAATCCTCTTTTCAAAAACCGACCCAGGGGTGAAAAATGTTTGAAATATTCAGTAATAACAAGGGTGACTTTTCCAGTTTTCTGGGATTTCAGTGAGTGCCATGTAGTGAGTTAAAATTGTGCTGAAATAAATAAATGTGATAACTTATAATTGATATTTTGTAAATATAAAATATATATAAAAAAATGGAATGCAGTTTGAATAATTCACTTTCAATTACTGCCATGAAATTTCATATTAAATCCTCATAAATCCAAATGTGACCTCTTTTAGCCTCTTAATAACTTTGTGTGTGTGTGTGTGTGTGTGTGTGTGTGTGTGTGTGTGTGTGTGTGTGTGTTTCCTCTGATTTTGTTTTTATTCAAACATTTGTTGCATTTGTTGAGGCGTTTGTTAAATAAAACATTGATTATCACATCACAAACCATGATCCAATGGAAGCTCTCTCTGTGCGAGAGAGTTCAAAAATACTCATTTATTCTGTTCACTCTCTTTCAGATACACTCAATGAAACTGATCTTAATCTTTAAATTACTTTTAAGGGGTAATATGTGATGCGCTTACATTATTCATCAGGATTATTACAGCGTCAGCAGTCAATGCAGCTGCTTCAAATCGCTGCTGCTGTATTCATATAATTCTGAGTTTTCGCTTCCCTGAGCAGATCTCAATCTTTTGAACGACTTGTAAATGAAAGCTGTAAGTAACGGTTAGTGTGCAGGAATCTGCTGGAGCGTTTCTGATGGAGCGATCCTCTCTCGCAGTGCTGTTGGACAATATGCGCAGTCGATAAGAATTCATCAGATCTCCTTCACTTTGTTGTGGATTATGTTGGATTTAAATACTCACGTGGTCGGCGACTCACTACAGATGGTGCCTTTGTTGCTTTGTGAATTGCTCTGTGGATTTATGCCATTCACCGATCAATATGTGGTTGATGTGCCAAAACTGGAGCGCAGGAGGACGGTCACGACAGTCTCTCAGTAAAAGAACCTGCCGTTCTTACGTTTTACACCATGAGTTGCACTTTTTATCAACACGGAGGCCACAGAGGGTCAAAAAGAAGGTTTTCATCCAGGATATCTCAGTACGTTACCTTTCCCCCTATCCTCACTAGTCTTCCCCGCTGCCATGTACTAAAGGATGGCTTCCATCTAGCTAGTCCACAGCACAGGCCTGATTGGTCCATTATTGGAGATAATGGATTGGAGATGGTTCTCCTTCTGGAAGGTTCTCCTCTCTCCAAACAGGAACTCTGGAGATCTGACAGACTGACCAGCAGGGTCTTGGTCACATCCCCTCTTCTCTCTGATCACTCGGCTCCAGGAAGAGTCCTGGAGCCTCATTTATCAACTGTGTGTATGTGCAATAAGTGCATACGAACATTCCCATGCAAAGTCTGGAATTAATCAGCTTGTACTTATTATGGATGTTTGAGTAAATATTAGTTCAACGCTGGCCATGCTTACACACACAATCTAACGATACAATCATGAAACTACAAATAAGAATATGAAGAGGGACACAGCACGTTCAAATATATGTTCTCTGTTTGCTTTAATTTAAAAAAAAAAAAGATAAAATAAAAAAAATCACCCAGATAGAAATAGACGTGTGTGCGGTGTGAAAGAAAGCTGAGACAGCTGGTTGAAATGTCTGTAAATACAGATATTTTCCCCAAACAGTTTTCAAAGTGCAGCTGATCTGTTCGCTGAGAGTTCAGAGCAGTTTCTCGGAAGGTAAATGCATCGATTTCTTATTTTCTGTGGGATCCACCAGGTTCTGTGGGTTCAGTAAGCCAGTGACAAAACTTCAGAATCAGTGTTTGATGTTATTATTGGTCGTCCAGTAGCGGAGCTCTCAGTTGACATGTGGGAAGCTGGGGCTTGATTCTCACATAAGGAATATTTTTATTTATCTTTTTGACAAAACAAATATTGATGGATTTATGCCGTGATTTTGACACTATATTGGAGCCAGACAAGAAGAACCAAAGCCATCCCAGAGGTCATTCACCTCCTGTCTACTCTGGGATTTCTGAGACTGACTTTAAAGTAAAACCTCTTTGTTTATTTATTCATTTTTTTCTTGTGGCCATCTCTCCTCTGAGCATTAACTGTGGTGATCACATTATCCCGGGCAGTATTTCTGTTTTGTTTTTTGTTTTTTTTTGTGTTGGTTTTTCCAAAATTCAATGTACTAAAGAATGTTTTCTGGTTTGCTTTAACCTGCAGTCAAGGATTTCAGTTTCTGGAAAGTTCCGTTTTTCACCTCTTTGTCATGATGATGAAAGGTGAGAAAATAAAATAAAACCTTATTTATAAAGAAGCGTGTTGTTGCCATTTCTGGTTAATTGGAGGCATTTTTGAAAGTAAATGATCCTGAAAGTTCACGAGCATGGTGATTAAAAACAAGTAGGATTTATTAACACTCATGACTTACTGATGTGCAAACGACCCGCGGACACGTTTGATAAATACAGATTTTTCTGAATTTGGAACCTTTCCACGGTCGATAAATGAGGCGCCTGATGTTCCTGAACTTCTTCCAGTTGCACATGATGGAAGCCACCGTGTTTATTCAGACTTCAAGCAGAAGAAACTTTTCTGGACCCTTCCTCAGATTTTGCAATATGAGATTTTGATATTGCAGTAAAGGTTAAGGTCATATGTTTTGGTATCAGTCAATCAAAATGCTATGACTCCCTGTTGCTCTATTTTCTTTATTCCAAACATTATCTCATTGAAAACAACAAACTTCCCAAACTAAGTATGACAAAGATCATATTTATTTCCTCTTCAAGATAATTGACTTAAAGATAATCTGTCACTGAGGGGATCAGTTTCATCTCTGGCGTCTGATCATAGCCAGTGTGAGATTTAAATGAATCTGCAGCAGCTGAGAGATATTTTGACCTCAGATGTCTGAGCATTTATTGGGGCCAGAGAATCTAATCGAATCTGTTGAGAAAATTACTGGAAAATCCTGAGCTCACGATTCATATTTCGCTTCTCTCCGGGTTAGGTCAGTTCTCATGTTGGGAACCACAGGCAATAAAAATGGTTTCACATCAACTCTAGATGATATTTGACTTTTCCTTTTCTCCTTCCTTGGAAATATTCCTAAAAGACAGATGAAAAGCTCAAATCTTTCAATGGAAAATTACAATTTAGATAAGTAATGCTGTTAAAAAAAAAATACCACTCAGACACAGAAAAAAAAAACATTTTTTTTATTTTCATCAAACTTTTTTTTCTGTAATCAAACAATCAGAATATGTTTAAAATCTTCTGTGTATATATTTTTTGTCTTCATGGCATGTCACTTGAACTCACATCACTGTTATATACCAGTCACCAATAAGTATGGACCATTACATTATCACAGTTCATCTTAACTACAGATCTCATTGGAAAAAGCAAAAAAAAAAACAAAAAAATCTCAGATAAAATGTGCCTCAAGTGTGCAGACGCACCTGATCTGCTGTGTTTGTTCAGCACTTTTCTCATTGATTCTTCCACATGGACGTCAAACTCTTCAGAGTGTGTGAAGCTTGACTGGAGCTGATTGCTCTCGGTCCAGTTTACCTCGCTCACCTTGTTAGTTAGTAAACTATGGATCAGGATGAAGTGCATGTCTACTGTTTTGCAGGTTTGTAATAAGGTCCACAAACATATTTTGACCTGTTGATCATTTTATGGAAATCATAATGAATTATAACATAATGTGTTACATTGTAACACATGATATACAAGTAACATTGTATGTGAATTAAAAAACAAACGAAACAAAACTCATGGGCCTCAGTTTGTATGTTCTCTCCATGTCACAGTTCAAAAACTCAATCAAAAAGTCACACGGTCAAACCTAGCCCATCAAAGCAAAGCATGTTTTGAAAATATATAGATTTTAACAAATTTCTGAAGCGTGGCGGACACAACACAACGCTGAGACTCAAGGTGAGATTTGGTGATGCTGCCATGAAAGCTAGCTAGTTACCCTGTTGCTACCAAACTAGCCTCAAAGCCATGCTGTCAGGGGGAGTTTCAGGGGGAGATTGTGAAAACATGCGAAGTGCAGCAAGGCATTTCTGGACATTTCACTGGATTTTGCACCAAAAGGTTTCATTAAAATTGGCTTCATGTTCAGATTGGAGTCATTTTCCACGGTAATTGTTTGGTTTCGTGAAACTAGAGACATTTTCATGACGTAGTACACTCCGTGCCACAACAAAGAAAAACTTAAGTGTTTAAATTTAAAGGTTGTTCTGGCATTATTCTACTTGTCTGGGCCACTCAAGTTTAAACTAGTCTGCATGCGGCCTCTGAATTAAAATGTGTTTGACTTCTAAATGGTTACATCTCTGATCAGTACAGATTTTTACCCTCGACGCACTTTCACTAACTTTACCTTCAGGCCTCCATGACTGTAATTCGGCTGAAATGATGTCGAAGACAAATGAATGGATTTTGGCCTCATGGTGAGAACAAATAGCTCTACAGATCATCTAATAAACTAGAGCAGTTTTAATGACGTTCACACCAGCGCCAGTGGCTCCCATGAGGGGCAAAAAGGACACATGGAACAGGAACAGAGAGAAGAGTGAGCTGTCGAGCTCTACAAGCTGCTTCAAAAGAAAAGTCCTGAGGTCCACATTCAGACATAATGTGGCTTATTGATCATCAGGGAGTTCAATCTTCCCACCAGTGGTGTGCAAGTCTGTGTTTTACAAGGCAGGTTGACGAGGTTAACTTTGTGGAGGTTTACTTAACTCCCTTTCTAAGGTCTAAAGAGTAGACGTACATACTCTCTAGAAGTAGATTTCATTTGTCATGACTTTATTTATTGCATAATTATAAATAGGCACCAGTCAGCATGGGAGTGGATGCAGCAGAACTTGAGACATGGTTCTTAACTCTACAGTGGGAAAACTGCAGTGCAGCGGAAGCCGGTACCTTCCGTTAGTCTCTGAAGAAGTTTAAAGATCCACTTTAAAGATTTAGCAACTTTTGTCATTAAAATCCCATCTGTGCTTTGGACTCTCGCAGAGAGACGGCGACATGTGTTGATAAACAGCTTGCTGTCGATTCCTCTGCGTCTCATCCTCCTTCCACGCTTTACACGCGAGCCGTATTAACACATGGAGGGATCTGCCTCATTTTCAAGTGTTAATATCAGAAGGTGTTTTCATTAGAGCCACGTCACTCAGATTATCTCTCTGTCTCGGTCTCATCAGCTCTCTCTGCTTTCCAGCAACTCACCTGTCAGAACAAAGCAGATTAGCATTTCAAAAACACATTAACTGACTCGGCGTGCAGCGAAGGAGGTGACAGACAGTGACGGTGTTATAGATTTTGGGCTGCTGTCAGTGTTAAAAGCTTCAGAGACATTAACAGAGGAAGCTCCCAGCAGATGCGAGGAAAGAAATGTGAAACGGGGGATTCAAAGGAGAGAGCGTGAAGAGGATCTAAAGACTTCTGGCTGAACTGCATACTTGATAGCGTTTCAGAAACAATAGAGGTCTCTCGATATGTGTCGGCTTCCCGTCTTTAGGTTTAGGATGAAGTGAGCGTTGAGCTGGTTCTGGTTGTAGTTCACATATTCCCAGCCTTCACTGCATCAGCCACCTAAAAAACTGAAGTTGTGTGAATTTTTTTTGAACCATTGGAAAAAAGAAGTTAGACTCTCGTGTTGAGGAAGCCACGGCTTCTTTGTTTAAGTTTTCTCCCAAAAGATTTAACGGGCTACATTACATAAGAGCAACCACTTTGATATCTGCTGAGCCGAGTTTCCCAGCTTTAGATGACAGTGCACTTTCTGAAAAACTTATAGCGAAGTGACTCATCGGCTCTGAAGGGTCTACAGTCACCTCAAACTATATCAAAGCTGAAGTGACATTTTAGAAATGGGCTTATTATGTGTGCTGGATGGATGCTCGTGAGCTTTAAGATAGAATTCCCTTGATTTACAGGAGAACTAAACTTTTTTTTGGTCTTTGATTCTTCTCCATAGACATATCACAATTTCTTTATCAACACATTTGAGGTAGTTTCATTCTGATCACCTAATCATTTGAAGTGAAATATTTCCCGAGGAGCTTCGGGTGAATGGATGGATTGTAAATCTACACGTCGTGCATCCAAACATCCATCCAAGAGTCTGTGGTTTCAGTTAAAGTGAAAATCCACATTTCCTTCCAATTACGCGGCAGGAAAATGAGCAGAGCTTGATCATGTTTCTTAGGCCTCGTTTACACGATGCTTCAAGTGAAAATGCATCATTTTTACATTACAAGAAAGTTTCCTGTCGACTCAGCAACATTTTGAAAATGATGTCCGTATACACAGAAATGGTGGAAATGTTAAAAATGATTTAGTTATCATGCCAAGCCACTAATGGGTGCTGTCTGTTTTTATAATGAAGCCACACACACATGGGCAGAGAATAATATACTACAATCATATGGACAGACAACCGAGTTGATGACTGTCAAATAAACTACCAAGTCAAGGAGAATCTGGACCGTCAGTCACGACACACTGGAGGAAAACAATGTTACTGTACTACGACTCGAGCATGTGCAGAAGAACTATTTACTACGGCCTTGGTGCGCTTGTGCAGTGTTTCAAAAAAGTTACATTTTCCCGTCATTTCCATGACGACGCTGTCAGACTGTTTTCAAAAAGTTTCGTTTCCCCTCACCTCCTCATTTCCACAAAGACCGAGTCTTCGTGTTTTGGAAAAGTCCCGCAACTTCTGATCCGTATCCAGAGACTCCGAGCAGCGCCGTCGTGTAAACGAAGCCTCAAACTTAACGTTAATAACGGCAAACGATAGTTTTGCCCTGTATTACCTCCCGCCACTGAAATCACCCTGTATTGTTTTGTTGGTCCCACAGAGTATTTGAGAATAACTGGAGAACAGATTTTGGTGTTTGAGGATGAGTATTTGATCATTTAATTATGGAGTGGGTGTTTTCACTGAATGAGGCGACTTTCCAAACAATGAGGGTGGCTGCTGTCTGGTCTGGAGAGCCAATAAAAAATGAAATGACCTTTTCAAATAAAGCTCTTAAAAAGTCAAGAGGAACTTTAGAATTAAGAGATGAATGTGTGACTTTCAATTATATTCATGTGACTTAAAAAAAAAAAAGAATTCCTAATCTATATCCAGTAAATCCATGATCTAAAAATGTTGAAACTATAATATTTCTGTATAACTGTAGCATACTGAGCATCGCTCCCACAAACTCTGCTTCAAAGAGCAGATTTAAAGGGTACAAAATGTCCTTTTTCTCCACTAAGATGTCAAGCCCAGCCGAATCCGTGTAAGATATCATTTGAGCTGTGGACTTATTCCAAATGTTTTCAAGGTTGTTCAAACCCAGGACTCACGGCAGTGCTCTCTCTCCCCTTTTTGATGGTGTCCTATCAAATTCAGCTCGTCTATTTCAGAGAGTCCTTGAGGACGCGAGCTGAAGTTTCCCATGATGATTACTACAAAACTCAATGAGACAAACATAAGTTCACTGCTCTCTTCTGTCGGAGTCAGATCGGATTCGATTTTAATTCTGGTTCTTCATGATAGCGAGGGGAAACCTCCTCACGTCACTTCACAACCACATCTTTTGCTTGTATTCCAGCTGAAAGACTTCCAGCATCATTCTGAAGAGAGAGAGGTAACTGAGTGGAAAAAGGGGAAAAAAACCAACTTGAATTTGACAAACAGTTGGCGAGTGATCTTGTGAAATGTGAGGAAACCTCCCTAAATGAGTGTTCATTTCTATCGCTCACTTGGTGAAACCCAAACACAAGAGGACACATTTTCACTTCCCGGACACAACAGAAGCACTGATACGGCCATTACTTCCAACGTCTCAATATGACAAAGTGACATTAGCCAGAGGTTGTTACAAAGACATTAAATCAATGTTTACACAGTATTTACAGCTGCCGGAGCAAGAGTATGAACACCTTAAAGTCCCACGCTGCTGCTCGTTTGGATCAGTATATTCACAATTTACAGTAAAGCAACAGAAAGACAACACCGTGGGAATTGTTCGTCTTTGATGCCACGGAGCCGCCTCCGTCAGAGAGGTAGCCGAGCGGCTCCTGAACGCACCGTGAAAGTCCCGGGGCGTGCCAAAATCCTCCAAAATCCATCTCCAGCCGCCGGTTAAATAAAATACTCCTTTGGGTTTTCGGTGGGGAGATTCTGGGAGTCCGCCTGGGTGTTGAAAGTGAAGTCCGGGCTGTCGTCCTGCTTGACTCCCTTCACCTCCTGGTTTCGGTACGTGTCTTTCCTCCGGTAGAGGAACCTGGCTGTTATCGCCAGGCCGGTCACCATCACAAAGATGACCACGGCGATCACACCTGCAAGGAAGAGGGGGATTTCAAGACTTGGAACAGGTAAACTATACTCGGAATCCTGGGAAAATGATCTATCCTTGATTTCACTTCCTAATGTTTTGATTAACCAGATGAATTTAGCTTTCATGAACATCAAACATCATCTTCAGTCTTTCAGATCTATCAGGCTCTTCTGCTCTGTCGAGAGCGTCGGGAATACAAGAGCAGGTTTCATTTAACTGGACTTCTGAAATCCTTCAGAAATCAATTCCAGAAACATTATAAAGTGACTGTGCTTTTTTTTTTTTTAAGACAACAGCAAAAAAAAAACAAAAACAAATCAGCAGCTAATCATTCCTGCAAGGGTTTAATTAGGAGAGCTGGCCTTTGTGTACAGGACAGCTTGAAATGACTTTTATTCAGGCCTCACCTTTTCTATCTGCACAATTATGGATTGAACCTTTTCGGTCTTCACTGTGAATCAATCTGTGCTGGCAGAGTGACCAAGTTTGAAATGAGTTTTATACGGCTGCCAGCCGGGCACGTCAATGTTACGCTTTCTTGAAGTTCAACATCAAGTAAACACTTTTTTTTTTTTTTTTTTTTTTTTTTTTTGAAGAGGCGCCGAACAAATGAATTCAGTAAAGAAACATCATAACTGAAGACAGGTGAAGACGAGGTGGAAGAAAGGTGACAGTCAAAGTACCTCCGATCAGAGCCGAGTCAGTCCTGATGGCATTGACTACAGGTTGACCTGAACCCACAGAACCAGACTGGTCTACAGCAGAGAGAGAGAGGAAAAGATGAAGAAAGAAAGTCAAAACCAAAGGGCAGAAAAGAGAGAAAAAAAACAAAATCATGTCCAGGAGATGCCATTACAATACAGACTAGAAGATGTCTGAGAAAATTAGGATTACATCAGAGAATCAAGAGGACAAACCAGAAACAAGATGAGAAAATCATTCAGATCACACACAGGAAACATCAGCTCCAAAAAAAAAAAAAAAGAATTAAAGAAACTGGAAGAGCACAGAGAGTGAAAATCCCAAAGGAATCTCTTATGTGCTTCAAATTAATTAAAACATCGATCACACTGTCATTAGTCTCCCCAAAAAAACAAGGAGCGCTCTTCATGTGATAAATGAAGCATTTATGAGCTGAAAACAATCAGCTTTTATCCAGTTTACACAGAAAACACGACATGCACCAGAAAAAAACAAGACTTCGTAGTAGCAGAAATGGGAATCTGGTATTTATTTCGTGACATTTCCAGGAACAGTTAAACAAACGTGTAGTGATGCTAAACTTTTAATTGCAGCTTTGCTGCAAGAGTCAAAGTTTGTTCTAATGATGATGATTTATCATTCACTCTTTTTTTTTCTGTCTCAGTTTTCAGTGAACAACATTATTTGAAACCTGGCATTTATACAGAAAGGTCAGCATGAACTACTGCTGTACCGAAGAAAAAAACGAAGAAGAGCTGCCATCAAAACAACCTGGACTCCTTGTTTGTTTGATCTTGGAAAAAAATTCCAATAGTTATATTTTTAAAAAGAGATTTAAGAAACTTCAACTATTTTACTTTATGTGTAATAAAATTAAAAGATTCACTAATTTGGTTGTTCAAATAAAACCCAAAGTTTAGAAAGAGTTCTCATTACAGAAACACTTTGCGTTTACACAGCAACATTTTGAAAACGTCTCAAATGAAATGAAAAAACCCTTGAAATTGATGTCGTTTTCATGTTGGGCCACTAGTGGGTGCTGTTGTTTGCTATAGTAATGAAACCATATTGAAAGATGACAAGCTTAACTGTGCATCTAAGTGTTGCCTGTTCTACTGAAGCTACATTTTAAGTGTAAATATGGTGAATTTCACCTTCACAATCCCAGCGCTGCTTGGTCTCACCTGACAGGTGGTGTGTGTTCTCCGCTGCGTAGGGATTCGCTGAGGCTGCAGAGCCACAGCTGGACTGGACTAAAGGTCCGCTGATGGAGACGGGGCCGCTGTCCGGGTGGAGCAGAGCGGCTTTCAGGGGGCTGATGGTGTTGAAGTGAACCACAGACAGGCAGCCGGTGAAGCCCAGGGAGCCCAGGCGGGCCAGGTCTGGGTCCATGTCGTCAGAATCTGGACAAGCACAGAGAAAATGACCACATTAGAGTTACACGTCTCAGAAACTGATCCCATGAAGGGAAAAAAATCAGTAACAATTATTTCAGCTTTGGTTGATACGTATAAAAAGATGTGTCAAATGAAAAAAGTGGCCATGTGGCTGCTTTGCACAGGAGGTTTGTTTCATACTCATAGGAGGTAATCACTCATATGGTGTTGAATAAATCTGTGTTTGAATCCTTGTTAATTCATTAAAAAGTAGCGGAGTTATTTTATTAGTTGTTCAGGCAAAATACAATCCTCACTTGGAAAATTGACCTTTCGGCAGTCTTGCTGGAGAGGTAATCTGGGGCCAGGTTTGACTTTGCAGACACGTTATTTTGATTGCTTTAACTTCATCAGTCTGATATTTTGAAGTAAAAATGCTCGACTGCAGGGAACAGTTGAGAACTGCCAACATGCAGACAGACTGTGAAGGTTAGATGTTTGTTTAGAGACGACTGGCACTGTGGAGGAAGGCGAACGTGGAAAACGACAGCAGCTCACCGACTGTTACGATCAATAAGTCATTTTTCATGCTGAAAGTCCTCTTGTCATAGTACTTACTGTCATATTCTCAACACGTGATCAAACTTGGGAATCCAGAAGTTGTATTTGAACGATCTGCTGTGTCTCATTTAAAAATAGGTTTCAGCACAAACTCAACAAGAAATCAGCCTTTGTTGAGACGTCTGCTTCTCTTGCATAAATCCTGCAAACTGTAACAGATCACGACTGTTTCCCCCCTCAGGACAGAACGTGTCTTTTGCGAAGACAACGTGGGCGGCTGTCCGTCCAGCTGTCCAGCAGAGCAGTTTATCTCTCAGTGAAAAAGTTGCCGGTCAACACTTTCCAGGTCTCAAAGTGTCCTTTGGCAACACACTGAAACGGTTGGTGCTCGAGTATCTTGTACAGCCGCTGGAGTGTGTGCAGGTAGTTTTTCTTGAACAGATTAAACATGGTTAAACCTGTAATCCACTTATTGTGCTGACAAAACACTGTTTACCTGTTGAGGATTTGTTTGTTTACCCTCCCGAGAGCAGCGGCAGGACGAAAAACTGACAGCGCCAAGTCAAGATCCATGATGCCCATCGCCATCCAGCCAGAAAAAAAAAAAGCCAAACACACAGAAGCAGCGCCGCCCTCCATCACCGCGGACACACTGTCAATTATCCCGCTCTCAGCCTGCATCCATCACCCGGCCAGACAGATGTGCACTCTCACCGCTTTCCGTTCATTTCATTGACTTCCTCCCTTCATCAGTCACCTGCGCTCCTCCGCGGCAGCTGTGAGCGCCGTCATTACCGCCGCGAGCGGCGGCGCCGGCGCCTGCTCGGATGACTGAGAGGTGGCTGTGGTTTTACAGGACACATCTGCATGTTGATGAGAACAGCAGGAATCATTACAGCGGAGCGAGAGCCTCTCATCTCAGCTGATTCCCTCTTTACTGCATCACCTCTCCATACCTCTCGTATTCCTTCCGGGTCCATTAGTTAGTTTGATGGATGACAGGGTTGTTGGGGAAACGACAGAAAGTCTACTTTCCTGCTGCTTTCCTGAACCTGATCCGACCCCGCCTTCCCCAGATTGACAGGAGGGAGCAGGCGCTGACATGACGGGGTTAAAATCCCCTGAGCGCTGAGCTGTGTGACAACATGCTGCCGTTTCACTTAACACTCGCAGCTGTCATTTAGAGGATGGAGTTTGATGAGTTCTTAAATATACAGACAAAATCACCTGATTGGATAAATGTTCATTTTTGTTTCCATTTCTTTTAATATAGTAACTGTTCCAATTACACTTTAACAGCAAACCATCTCCAGGTCCGCTGCAGTTTAGAGAACGTTCTTTGTAGAGTTGGCATGTTCTGCCTGAGCATTCATGGGATTTTTCAGGGTATTTTGAAATGATCCCGTAAGTGACTCTTTATCTCTGCTTGACCGGCCCTCTTGATATCATAATCAAATGAAAAAATATTGCAAATATTGGCTTTACTGCAGTTAAAATGGTCATATTTTTCACATTATTATTGTTGCTGTTCCATTGTTGGCTGGGAAAAGCAGTTTACCACACAAATTTAGAATTTTCCAGTGGAAGAACATGAAGACTAGCGAGAAAAACACCGTCTTTGTTTAATTTATTGACCAAACTCAAAATTTTGTAAAATCGAATCATTTTTTTCCAAATAAAGATGGTGAAGACTGAGGAAAAAGTTACGCAGAGTAACAGTAGCTCACCCGCTTTATCAACTTTGCTTGTGAAGATCTACATCTCTACAGTCTTGTGTCTTCCAGGATACCGTTTTTTTTCTTTGGCTGGTCAAGCATAAGTCTTCATGGCACAACACTGCCCCCCACAGGTGTTTTTTTTTTGTTTTTTTTTTTACTGTACCGTACTACTCCGTATACTTCGTATCTGCAAACTGCTTGGAAACAAACCATCAGTCTTCCATGTTCATGGATCACTTGAAGGATGGACATAACATGGACACACTGTCAAACCTTTCCAGTGAAAGCTGCTACATATCGACTCCTGTATTTCTATTAATAGCCAGTGTGATTCCTGTTAAATTGACTGTGCAGCTGCAGTGACTGTCTTATCGGGCGGCTGTGACTGCAGCCCGCGGCCTCTCAGCCTCGCGTTTAATTCCCCGACTGATATCAGAGTTCGACTCTGAAGGAGCCGCTCAGAGGGAACATGAATAAGTCATGACGGGGCCAATTACTGTCATCGCTCCAACAGTTTTACAGGTCCCCGTCCGCACGCGGTTAAGTGGATAAAGCGTGGCACTGAAACACCCGGGGTTGGTGACTCTTAGCAATGAAGCATCCGTTAAATGGACTCTTATGTAAAGGTGATGAGTTTCACAAAGGAGGGAATGGATAAATAAAAAGGTCTTGGTGAGGTTATGAAAGTTTAAACAAGTAATTAATCTCCAGATAGTTCAGGTTCATGATCACAGGACGCACTGAGGCTTTAATAAGATCTGAAATATAATCTACAACTGACTTGGTTGCTTGTGGATGATTCTTTAAATTGGGTTTGTAAAGTTTTTCTGAGTTCATCTGCAACCTTTCTCAGAGGCAGTATCAGAGAATAATATAGAAACAGAGTCGACTCCGAGTGTTTCTGATGTGTAAGCACAACAATCTCTCATTAAGCTGCTCAATTAAAACGAACAACACGCGATTCCAATCACTACAAATCTAAAAGAATAAGTTAAACAAGCTCTTTCCCTCCAGTAAAATGAATGAAATTAGCTGTAAACATGGCACATCATTATTTATCTATTTTATTGGAAATAGTAGGATTGCACAAAAAGATTAACAAGCCTGTTTCAAGGTGTTTCACTGTTGTTGCAGAATCAATGAAGAGCTAAAGGGAACTAAGCGCTGTTAACATCTAAAAGTTGGTTCACACATTAATTTTGATAACATGATTCATAAAGAAAAACTGACCTTTGGTCAATACGCTCAGAATTTTCATCCAGTTTATCAATAGAAATCCAGACTGCTGAAGACAGTCAATCTGAAGGCTGTCAGCCTCGTCCTCCCTAAAAACAAGAACTTCATGGTCCTAAATGAGACTAAGCATCTGCCCATACTGTCCAAAACACCAGGGGAGTGCTGTAGCTACAAACAGGATTGCCAAAGCACCCCAGTAGTTTGTCATTTTAGTTTTCAACATAGTCCTAAGCTTTACTTCTTATTGTCTCATGCTAGCTGTTGCCAAAGCTGTCCGTCCCTGGGAGAGGGATCCCTCCATACTGTGGTTCTCCCCAAGATTTCTTCATTTCCCACTGGGTTTTTGGAGTTTTTTCTTGCCGGATGTCAGGGTCTAAGGCGGTGGTTCCTTCATTTTGTCACGTTACTGTGAATTTGACATATTAACATTATGCTTATTCACTTTTATTGTCTTAACTTTATAACATTACTTAGTTCAGTCATTGACGAGCTGTTGTGGACTGTTCATGCCACTATGTTTATTGGTCTGATGTCAACGTTCTCTCTCTGTTCTGTCTGTGGACTGTTTATATAGACACTACACTGTGATTCATTGTTATTATCAAAGTCATTATCAATCTTTGAAATTTTTACCAATCAATGTAACATCTTGAAGCCCTCTGAGGCAACTGTTGTTGTGATACTGGGCTATGCAAAAATAAATTGATTGATTGATTTTCTTAAAAGTAAAATGGAAATCTCATCGAATCTCGTGATCATGAACCCAAAACCACGTCTCTTCTCGTTTGCTCGAAGCAGCCTTCGAGTCCCTTGATAGGAGCACCCTCTGGCTCTTACCTCAAGGCAAAGGGGTCAACTCCAAGTACATTTCCATTGTTCGAGACCTATGCTCTGACACCACTTGCAGTACGTGCAGTTTGTCGGACCCATTTCCGACAACGTCCGAAGTTCACCAAGGCTCTGTAGCTGCACCAAACCTTTTCAACGTTGCGGTTGACTACTGGCTGGACAGTATCATCACTCATTGTCCCAACCTTGGTGTCGACGACCACGCCTGGTTCACGGACCTCTGTTATGCAGATGACATGGTCGTCTCCTGTCTTCGCGATGTTCTTAGACACCGTCACTGACGCTTTAGAGGTTCTCGGAAAACAAGCGTCCCCTCTTGGCCTTTCAATGAACTGGTCAAAGACTAAAATACAATCTCTCTCTGACTTTCTACCAGCGCCACCATGGACAATCAATATCAGCACTGAGTTTATTGACACAGTAGACGACTTCATCCATCTCAAGTGCAAGTTTTCCAGAGACTGCTTTACACAAATTGAGACATTTCATCGCTTCTGGGTGGCCCGCAGAACCTTCAGAAGACTGTTGCAAATATTTGATCTCAACCAAAGGAGGAGGCAGGAGGGCTCCAGGCTCCTCATCTGCCTCCATGAGAATTTCCTGTTTACAGTGGAGAGAGGACGCTACCCTGGTTGTCATGCTCAGTCCGTGACTCTGTGATTGATTGCGGGGGTCTATTTAAGGCATGGCATGTGGGCGCTGATCCAGGATTGGTTTCACCTGGCGTGATGAATCCGTGTGTCCTCTGAATCCTATGTTTGTGCAACCACTTAAGCCTGAACCCTCTTATTTTGCATTTGTAGAGCCCAGCTCAGCCATTTAACCTGAATGTCTGAATTCCACTTTGTGCAACAGACCCTGTAGTTTACTACAGCTGTAGTTTACTGTAGTTTACTGTAGTTTACTACAGCCGTGGTGCGCATGTGCAGGAACAGCACCGACATGGAGATGGAGCCCAAGCATTTTTTTCCCCATCATTTCATGCAGAGACAGAAAACTTCGGAACCAATGATTATGGAACTTTTTGAAATTCCTCTGTTTTCACTTGGGAAAAAAAAATGTATATGTACATCTTAACCTCATGTGAAATAAACTTCCTGCAGCATCCTGGAGCTCAGTGGAATCCCTTCAGCTCATCTCCAGAGTTTCCTCAATGATCACAAACTCTATACATGCTCACAACAGCTTCACCAGAACTTCACTATTTCAACATTCACAGAATTATTGAGCACTCAGTATTTTTATATATATATTTCTGTGCTATTAGCTTTGACTACATTATTTATCTGTCATTTTCTTTTAACCAAAAAAAAAAAGGGAGAAAAGCCCATGCTGTGCATCACATGAGTCCAGACACTGCCAGGCTGTTGATTAAATGAGTGTTAGTCTGAGTGCCCCGCTAACTGAAAGGGCCTTCTCTCTGCCGCTTTCACTGCTGATTCACTTACCGTGCACTCTGCCCAACACCACGGACTTGACGGCGTTGAATTCTCCGTCAGACGTCAGGTTGAAGTGTTCGGTGGCGTTTTGGTCAATCTGAAAAACACATTTATATAATAACTTCTCTCTATTTGTTTCATTTACAGACTAACTGCCATCAAAATGTCACTCGTTCCAACTTGAAAACGACTCAGTGACTTTCACTTTTAAGTCACTCATTATTTTCTCTGTGTAAAAAACTGTGGCTATCTCAATTCAGCTCTTCTGTAGTTGTTTTTCTTTCCACTGTTCAGCTTCCCCTTTATGTTTCTTCTCTGTGTGAGAAAAACACAAAAGAGCCTATACTTTCAAGGAAAAGAAAACCATTTGGCTGTTCGGGGTGAAATTGTCCACTGGAGATTATTTTAATGAGGGCTGCTCTGCGAAGAGAGTCTCATCATGTGGCTGTGAAGAGCGACGATAGTCACGGTCAACAGTGTCACGCTCATCTTTCACATTTAAATACCATAAAACACCATAAACCGGTCAACAGTGACTGAACCAGTTCTCAGAGCTCTGAATCTTGAGCGTTTTTGAGTTTGAGAAGCAGAAGCACTATTTTTTTAATTTGAGTCATTTTTTTAAAATGTTTTTGTTTGTACTTTTCTTTTAACCTTAATGTGTAAAATAGTCGGTATTTGCCTCCCTTTTACTCCCTTTTACTCCCTTCACCTCGATGTATGAAGTCTGATGTAGTATTTTAAAGAGCTGAGGCGGGTTTATTTAGTGTACGGAACTTAAAGATGTGCCGCTGCCCTCTCTGATAGCGACACACAAGCGGAGGACACAGCGTGCGAGTAGCCCAGAGTGATCCAAGCCTCAGCGAGTCATTTTTCAACTGGACACCTGCTGAGGGGAGAGGCTGTGATAGTGTCCACTGGTGAGGCTGTCTGGAAACAGCTGGGCCGAACTCTCCTCCAAGTTGGCCTGATGTCCCCGGAGCGGCGCGTTAACAACGTAATGATTCAAGGTGATGGAAACCGGCAGAATGGGATGCAGCTCATATTTCACCAGAACCTCAACACATGGCGACGAGGTCACCTTGTATTTCATCTCTGATAATTATATGGACATTCAGGCTGTTTGCTGCAGGTTTGATTAAGTTCACCTCATATATCATTTGAGCCTGTTGTTAACAAGATAAGAGACTCGGGAGATCCAGGTTAAGATGCTTCATATATCATCTGGAGCTGCTCGGAGGAGCTGCTGGCCTGCCGTAGCTCTGCTTGGATGACTGGGGATTTATTACGACCGAGAGAAGAACAGAGGCACGACTGCTCCAACATGTGTCCAACAAATCGAAATCCTCAGACTCCATCCTGCTGATTGATCTTTCGCTCCTCTCATGGTGCAAATGAACAAATTCAACAAACAAAAATAGTGTGAGGTAACAAGTATTAGCGGGAGTAACATGTGCCAGCAGGAGGAATTCAGCGATCGTTCAAGGTCAACGCTCGATAGAAGAAGAGTTTAAGCCCCACTGAGGCTGCAGGTGTTTGATGAAGACATTTCGGCAGACTTGCTGATGCAGGAAGTGAGCCGTCATGTTGATTGCAGTTTATTCAGAAGAAAATCTCAAGTCTGTTGCTTGGAAATTGTCGAGAAAGAAGCCGCTCTCTTCAACGGCACGCCTCCCACTTCACATTTTCCCCCTTTTAGACGCGGATACTCATTAAACTCCATGCATGAACATGCCGTGCTGCGTTTTGGCGTCGTCGTACCTGCACAGACACGGAGTCCGAACGCCTCCTGATGCTGACGGTGTGCAGCTGTCCGTTAGCCAGGCTCCTCGCTCGGCTCCTCAGCACCTCCGCCTCTCTGCCGCTGTCCAGCTTGTATCTCACCTCCAGCTTATCTTCACACACACAGACAAAAGTTTTTGTTTTTTTCCCCCTTTCCTTCCCAATTTAAACTTCTCCTGATAAAAACATCCAGGTCTTGTTTTGTTCACCTCGGTGACGGATCAGAAAGATGAGGATGTGAGTTAATAAAGCTCGCCGTGCTAAGAGGATTAGGAGGTAATTCCCTATCAATAACAGAACTCAAAATCTAATTAAATTTCCTAATATTCGAAAGCATTAGAGGAAGATTTAATGAGAGCACTGTTATTTCTTCAAGCTTTTAAGATTATAGAGAAGGATAAGAAATGACATCGTCCTTCAAATGCATACATTACTTTAATTTTCAATTATAATTAATCCCACAAGGCACAAATCACAATTGTGATTCATGACAAGTGTTGTTCCTCCCATTATAAAGGTGTATACACTGAAAGGAAATAAATATTGTATGAAAGAGCTCTGCTGCTCAAACAATGGAAACGGTGAGTGATCGACAGGGAATGTGAGTTTGAAAAGGTTTCTTGGTGCAGAAGTGGGAAAAGGAGGGACTACAACAAGCTCTCGAGGAATTTAATGGACACTTAAGTTAAACTGCATTTACCTGACGACTCCACGGGCAACACAGAACCTTAATGCCCTCCTGTCCATCAGCCTTGTCTGAGTCATTAACACCGGGAAGAAAAGAATCAATTTACAGCTAATCTAGCAGCAAAGTGCCAATTTTATTAGACCCCTGGATGCTGAAAATGTAATTCTGCATTCAAAGTGTTCCCGCTGCGAATCTTAAAAGCAGCATTATTAGCCTAACTCAAATTTTTCGTGAGTTTTCAAGCCTTGGGATGACCTGCAGCAAATTCTTATTCCTGCAGCGGCGCTCATCAGGTCTGAGTGATAAGACCGGCCAGCCACTTTTTTTTTTCCTTTAACCCGGGACAAAACAGAAGAGCCGGCAGAGCTGGACAGATTAAAAGGCAGTAGAGTCTGACGGGGTGAATCCAGAGCGGGGAAAGATCTGACAGATTCTGAGGAGGAGGAGGAAGAAGAGGAGGAGAGGTCGATACCGGGAGAAGATGACCAGCGAGAGGAAAAGGGGAGGAGAACCGGGATGAGATGACAGGAGGACAAAATAATTGAAAAAAGGAAGCGGTCGAGAGACATCATGGGCAAGAGAAAGAATGAAGATCCAAGTAAAGATACATTATGGATAGGAGGAAATAAATATTTTCAATAATAACTTTGACTCATATTCTGATACAGTCACAACATTTCTTCAAACCATGAATTTTAGACCAATTATGAATCAAGATTTGTCAAAAACTACTTATGCAATTACAAGATTCACCAGTGTGCTACACACTCCTCAGTCCTGTCAGAAACACGGTAACACTGAAGAACTGCCACACACTGAAAATTTAGAGCTCCCCCAGTGAGAGGGAGCAGAAAAAAAACATACCCATGAAACATATTTTTTGTAATCACACAGCTAAAAATGAAAAAGAAAGATGCATTAGCTCAGCTGTAGATTAACTGAACGCTGGACACAGTGAAGCCTGGGTGAGAAGCGGCTCCTCGTCCTCACCGTGCTTGTTGATGAGCAGAGCCAGGTACTCTCTGTAGTAGGAGCTGACGTAGAGCAGCAGCGCCGGACTCTGGCTGGTCCTGAAGCTCAGGGAGACGTTCTCTCCTCTCAGCGTCGCGTCGGAGTAGATGGAGGACGGCAGAGCGCTGCTGTTCCTGCTCACCTCGTACACCTCTTTGAAGGTGTAGCGGACCGACGTCCCCGACTTGAAGCTGGCCGACACCTCTGGAGGAAGACAGGCCGGCACAGAAAGCTCTGGTTACAGGCTGAAAACATCATGAGTGGAGAGAAATCTCTCTTTCTTTTTATGTGTTTCCCTTCAAGGAAATTTGAAAAAGACTCAAGCAAAGAACAAGGTTGTGTCAAAATCACGATACAATCTGGCAGTCAAGGACAGCTGTCCTGATAAGTGTCATACTTTGAGAAAATATTGTGAAAATCTAATTGTTACAATTGTTTAGATCTGATACCAGTAGTTTAGATAAAATATTGAGACAGAGTATTTTGCAGTTTGTCTGCAGTTGAATTTTTCATTTGAGAGAAATATTCTTTGTTGATGATCCACGGTATTCAAATACTTTATTTTAACCACATTAAACTTGAAACGATGTTTCGGACGGAAACGGCAGAAGCGGTGAAAAAGTTGTAGTTTTAATCTTGAGCCACTAGCGGCTGCTGTTGGTTGTTTTCAAAATAAAACCACACACATGAGACCACCACAGAGAACAATAATCTAGACACATTAACAATGGGAAAACATGGATATTTGAAAGAAAGCATGTATTGTTACAGTGCTCATTAGCACTCATACTATTGCGTTTAAACTTTTTAGAATGTTTCAAAACAAGCTCTGACGTCAAATTAAAAAAGGACTGAAGCATTCTTACACAACAATATGACATGGAACGGACTTATTTTCCTGCATAAACATCATAGTTCATTACTTCCCCCGAATCTGTTTTTCTTCCATTCTTGTACAATAACTGTTATTCTAATTGCATCCATGGCAGAGTGTATTTCATGTTCTCATATTAACTTCCAAGGTTTATTATGATCAAGATAATTTTAGCTCAAGAGGGAAATTGCAGCCTCTAAGTAATTTTCCGTGGCCTAATTAGATTGCATGAGGACGCGGCGCCGTTCTCCAGATATCAACACCAGAAAACAATGTTCAACGTTTCCCGTTCGCTGTGATACACACAACCGTATCTGTGCTGCATTTTCAAAAATGCATGGGAGCAATTAACACGTCCGCCGGGCGTGTTAGCCTGCTGAGACGTACTGTAAATACCAGCCGGCGGCGGGGAGCGCCGCTGAACCCAGACGCGGAGTTCAGAACGATGACGCATCGCTGAAAGCGGTGACCTGAACATCAAACAGGCAGCACATCAGACAGACACTTGTAGTACGAAACCTTTGATGTCTCATGGAAGCTAAGTACTTTTTAATGAATGTTAAGAGCAGACAAAGGTTCAGCGAAACAACAGACTGTTAATCTTTAAACACCCACTTTTAAAGCTTTATGACACTCTCTCTGATGTGCATCTCCGCTTTGTGAGTTCTATAAAGTGTATTATGAGCATTTCTTATCTATCTTCATATATAAAATAGGACTGTGTGATTGAGGAGAGTGATCATGCTCCGTCTTCATATAGATGCAGACACAAATGCAGAGTCGGTGCTCAGACTGAAGGACGGCACTCGGACAATTCCCTGATTGGATTCTTTTATTCTCCTCTTATCAACAGATTTAACCTTGTCTGCTGGGATATATATGTTCCACTCTACAAGCAAGTGTGAAGCCAAGGGCAGGGACGGAGGCATAATGAGACAGTGTGCCACATGTTGCAATGTGGCAACACGGGTTTCCTACAGAGGGGTCAAGGCAGGAGGAGCGATTGTTAAACTGAAGCGAACAAGCTTTTCCAGTTCGTGTCAGTGTTATGAAGACAAAGGCGTCAGTGGAATATAAAGTCTTCCTGCAGCCGTATACACGCCGCGAGTTTATCTCTGATGATGAAACATCATCAAAAGCTACTTCACTTTGAATAAATGCATCGTGAAATCGAAACGAGGCAGACGCGATCCGCTTGTCGGAGGGGGTCACCTTCCAATCTGCCCATCCCACCCTGAGCGAGCGCTTCTGAGCGAGACGCTGAATCCCAAAGTGCCTCAATGGCGGCCGTCGTCAGTGGTGTGTGGGTGTGTGTGAGATGTAACTGGCAGAGCTTTAAGACTATTTTAGTTGTTTTAATATTTGTCTAGAAATAGATTTCCTCCCAAACGTCTTGTATTTGTCAGATCTCTTATCTACTTTAAGAAATGTGTTTTGCTTCCCTCAAATTTTTTTCCCTGCTAACTTTGGAGCCGCTCCAAGACCAACCAGGAGGTCCGAGTGGAGGTGCTGATACTCCGTCGATTCTAGGAAGGCAGCTAAGGACATTTTTGTCTGTTTTCATTCCAAAAACCGAGATTACCAATGAACAGCTTGACTTTCTCACTACGTTGTTTCCTTTTCGTGTAAATAGACGATTTCAAAACTTTTGATGAGCAAATGAGAAATTGTTCTGAAATGAAGAGTCAAAAACGATATATTTTCACACTGAAGACGAGAGCAAATCAAATGTGTCTCATCTCAAGCTTAATTTTAATCGGTGACATCCCCCCTGCAGTCCTTTTTTAACGTAGGAGTCGAGGTTGTCTGGGCCTGTACCTGATTGACAGAAGACGCCAGAGAACGCCGACAGGCTGCAGTCGCAGTGGAAGCCGTTCTCCCTCTCCGTGCACCGGCCCTGGTTCTGACACAGCGACCCGTAGCTGCTGCAGTGACCCGGGCAGCCGGGTCTCACCCCGGGCGTGATCTTCGCCCTCTCCTCCAGGTCCAGAGTGACGCCGTTCAGCTGCAGAGAGCGGATGCAGCCCCGGAAGCCCTTCTGCCTGGACGCCGTTCCTCCTAGAAGCAGAGAAACACCTTTTATTATTCTTTTGAAAGCCCTTCACAGATGTTTGAAGATGTTGACTCTGGTGGTAAAGTGCTGTACTGCTAATAACACAAGCAGTCTGCGGCGAAGTGAGAACAAAGAGGCCACATGCCTCTTGTGTGTCTCTCTTCTTTGTCGGATCGGAGCCTTTCTTTTATTCCTGCGATGTTGACAAGTCCGTATGTTTTCTCTCTGTCGGTTTTTTTCATTCCTCTCCCCCCCCCCTCCTGTCATCTCCAACAGATCCACGCGTCGTCTCGGCTCCCCCAGCAGCTCTGAACTGTCAGCTCTCGTCTTATGAGGTGACACAACCATGAAAGAGCAAGAAGGCAACGCGCTGTAGATGGAAGGCTGGTTTGGGGGGTAGAACTCTCGTCGCATGTCTCTCAAACTGTTTATATAGCACTTCATCAGCTGCTGACTGGCTAACTAGCTGCCTGCAGCCTGGATGAATTAGTGCTGGGTCATGTGTCTCTGTGGAGAGCAGGAGGGTAGATTTTATTTCCAATATTTGATAGTTTTTCTTGCTCGTGCCTCTACTGTAGATCATCTTTACACTGGCTGCAAAGCTCGGGATCTTGCAGACAGCTGAACAATATGATAAATGCACGTCCGCCTTTGCGTGCACACATCTCTTTTATGTGTTGGCACAGGCCCGTTTCTGCGAAGACGGCGGGCCGGCATTGTCCTCGCAGTTCATCCGAGGCAGCCCTGCGCTCTGCGTGTTCAAAGCTGACAACTTCCCGCTGTTCAGCGGCAAGCGCTTTTCACACCAATGAATCGAGGCTCCATTCGATTCCTCTAAAAGCCTCAAAAACTGTAAGTGATTGAACAAGGCGCGTGTTAGTGCTGAGGTGTTTATTCAACCAAGGTTTTCAAAACGCCATAATGGGGATGCTAATTAGGACACAGATTATTCCAGAAAAGCCGCGGAGAAAGCATAATGGATGCTGATGACCGCAGTCAATAAGAACCCGGCCCAGCGGAACTTACTCACCGCCACAGTTCTAAAAACACGCCTGGCTGGAGCTGCTTTTTAAAACAGAAGAAATGATGAAATTCTTTGCAAAGAACTGGGTCTAAAACAGTGAAGCACATGTTGGTGGTTTTATTCCTACAGTGATAAATTGCTCTGTTAGATCTCAGTTTGGTACAAAAGCTGCAGTTTCCACTCTTATCGATCCCAGTGAGTCAAACTATCCCTGGCCAAAAACACCAAAGCTCAAGTTGCTCCATTAATACCAACAAAGCTAATGGCATCGGAGCACTGCTGTATTAATGGGTTTGTCATTTCCCGAATGTGACTTTTTCACTTTACTTTTGAACGATCCCTTCAGAGGATGCTTCGCCGTCCTCATCCAGACAGTTAACACAAGTGAAAGAAAACCTAAAATGTATAAACCATAGACTAAATAAATTCATTTCCAGCTTTTTAAAATTGTTTTGGTATACACACGTATACACACGCATGCTCACAAAAAAATGACGGTGGACGATAAAGTAAGATGTGTTTAGGGTCACTAAGAAACTGAAATTTTGTGGAGTTAATTGAAGAAGCGAACATTAATGTGCGAGTGTGTTGTTTGCTTTCTGGCAGAGAGACGCTCTCTGATGATGTCTTTTCATGGCGTGCTCGTCTCTCAATAATCACAAAGTAATGGAAAAGTGAAATGGGCTTAAAGGCACATTTTCTTTTTGCACATTTTCACTAAATTTGTTCAAAGATTATAGGACACTGGGATAGAAACCAGATTTGTGTTGCACAGAAGTGGAACGCTCACAAGTTTGGGAATAAATCATATTTAAGAGATAGATAGATAGATAGATAGATAGATAGATAGGTGGATGGCTGACCTCACCTGTGATTTACATTTTCAGTTACAACACCAGTTGAGCAGAGTTCTGGTAGGATGTAAGTGTGAAGCTGTGAGATCATTTAAAAAATACATAATGAGGAATTTTTGGAGCCGAGATCAAAGTAAAGATCAAAAAAGCCAAACGCAGACAAACTCCACCTCTGACCGAAGGTTCATCACAGAGACCTCAGAGATCAGTGAGAATTTCACCTCTCATGTGTAACTTCACAGTACTAACGAGACGATCGCGGTCTCCCAGCGTGAGCTCCTGGTGCGAGCGCGCACTGTAACTGAAGCGTACAGTGCCAAAACCACAGGGGAGTGAATGGAAAACAATTAGCGAAATGGAGATCAAAGGCTTAAAATACAAAGAACGCCGACCTGCAGGCTCAGAAAATGGAGAAAAGAGATTGAGGCTGGCGGAAAAGTCTGGAGCAGTCTCTTTCTTTGCAAAGAAACGCAAGTTCTTCAATGAAATATAAACAATGTGCAGTAAATTTTCACATTCATGTATTATATAACTACTGGTTAAAAAATAGGACTGTTATTTTCATTAAAAGTCTCTTCAAACTGATTTTAATTACCTTGAAATGTGTTTCCAGTGTACTCATTCACTGCTAAATCAATTGGCATCACAGTGGCCGTCCATTTGAACAGAGCCACCATCACGCCACATACAAGTCTCACGCTCCAGTCCCGCTTACACGACAATGTTTCAACAGAAAACACAACGTTTTTTGAGACGGATGTTTTTTTAAAAACTTTTCCTGTAAATGCGACAGCTTTCTGCATTTTTTTCCATGAAGTGTTGTGTAGATGGGGCCTGTGGTACAAATCTACAGTCAAAACTTCATTTGGAGTTAAATTTATCTTTGTTTTATTCTAAATAAATCCAAACAAATCCTGTGGCCTGCTTTCTTCAATTCCTTCTGTGATCAGTTTTCGAAGCACTCAATTGGATGTTCGCAGCTAGTTTTAGCTCGGCCAAAAATACCACTGAAACAACAAATACTGCAGGCCTTTAAAACGATCCGAGACGATGTCCAACTGTTGCTGATTATTATTATATATCAACAGATGCAAAGGTTTTTTTTTACTCTGGGGTTTGTGACGACGTTCAAGCTTTTCCATGACTGAAAAGTAACACAACGCGTGTCTTTGTTTTAGGCATTCTGAATAAAAATGTGCAGACACACTGATGCCAGCGCAGCACCAATAAACTCCGTCTTATCTATCCGCACCAGGCAATACCACATGTAATGTGCAATGAATGTAAAAATCTTTCACTTGAAACTGCTGCGTGGGGATATTTTACACCTACAAATAGCAATGATGAAACCAGAGAAGCAGTCTTATGGCGTCCGGACGGCAGTAACACGGGTTATTAATCGAAACAACGCAATTTGCTGCCTTATAAATCCGCACATGGAATAATTAAGGCTCATAAATACACTGTTTATGGAATTACGGCTTATGAATTTAAATATGACAACGGTGCCTTATTAATTCATACAACTAAGTACAATGACTAATAAATCTGTGGACGGCATGCGGTTACAAAGATTATCTATTCAAAAGGCATTCAAGGATTAGAGATCCAAACAAAAGTGAGCAGTTTTGCTTATGTGTTTATCGAAGGAGGGATTATCGATATGAATTAGACGTACATATTCATGCACTGCGCGTAGCGCTGCTCTGGCTTGTGATTGCACGCATGCTGAACCGATGCGGACGCTTCTTTCCAAACACATTGTGTACTTTATATTTAAAATCCAGACACACAGTCCAGGCACTGGCTGCCTTCCTCAAGGACGCCGCAGATTACAGTTTGCTGCTGTTTTCACACCCGAACCGGGGAGGAGATCCTTCATACCTGCGCATCAAATCAAGGCCAACTATTTTTGAACACCCATTACGGAATCCTTTCAGGAAATAACACCAACACATATCCGTTCAAACACACAACGCCATTCTGCTTCTCCCAGTGTACTCCGCTGATAATTCAGAGGTAAACATGTGCAGTTTTCGGAGGACGGCGGCGACCTGCCGGCTATTCAGAGTGGATTATCGGCTAAACACACTGAGCAAATCAATATGCACCTCAATTTCCCTGCAGCCGCCGCCGCCGCCGCCTTGGTCCAATCCCATCAGCCTTTGGTGGCTTGTTTTCCTTCCACTGTGTATTTGCCGATATGAAGTGACATGCATAATATTTACAGAATGATAAACCCTGATAATAAATGATGGATTTTCATTATTATTTTTTTCCCCTGCAGATCTACAAACTGACACAGAGGTCAAACTGAGAATTCAGATTGGAGACGTGAAACGATGGCGTTGTGATAAACAGGGATGCAGTATCGATCACGTCGGTAGTTAAAAGGCTCACTGAGTGCCAACAGTTAATTTACATGACACCCCCCCCCCATCACCCCTTAATGAAATATTTAAAGGGCCAGATTAATTTACAGATTAAGGCACAGAACACCACATGCTCTCTGATGCGTGCCTGTTTGCTGGATGTGATTACTGCTCAGCGGTCAGAAACCAAGACCTCAGCTGGAAGAGTTCAATTAATAGCAGTTGGTACAATAACGTCTTCCTCAAGTATGTGGGCGGACATCAGGCGCGTTAATTACACCTCCTCACAATCCCACCCTGACGGGAGCCGATACGTGTGGACAGAAAGGCAGCAGGAGTCCCGCATCAAAAGCGAAGACGTCTTATTGAACAGCATAACCTTCAAACTGTGGGGGATTTTCTTCCTCCTCACCGATGAAGAGCTGGCTGTTGAGCTGCAGGTGGAAGTGTCCGTCGGCCGGAGCCTCCTGCGTGGCCACGGGCAGGTCGTCCAGCCGCAGCGTCGCCTCCTTCACGTTCCGCTCGGCCCGGACCCGGTGCCACCGGTTGTCGTTCAGCGGGACGCTGGACTCCACACGCACCTCCAGCGGGCCGTTACCGACGTCGAAGGAGAAGATGACCTGAGTGGAGGCTGGATGGAGGACAGAGAGAGAAGGACGGTTTAAACCTGCATCATTTATGTCAAAAAGAAACGTTTTTGTCACTTTCCTTGTAACCTGTGACCCTTGTTATTGTCACTGAATTCCTGTTAAATTCATCACGTTATGCAGCTTCAGTGTGGCTAACTGTTACAAAGAGCTGCTCTGAAAAAATGAATACCTGAAAAAACAAAACTGCTTGCAGTACAGTAAAGACCTTAAAACCTACTTATTTTATGTTTTATGTAATTTTTTTGAAAACCAGTTGGAGGAGAATTTCTAAATGTAATATATATGTATCATAAATCAGTTGGGATGTGTAAAACTGATTAAAAAGTAATATTTCACAAACTTTAGGTAAAAGAAAAGGTTAAACTTACACAATCCTGTCGTGTCCTAATTACCACTGGTGTCCAGCAGGAACAGTCTTTTTTTTTATTCTGCAAAGACTGTAAACTTAAAACACTTATTTTTCAATATTTGTTGCAGCACTGAAAAGAAAGTTGGAAGTTCGTGCTTAACAGCTCATCTTACAGTTGAATCTATGTCTGATATTTGTAATAATCGCTGCCAAACTTTCAAGAGACAAATGAAATGCCAACCAAACACAAACGATAATAAATCTAACTTTAAGCGGGACAGAATTATTGCTCATGCATCGCTTCAGCTGAGAACAGAAAGTCAAACGTCGACATTCGATTCATGCAAACCGCACATTTGCTGCATCTCAATTACGGAGAGTGAGACATCTCGGCTGAAAGCTCTCCTGGCGGTTTGGTTTGAAGAGACGGGTGTTTCCTGCCAAGTGCAGCTGGACTCGGTCCTCACTCATCACGGCATGTTTGAAACATGATGTTTCCACACAGATCTCCTCCTCCCCTCCCCTCCCCTCCCCTCCCCTCCCCCACTCCTCCAGCAGCTCCAAAGGGAGACCCAGACAGGCGCTCCTTAACAAGCAGGCAGGTTTGACTCCAGAGTGTAGAGACAGCCTCGCTGGAAGCAACTTTAATTACTCTTTCGCCGCAAGACAACAAACACTAAAGCCAGCAAAGCTTCTGGCTGAGCGGCTCTCACAAGACAGCAACAGACAGAGTAAAATGGGATCGTGTTTCTTTCAGGACTGCCATGTTCCGCACTGAGCAGCGCGAAAAGACACGGGTCGTCATTGAAACGAATCAGGAAGGCAGCGATTCTCTAAACAGCCTTAAATAGTATTAGCACTAATATATCTTGACTCCACTCTATTCTGAAATGCTATTTGTTTTTGGATTGTTTGTTGTTGCATATCAGAGGACCTGATTGCTCATCTGCTACTAACAAATAACCCGAGGTGAGTGTTTCAAGCAAATCGAGAAACGACTGCCGCAACAAACCTCCTGGAGGAAAAAGTGATGCCGTCTGTAACCTGTGACTTGGAAAGAATCTTTCTCCAGCAAGGCAATGAGCCTAAAGATGAAGCCAGAACTACACAGGACTTGCTCATAAAACAACAATAATGTTAATGTACTGGAGTGTTGAAACAACCTTCGTTCCAATTAAAATGTTTGGCTGGATTTTTTTGTTTGCTCACAGTCCCTGCACAAAGTGAAGCAGCTTTAGTGTCTTCACAGTGAAAAACCAGGGAGAACAACAGAAATGTGCAAAGTTAAGTCTGAAAGTAGTCGGAAGAGCTCTGCTGCATACTGATTTTAGTATGTGCTGTTCAACTGGTGAAGTTCATGGAGTTCCCATATGCCAGTAGGCGTGTATGCATTTACATTTGTAAATAGGCATATATACAATATATACAGAAGTTTAAATGAAAATAATTTTTTTTTTTCTATTTGTACAGAACAATAGAGTTTTTCAGTTGATATGAACTGTAGGAACTATTTATTAGTGTTTGTATATTATAGCTTTATTATTTGTTTATTTTGCACGTTTGGTTTGGGTTAAATGACATATTATTTTTTTGTTGGGTTTATGTTGTAGATTTAAGTATTGCCACGAGCACCTGGAGTTTATTTATAGAGGTTGCAGGCATAGGACCAGCATGCACCTGGGTGGGCCGACGGTTTTTACCAGAGCAAGAAAGGCAGCAGGAAACAAAGACTCCTATTTGTTTGCTTGTGTCAGGAAATAGACTAAGATGAAACTCACTGGAATTCTTGTGGACAATGATTCTTTTGCCTGCGTAAACCACAACCCATGGTGCATCTGTGGCAATTTGAAATTTAAGTCAAATATTGATTCATTTGAAGACAAATAGCCACTACGCACTCCACTGTATTAAGTACCCACATATTCAAACAAACAACTGAAGCCTCAGACTAAGTATCAGCATTAGTAAACCAAGTGGTTGTGCAGTCACGTTTTTGTACTACAAGGAAATTCTGATCCACAAATGGAGTTGAAATCAGGTCTAATCTCTGTAGAAAGTCTTCTCGGACAGAAAAGTTTGACATCAGAGTCTGGAGATAAACTAAGAGCCTGTATACCCAACTTTTTAAGTAAAAATGCATTTTTGTCCTTCTTCCGTCTGAACAGAGCGTTTTCAAAAAGGTCTATTCCATAGGCTCCGAGCATCGTTGCCATGTAAACGAACACACAAAATGCTCCGTAACGTTCCTGTTTTCACTTGGTAAATAGTCTGTAAAATTTCTTCCAAAGGTGACATAGTTTTTTTAGAACAACAGCAGAATACACTGTTTCTCATTGGCATCAAATATTAATCAAGGGCTCAACCTACATATCAAATTCTGTTGCTCATTCCACGAATTCATGTTCCACTTTTTGTGCTTTGAATGAGATGTTTTGCTGAGCAGAGAAAAAGAGGATGTGAAGATTTCCCCCCTGCTCCTGTCAGTGGATTTCCCCTCTGTGCTCCGGCGTCATGACTTAGGACCGGTGCCAGCTCCTCGGCCGTGCTGACGCAGCCCTTCTTCAGCACCACGGACAGCTACTCAGTGCTCAACGTCTGTATTTACTTCTCGGGGGCTGCCGGCGACGCTCTCCCTGTTCTCTACGTCAGCAGGAAAATATGTAAGAGCGCGCAGACAGAGCGGGTCGCCATCCTTCAAGTATCCGCTGCTTGAAAGTGACGATGAATGAGTGTGGGAGCGTGGAACGAGATGAAACAATATCCCGGCGTCCTGCGTTAACTTCATTTAGAATTTGTTCTCGGGTCTCAGCCACAGTGTTGCAGAGCGATGTGGGGCAGACGGAAGCAGAGCGGCAGTATTCAGAGTTTGCAACAACCGCGCTGACAATGATTTCCCTGAGGAGCGACGCTGCTGGTTATAGTGCTCCTGGATTAGATTCTGTGTGTGCCACCCTTATATGCCATACATAAAACAACTTCCTTTAAAATCCGACACACCCAAAAGATCTGAATTGGAGAAAAAAAAAAAAATGAGGTAAAGCGAGTCTAAAGAGCTTTGAAAAGGTTTTTGTCCAAGCCCCAATAAATGACACACAGCATTGCGGCCCCATAAATGTGTGTTTCAATGCAATGTTGTGATGCTGTCATAACCGTACGAGCACAAGGACACCTTGTTGGGTAATACAGCTATAATTTAAATGACACAATCTATGGTTTGCTGTAAACATACATCTAACACCCAGCCACAGCTCGATGGCGCTCATAAACTGAATAACACCCTGTTGGTTATTACAGTCATAATCTCAATGACCCACTGTGGTGCCCATAAATGTGTGTATTCCACAAGAGACGGAGATTAATGAGAGGTCAGGGTGAAAATGCCTCTGAGAGTTCATAAAACAACTGTAAAATTAAAAACAAGGGTAAGGGAGAGAAAAAAAGGAGTTCAGGAGTTTCTTTTTCTGGGTTTAATCTTGTTTTTTGTTTTGTTCTGTGGGTCGGCGTGCATTATTGGTGGAGGTATGTGACTGCAAAATACATTTGACTGCAGCCTGCAGGCAGAAAATTGATCTGGAAGAAGGAAAAAACATGGCCTTAAGCTAAATAAAATTCACAGTCTGTCAGTAACTCTGGTAAACAGACAGGAAGGGGTTACAGCTTCTGTGTTCAATTCAACGAGGCACTATATAAATCTCAAATTATGTCGATACACGATGCTTCCTGGTTGGTAATTCTAATGGTTCAGATTGAGTCCAGTTGGAAAAAGATGCATCGCTGCTTATCACATAAACAACAATGGACCAAGTCTCTTGGCTTCTACATTGGACTAACAATCTGAGTGACTCAATGCACCAACTAGTGGACCAAACTTGCATTGCAGAACTAAACTGGCTGGGCCGTGCTGGATCATGTGGTGGTTTCAGTATGAAGACCAGTTGAGCTCTTTATCAAGAGATCAACATGTCCGGCTAATCAGAGAAACACTTCATTTGAAATGTTCGATTTGATACTCACAGCTCAGTTCGATCCGGATAAAGTCTCTGATGCCCAGGTTTTCCAGGAACACCCCGGAGGGAGCCGTGGTTTTGAACAGGAAGGAGATGTCTGCGCTCAGCTCCCCGTGGAAGGTGGGAAAGTGAAGGTAGGAAGTCTCCTTGTCGAAAAACGCGGCGTTCCAGAAGTTCTCTGAGAAGCACAATGAGTCCCCCTCAAAGTTCGTCCTTACTTGTTTGAGGCCTCAGTCATGTGGCTCGTTCGAAAGCTTGCAAGACATAGAACGTCAATAAACTTTATTCAAACTCCCAAAATTAACGACAGGCCCACAAGATGGCGACAAGGGGCAGCACATCTAATTCTGGCGCATGACGCTCTTTCACTACTCCAGAGGATTATGATTTTAGTTTTGGTCAGAGGAGCGCGGATAGATGGAAAATGACCACAAAACGGTAAGGAAATAAAACATGTTGTGTTTGGTGTGAGATTTGTTGAGGAAGTGTGTGAGAAACATGTGATCTGAGATGCTGGCTGTGAAATGTGAAGATCGGTTTTGGGTTTGTTTTGCCACTGACGGGAGCTGGTCGGCTCAGAGAATATTCTGCCTGGTGTCGTCTTAAAGTGTAGATTTTCTAGTTTCATTTGATATCCAACATGTTGCGGTGGAGCAGACGGATCTTGCGTTCTGTTACGTTTTGTGTAGAGAGGTGCGGGTGAGGGGGGCGTGTCGAATCATTGCATCTGGATTTTAAAGTTGTTATAAAACAAACACTCGGTGGTCAAAGTGCAGCTGCAGCATTCAGTTAGTGAGATTAAGGCTTCTTGTTTGAGACACAATTGAAAGAAAAAATCCACGCAGCACTTTAGTCACTTTTTACACTTGGTGAAGTCGCGCACAGCTGTCAGTCCGTCGGCCGAACGGGTTAAAGAAATGAATTGAATTAAATCATAGTCGTGAATACATGACCCTCTCCTGGGAAAACGTGACATGCGACGTCACTCCCAAATGCAAGAGAAACATTTTCTGTTAGAAATTCACTTATACATATATTATGAGGCAGTAACGCACAGTCACTTAGGAAACTAACTTTAATCAGATTACTGGTGTGGAAAGATGAACGCGTTCGATTGCTCGTTACTAAATGAAAGTAATCGGATTAAAATAACGCGTTAATTAGTAGCGCGTTAGTGACAACACTGCAGGCGATGACGAGAACTTACTGTCTCCGTGGCAACGGAGTGGTCCCACCCGGTAGGCGGCCTCCGACCCGGGCCTCTTGATGTCACCCAGCACCAAAGCCCTGACAGGGAGACTCTCCTTATGGATCAGCAGGCCCGAGTCTTCAGTCCTGAAGGAATAAAGACCAAAACTTCCCATTGAACCCTTTGGCGACCATACGCTTTCACTCCTGTGTGATTATTGCCACATGATGCCAGTATAACCACGAGTAGGTGCATTTATTAATCTATTCTAAAACCAAAATATCCACATCCTGCCAGTCGAATCTTTTCTTTTGAAAGCTCGCTCCAAAAAAACGCAGCGCCTGTCCGTTTACGCCCACATTCAGCTCGATGCACTCCAGATTATCTGCCTGTTATCCTCCTTCCTGAGGAAAGTTGGGCATAAAAATACATTTGTGGGGAGCTTATACAGCACTCGCCGAGTCTGATGAAATATTGAGGAGCAGCGGTAGAAGCTCCGCTCTGTAAAAATAGAGCTGGCTTTGCACAAACAGTTTGGACTGGGAAATGATGGGAGCGAGCGAGGCACGCACACAACTGCCTGCAACATAAGGTTAGCTCGACACTGTTTATTTCTCCTTTTCCTCCTGCTCAATTTGTCCCATTTGATCCGTTGTTTTTTTTTTTTTTTCTGAACGGTCAAAGTTACAAGCAGGTTTTGTCAGAAACGTTTGGTATCCAGGAAAGAGGGGTCAAGACAGAGATGTGTGTACATATCCAGGGTGTTTACTCAGTCTGAGTGATCTCGCTGTTTACCACAGTCAGTTTGATTTTGACATGTTTTTAAACCAATCATCTTGTTGGCTGTCTTCAAGCTGTCAGATCTTTTCTGCTACAATATTTCAGCCCCATCAGAGCTCATTTCTTTTCTGCAATCCGCGAGGTTGTGCTGCTGAAAATGTCTCTTGAGCTTCTTAAAAAAAAATAATCTATTCAAAACACACCTCGCCTCAATATTGTTAGTCATTTCCCTGCAGTAAGAAACGATAGTTTGCTCACACTGGATTCCTGATTTCAGAAAGTTTAACAATCAATTTTGAACATGTCATGACTCCGTTAGCAAAAAATGAATATTATGTGCATGTATTTATAAGAGTCGGTACCACTCCGCGCGGTCGGCGTCACAGTTGCAGTAATGCTGCAGATCCACGCAGTCGCCCTGCAGGCCGCAGGCGCACTGCTGACTCCCGGGCTGAGCTCCACCCCAGTAGGTCTGCACACGCCCGGGACCCGGACCGCCGAGCCACCAGCTGAACGGGGAGCCCTCTGAAACACAGTGTTAAAGAGCAGGGGTGGAGAAAACACATTTCAGTGCCGCACCGGTACAACTGTGCCATAATAACCTTTAAATTCTGAAGTCTTCTTTGCTGTGGTGCAGAGTTTACATGATGGAAATGTCGATACTTTCACAGAAACCAAACTACTACAGAAAATGACTACAATCTCAACATAAAGCCAATTTTGATGAAACCTTCTGATGAAAAATACACACAAATATTCAAAAAAACCTTCTCCTTTAGCTGCTGTCTACCACAGAAGCTTGTTTTCTTTCAAGTTTTTTACATTTACTTTGTTCTTTAGCATTCTAGATTGAAGTCTCTTGTCGGTCGATTTTGGCCCACTGGCCTTATGTTTGACACCCCTGTTTAAATACAACAGTTTCATTATGATATATATCCGTGCTGCCTCTGTGTTTGAGGTGAAGCGTTGACTCTAAGAGTGTCTGTCGATATGCATGTGTGACTCTCTGTGTCTGCAGATGGTGGAGCTTGTCAGCTCTAATTGGTTCAGACTTGAAAAAAGCTGCCAGGTATGTAGAAAGGAATAAATCTGACTACACTGCAGACTTTCATAAATTTGTTTTGCAAGCACTGAGCATCATTAAGACCAGAATCGTGTGAACTTGTTGTTTCCCTCAAACTAGCAAAGTCTTGTCTTTTTTTTTTCTTTTTTTTTTTAAATTGAACTGAAACTTTTCTATCACAAAAGAAAAACTATTTATAGAAATATGACTGTCGTCATTAACATCTCTGCAGGGACGCTGCTGTTTTTCTTATAAGTTACAACGTTACATATTTTATTCCCAAGAATAAATGCTAAGAAGATAAAAATCCTTCCATCGTCTATTTGCCTCAATCTCATGATTTTTAGCCGTCGCTCTGTTTTTCTGCAATTTACCCAAACATCAGCCTGTATTAAGCATCTGCTGTTTTCACCCAGGGAACCGCTGTATGTCAAACAAAGACTCAACAACAATAATACTGCAACGGCAAGCCTGTATAGTTGTGAACATAAAAGCATTTTTCAGGGTTTAACTTGTTGTAATTAACACTGTTTAAAAAAAAAAGACAAAGACGTTGGAGCAAGACAGTTAAAAAAAATTGAACACAATTTATTAAAGACAGAAACAGTATGTGTGTGTGAGAGAGAATACAGTCCAAAAAATACTCTTAATAGATGAAAAGGAAAGGCATAAATAATTTTCCCGACTGGATGTAAATTACACAAAGGTCATCTTTCATTGTATATTTAAAAATAAACCGTCATTGTTTTTTTAGGGAGTGAATCAGCCGATAAAACCAGAGCTCACCTGGAGTGTTGAGGAGGCGGGACTTCCTGCAGTGGTAGGACAGCTGCTGCTCGCAGTGCTCTGATTGGCTGATGGCCGCCTGAAGCTGCTCCTCTTTAGATGAGTAACCAAAGTGGAGGAGAAGGTGGGGCATGCTGGGAGACGGCCGCACTTTGGTCAGCTCTGTGTTGTTGTGCTGGATCACCATCCACGTCTTCTCTTCTGAAGACAGAGAGGGAAACAAAAAACACTTCTTGAGAATGTTTCTAGGATAGTTTCTAACCCTGATTTTAGGCCATTTGCTGAAACAGCAACATGTTCAACATTCATTGCATTTGCAGTTGTATGAGCTGAATGTACTCAACACATCCTGTCCTGCACTCAGGATGAATACTAACTGAATGTTTTTTTTTTGTTTGGGAAAAGTTGCAGAGTGTCTATAAAGACGTGTATAAATGTGTGTGTGTGTCACCTGTCATGTTGCAGTAGACCAGCTGCGGTCTGATCGGTCCGCTGCCGTCCACGTCGATGTAGAAATGTCCCGACGTGTTGCCGTTGTGCTTGTACGCCTCGCAGGACTGCTCGTACACGGCTGGGAGGGAAACAATGAGATCGACGTCAACGAGCCGGGAGGGGGTTCAACCACTGGATCAGGGTCTCATAAACTTAAGGCCTTAGTATACTCCCCCGTCGCCGCCACGGCGTTCCTACGCCGACAACCCTACGCCGCTACTGAACATATCTTGCTCCTGCGTCAAGGGAACGCCCTCCTCTGCCAAGCCGCTGGCAGTCACAACAACAATGCGGCTTCCGTAGCTCCGGCTTTACCTAGACATAGATCTATAGAAATAGATTTCTAGACGTACGTATCTAGACACGCGTGCATTTACCGAACATATATCTGCATATATGACATATCTGGCGACACCGAGCTATCGTGGAGGAGAGGCTGAGCGGACCGTGATGAAATATTGGTGAAACTAATGAGCTTTTGGACGATTAAAGCCGTTTGAGGAGCGGCTATACACATAGCCCCGTCTGCTAACAGTGCTAACACTGCTAACAGTATAGGGATGTGCGCCGCTCAGTTTTGGATCTCAATTTCTCCCGAAGCACTGTTCGGATCAGAAAAGCATTTCGGGTGAGTTCTACTTTATTCTATAAACAACGCGAAAGCGGACCAATCACAGCCCTCGACGTTCACGTCACCACGCGTCGAAACGACGCGAAGTCACAATTTTCGGGAGGCGCACGTCAAGCCCCGACGTAGCCCGACGTAGCCCGTCGTAGGGCTACGACGTCTACGTCGTAGGAACGACGTAGCGGCGACGGGGAAGTATACTGAGGCCTTCAGGCTACGTGTACTGTATATTCTCATGACTTAAAGGGGAACTCAACGCACAGCGATAGCGATGACTGATGGGAAAGCACGGCCTCAATAAATAAAACTTTATCAGCACGGCTTCCTCCTCTGGAATTTCTTCTGCTCTCAGACACTTCGAGTCAAATCCATATCTAAAAGTTCCCACAACTATTTATCTCTTCTGCACAACACAGGAAAGGGCCTTTCATTCATCACTCGCTCTCATGTGTTGTAAAGGAAAGAAAAAGAAACGCCTCTGTTCATGCTTGAGGATCGGACTTGAGAAGAATGAGCACAAAAGCAGTCATTTTCACGTATGAGCTCGACTCATCTACGAAGTTGTATTCACTGTGTAATTGGCACTTTAGTCTCAATATCCCCTCGAACATCACTCATGCGCCGAGACGTGGAGAACCAGAGGTGGAAGGAAGTACTCGTATGCTTCGGTTGAGTAGAAGTACTGATACAAAAGAAAAGAAAAACTGAATCGACTTCAAAGAGGTTCGAACCAGAAAGTTTGGAGACTGCAAGCTGGAGAAAGCTCAGCTGCTTTTGGTGAAATCAGTAAAAAGTCCTCAGAAAACGCACAGATTCCCCCCCCAAAAAAACCTACTTGAGTAAAATACCAAGTACAGATACTTTATTTGACTCCCCTGAGGGTGACAGGTACAACAGTATCTCTCAGAGGGAGGCAATTTCCTAGAAAAATGTTCCCAAGTTGCGAAAAGAAAACCTTTCTTTGCTGTGCCATAACTCATTTGCAGGATGTGTTTGGGGGGGGGGAAAGCCCCGCTGCACTGTAAAGACTGAGCTAAGTGACTGTGCGGGTGCCACCTGCAGAATTACAGGTTTTCCGGGTGTTTAAGTGGGAGCTGCCAGCTTGAAATCCTCCCATGGATGATGGAGGGACAGATGGAGGTGACAGCAACCGCACAGCATGTTATTAACAGTCTCCAGGCTGTCATCTTCACTCATTTGTCGTCCCATTCTCATTCAGCACACACACTGGTTCTGCTGTATTTTACTGTTAGGAGTAGATAACTAAGGCCCCACGTTTCAAGAGGAAACCCATCATTCATGCTTTCACTTAAAAATGGATTAATTTTCCCAAAGGGCCAAATGCCAACAGGGTTAAGACATAAGTTCACTTGATTTTTGCTCAATATGAGGTATTTCTTGATTGAAAAAAAAAAGCTTTTTTGTTTGCTTTTGATGATTTTTATGGGCTACTGTTGCTCAGCTACACTTTTTCTTTCCAAGCCTTTGTCTGGAAATCATGATTACATTTTTCTCATTTTTGAGTTCAGTAGATAAAACCGATATTTTTTCATTAACCATCTACTTCTTCCACTGTGAAACAGCAGTTTCACAAGCTCTGCCAGCCAAGGCGCAAGACCCCACCAGTAATGCAATAACGGCCAATAGCTTGAAAAATGTGACCATTTTAGACGTAACAAAGCCAATAATAACAGTCATCTTCATTTGATTCAGGATTTCGCGGTGACACCCTGAGGGCCAGTCAAGCAGCTGTATAAGCCTCCGGGCCTCAAGATGTCCCGGTCTGCTGCAAATCCTGTGTTACATGTGGTGAAAAACTGTCCATTCAGTAGATTTTTTTTTTCCTCAATCGCATGCACTCTGCAGCATTCTCTGGATTTTCCGTGTGTAAGGTCAACTTTTTTAACAGACTGAAGCAAGGAGCGATGCAGCTTTCAGTCGATTGTTGGAAACACGTCATTAATTTGAGTCCAACATAATTCAGAGGAAAAGTCTTTTATCCGCTGAAGCTGTTTCGATGAATCCTCGTGGCTCATTTAACTGTGGTGTGTTTCAGCCGCATGAGTTTGATAAATCAAGGACATTATCTTCACACAGTGAAGAGGAAGACTTTCCGTGTGTGTGTGTGTGTGTGAGTGTGTGTGTTTTACATGTGCTCGTTCTAAATGAATTACTTTTCGATGGGATCTGGGTCACCAAACACATCACAGTCCATCAGATGGTTCCATTTTTGCGAAACGAGTTGATTACTTCCCGAATTATTAATTAGATCCAGAAACTTTTTGACACATTTTATCTGATCAGCAGAGCAAAACATGAAGGTCCTCAACGGGCAGGAGAGATGTGCTTCGCTGCCTCCTCGGCCTGAAAGTTTCCAGCTCATTTTATTTCTCACTCGAGCGAACGCTTGAGGAGGTGCAGGATTACTGTAATACACACTCCGAGTCGACGGCGTCACACACTCCTGCGCTGATCAGTGAGGAGGAAACACACATGCTAATAAACATGCACTACTTGCTTGTAGTCTGCGTTTAAATTCATATTTCGGATGTTGCCACAAGTGATCAGCAGTAAGAATTAAATGAATTCACACGTGTAAAACCTAAAACATATGGGAAATCTGGAAAACCATCAATTTGTAACGTTTTAAAAAGAGGAACTTTAATGAAATCCAAATTAAACTCTACAGATTTAGATATATTTGGATTCACATCTATTTAAAATTAGATGTGAAAGCAGTGAATTAAATAGATAGATAAATTAAAAATTAAAAATGCTGTTTCGTTTGCAGTTAGACCCTCATATTGATTACACAGTTAATCAGAAAATCCATACATGCACAGGGAGAACCCGGCGCACTCTGGGATATTTTCTTCTTAATCTAAGATGGGAGTACAAACCACTACTCTACTAATCAAAACTAATCAATCTCTCGCCATCAAATGAAAGGTTTGAAAAATCGCCAACGCTGCTGGTCCAACAGAGCCAGACACTTTCACCCTTAAATCTGCAGGAAATACTGACAATATGTCAATTTGGGCTGCGGTGTAAGACATTGTATATACTGGCATGGGTTACTGTCTAATGTATATTCATGTTATTGTTAAAATTTTATAATACTTCTTCATGTACAGTATTGTACCTTATTGTATCATATCGATTTCTGTTGTCTTGAATCTTAGCGAGGCCCCAACCTTGTAGATAAGATTGGAAACCTGGAATATCGTAGATATGCTGCTGAAAATCATTGAATTACTTTATCGTCCCAAAATAATTTGTCGTTTCAAAAATTATTAACATGTCCACTATTATAAAATATACAATTACAATTGAATTTCTATTATTAGTGACATACATCATGTCATGGTGGTGTAGTGGTAAGCTCTCTCACCTGTGTGTGTGTGTGTGTGTGTGTAACTCCAGCTTCCTCCCTTGTTAAATGCGGCTTGAAAATTACCCTTAAGTGTGTGTGTGTGTGTCACAGGACTCAGGATCTTGTGACCCTCAGCTGGATAAAGTGGTGTAAAAGGCGGATTGAGGGATAATTGACCGTAATGTGACGGAGATTCAGGTACTTTTTTTTTTTTTCTGCCAATACTTATTACGATCCGTCCCGTTTGACCTCGGCTCTTTAGCCGACCGTGTCTTCTGGCTGACTGGCGACCGGCTCCCTGCATGCTGATGTTCGGTGGACTCACAGCTGTGGCAGGTGGCGCCGTTGTAGCCGCTGTCGGAGCAGTTGCAGTGGAAGACGGTCCAGGACTGGCTGCAGCGGCCGCCGTGCTCGCAGCGGCTGGGAGAACACCTGAAAGAGAGAGACGGGGCGAGAGCGCCAACAGGTGTGTGGGTGAAAGTTCTCCTTTTGACTACTCCGGAAAAAAAAACTTTATACTTCTAATAAGAGCTGAGACAGCAAGTTTACGGAATAATTTACTTGGTTTAGCAGCTTTGAGACTTTTTTGAACTGTTCGCCAGGTTTTTATCGCCAAAAACCTTTCAGTGGGTGCCAGAACACACCTTTTATCTCCATCCATCAAGAGACATAAACTCGATTTTATTTGTTTGTAACAGCAGCTGGAGGAGCTTTTATGATTTTATAAGAACTCTCCCACTTTTTATATGTTGAGTTGCTGGATACTGATGAAAAAAACGGGAAAAAAAAAAAGTTTCAAACTCTTCTAAAATTGTTTCTCCGCTTGAAATAATTTCCAAAATGAGTCTGTTACATGAAGCCGTTCCATTACGTGGAGAGAAAGCATTTGAGGACCTGTTCAGTCAGGCATGCTATTCGCTTCATGGCCAAACGTGTGTGGGAGGGTCAGAAGAGGGAAAAATACAGAAAATGTTTTCTTTGTAATATTCGGAGGAGGTCATGTTTTCCGTTCGGGCGGCATGTTGTGGGAGGCTGATGAAGCGGAAAAACAAAAACTCTCTGGAACTTCTTCACACGCATTGTTTGAAGACACTACATGGTTGGAGGAGTAATAATCCTTTCATTTCACCAGCTGTGCACGGCATCTGTTGTTAGAGAAATTCACCCTCCCCGTTACAAACCGTGTGTTTCATGTGTTCAGCATCAGCTTTATTATAAACCTCATCTGGAGTTAAGCCGAGTTTCTGTGTTTCTCCTGCACCCCTGCGGTAACTCAACAGCTAAACGCTGAGGGATCTGGGAGCGGGGCGGACCTGCAGTGGTTTCACAGTGCATCTGGCCCACCTGGTGCACCGATCGTCTATTCCAAGCATGTGCTGCTTTGCAGGTTGGGAGTGTTTAAGGAGGAAACTCCCAGAACAACTCCTCCTTCTACCATGTAGGTAGCCTCTTCAGGATAAGGCTGAGGGAGAAAACCCTGAAAGGGAAGGCAGGTGTGTGTAAAACCTCAGGCTAAAAAAGTTCCTCTGCTTCTCCTTTGGGAGGGAGATACCGGTGTGTGTGTGTGTGTGTGTGTGTGTGTGCAGTCCGAGCGATGGTGAAGCGAGGGGAGATGAAAAGAGCATGGGCTGCGAGATGAAAACTAAAACACAAAGAGTTCGATCAAAACTGGAGATGAACGTCATTTTTTGCCTCTGAATCAATACGACAGTTAATTAGTTTTTGCTCCTAAATGTTTATGAGGCTCTCGCTGAAATATTTAGAAATGGAGAATTACAACTCAATACTTTAAGACCTACTTTTTAGAATCATTTCCAATTATCTGTTAATGATATGGAGTGAGAGTCTGCTGGAAAGTGTAAAATTGACCAAAATGACATTGTATTTCTCAACCTGCAGGAAAAAAAAAAAAGCTTCACGTCTCACTGGATGCCTTAAAAAAATACTTTCACGCTCCCATCTGTCTGCAAATAAATGTTATGTTTTTGAGTGAAAACTGGAACTGAAGAGTTTCAGCACCAAACTGGAATGCTTAGAGACCAAATCTCACATTAACATCCTGTATTAATGAGCTTTTATGGAGACTGCATCCATTTTCATATCAAATGAAAACTGATATCAAGAAAGCAAAACAACTGAATAGTACGTTTTGATACAACAAAAGACAGTCTGATTCTTTTTTTCCCATCTAAGAAAACCTTTTCATGGTCCAGCTGTTGTTTTGTAACCCATTCGTCTATAGGTCTTTGCAGACTTTGCTGACTTGGTGGTACCAGGCCGCTTGATAAATAGTATAGCTTACAAACAATGTGCTTCAAGCTATCTTTATATTGATCCTGTCTTGGCTTCTTTTGGAAGCCCTTTTTCTTCTTGCATCTAGATAACAGTGTTTTGTACCGGTGGTTTGCTCCAAATGGCTGATTCGCACACACACACACACACACACACACACACTCACACACACACACACACACACACACACACACATACACAAACCGATAACAATAATTTCAGTGTGCTTGATTGGGTTTATCAGCCGATATTAAGGAATGAATGAGTGTGTTATGAATGCTAAATGCAAACTCGAGTTAATGTTTGCGTATTCATTTCAAACCGACCGAAGAGGAGAAAACAGACGACTTCACAGAATCTGCTACCTCCTGTTTGGATAAAACTGCTGACTCAGCAGCTTGTCAGCCTGCTTCAGTGCATTCAGTGCATTTCCCCCCCCCCCCCCCCCCCCCCCCCCCCCCCCCCCCCCCTTCATTTATCTCGATACTGCTTTAATGTAGAGTGAGCTGCTCAGCATTTAGCTGGATGATTATTTTTCATGCCTGGGTTCAGCTGGAAACACATTTCTTGGGTTAATCAGCCGACCTGTGGCGCTGCCAGATAATCAGACGAGGTTGGAGAGGTTTTAGCTTGTTTCACTTTTTTTCAGACGTGGATAAAAAAAATCTTGAAAATGTGGGAAGGAGAGAATGTGTCTCTGGTAGCATCCCCGTCTTGTATCTGACTGAGTATCTGACTCAGGGGTCACAGGGTCGCAGCCTGAAACTGTGCTGCGGTCATGAGATTCTCTGGGTTGTGTCCTTGAATAAGACCATCGAATACATTTTCTCTTCATGAGACGAGGAGTGCTGCTTGCTTCCAGATCCACTTCCAGGAAGGAAATCACACACACAGCACAGACATCAATACAACATAAAAATTAATAATGGAGCGTAAACATTCATATGGACAGACGACCATGTTGGATTGTTAACGTGGCCGTCAACTCTAAAACTACCGAGTCCAGGAGAAAATGGACCGGGAGTCATGACGCTCTGGAGGCAAACGCTCTTATTGTCCATCTACATGCACATGGGCTGAAGTGCAGAACAATTCACTACGACTGTCGTGCACATGCGCAGTAGCAGTGTTTCAGAATGCTTAAAGGGATACTTCAACATTTTGGCAAATTGACCCATTTAGCGCAATTCCTTTGTCATTTCGAACAGCATACTTTTTTTGTGAGGGCGAGCTGTTCTTTATTCAGAGGCGAGTTGGGGAAGGTTTTCGGGACGGACACAATGGAAGTGGATGGCATTTTTGTTCCCCCTCGTCAAACTCATCAAATACAAAATCCAACATCCCCCAAACACTTTGGTGGACAGGTTATAATCCGCACATTCACTACGCTGTGGAACACCAACAAATAATATTGTAGCATTACGACACTGAAGCAAATACTGGGAACTACTTTTTCTTATGAAATCACTACGCCCAGACGCCATATTTAGTAAGTAGTTCCGTCTTAGCAATCTACAACTCAATCTGGTGATTTTGCATTAATATTTCACAACCTAAGCTTTAACATTTACGTTGGGAGTCGTTTTCAAAAAGTCTCATTTTTAGTGCAACTGAACACGGTTTTCGTGTAAACAGACACCCAAAACGCAACGGAAGTTTTCCAATTTCACCTCAAAACGTTGTTGTGTCAACGCAGGTTCAGTCTGGGATCAACTCAGGGTCCTCCCAGTGGATCTTAACGGAAATTTCTACACTTTTTTTTTTTTATTTTAATGGATCTGTGTGGACGAAGCGGGAAATAAAAACCCAACAGCACTTTATGATGTTTTTTTTAATTTTCCTCACAGCAGTCGACCAGCCTGTGCTTTGTTTCTGCGCTCCGGTCAGAAATTCAAGGTCACATGGTGTTTCGCACTCATCGTGACATTACTACTGGTTTGAGACCGTTCGTGTTCCTGTTCAGGCATTCCAGCACCCTGAGCCGAGTAAAGCCGCCTCGAAGACAGATGTTAAAAATGCCGGCTTGGGCACAAAGGAAACTTCTTGGGGATGAATTGTTAATAAGAGAAAAGAATACCGCACACACACACCACACATACACACATATAGCAGAAAGGCTGCTTCACACACAGATGACCCCGGACGGCTGACCAGCTGGGTCCCCTCCAGACTGGAAACAGCCTCATCTAAAAACACACATCCATCCTCTGAGCTTAGCGCCGAGGCACCTGGAGAGCTGCCCCCTTTTTACACACTAAATCACAGTTCATCTTCCCACCACCTCCCAGCATCTCGTCGGCCATATGGCCAATTTGGCCAAACAAAACCAAAAGCTGCGGCCACCGTGTGTAACCTTTCAGATAACCCCATTCCGCTGTCTTCCCTCGGATCGCGCGCCGCGCTTCTGTTGAAAAGTCAATAAAAATCTGGTGAAGACATTTAGTCGTTTCATGACACTCTTTGAAGAAGGAAGATGAGCTAAGAAAAAAGATTTGACGGCAACCACAAAGACAAGAATAAATGACGGTGAAAGCATTGAATAAAGACAGTTATTAAAGTGATTAGCATGCGCTTTAGTATTTCATTTTCATTGCATGTGTTAAGCTAAAGTAAGCAGGCTTTCTATAGCATATGGCGTGGGGCTGATGTTTGCGCTCCTGGTGGGTTTGCACTCCATTTGTGCTGTTAATGGAGTGTTTGCTCTGGATAATAATGCTATTTGCTGCTGGCAAGAACTCTGCAGCGCACCCCCCCCCCCCCCCCCCCCCCCCCCCCCCACACACACACACACACACACATAGCTGCACACATACAGTAATAACCCGCTGTGAAGTATAAGCACCGTGCTGACGTGCCGAGTCCATTTTCCACCTGACTTTACTGTACAGTATATCCCATGAGCCCAAAATTCAATCAGCAAGATTACAGCGGGAGACCATATGGTGGATTTTCTGTCTTTACTGGAATACAGATTTTTTTTTTTTTTTCCCCTCTCTTTTGCTTTTGAAGGTTTGTTCCAGTGAGCGGTCTGATCCGTGGAGGAACTGTATTCTGCTGAATAATAACGCCGAAACCATTTAATTAAAATCACTGGAGCAGATTCTCCTTATCTGGCGAGGATATGCGGTTATTTCAATATTTGTGTGTATGTCAGTGTTTACATTCAATTAACTGTATGCTGTGTGTGTGTGTGTGTGTGTGTGTGTGTGTGTGTGTGTGTGTGTGTCCTCCAGCACCCCAGAGGCAGGCTTATAATTGTTGTAATTGTCTCATTAATTGTGCTGCTCTTTGGCGTGACACCAGAACAGTAAAGGATTGGTTCTGCTCTCCCTCCGTCCCTCCTCTCTCTTTGTTTCTCCTCTCCAGAGGTTTAAGTTCCCAGCCTGCACTCTCACCAACACACAGCACATGTTTGCACTCCTTTTGTGCCATAATACAATCTGAGAATTACACAGAAAGATATTTAACGGAGCTCATTTTAATTGATAATGCATGAGTATAATCTTGAATTTAATTTGGATTTTGCATCTAAAAAGACTTTAAAGAGATGCCTAAGCCATGTTGACTTCTCATCCAGCTGTGCAGAGCTCCACCGCAGGGATGATGTTCTTTTTTTTTCCAATTTGGTTCATTGTCAATACTCTTGCTGGCATCGTTTCTTGTTCTGACAGCTGCATCAATAAAATATTTTTATTTATATTTTAAACAGCACTGAATGTTGTTGCCGTCTCAATACACAAAGATTTCAAGTATGAATATGTGTGACTCTCTGTTCAATAACTAATTCCTCAATAGTATGGTCATTTTTGCGAGAAAAAAAAAAAATCAAAAATGAATTTCCAAAAAGGTATGCGGATCAGATTGTACTTTTGATCAGGACGTAGATTTTCCTGCAGGTGACCAGGATGGCCGAGTGGTTAAGGCGTTGGACTTAAGATCCAATGGACAAGAGTCCTCGTGGGTTCGAACCCCACTCCTGGTAAACTGGTATCAGCTCACCACGTGGATCGAACATCTAGACCAGTGGCTCTTGTGGGCTGCTGGTCACGTGCACGTTTTAGGTCTTTCCCTGCTTCATCATACCTCAATCTAAAGTTAACATCATCGACCAGCTTGTAAAAAAAAGTCCTATGACAAGCCCCTCATTGGAATCAGATGTGCTGCGACTGGGAGGGATCTAAAACATGCTTGTCACTGGTCTGCGAGGATCAGAGTTGGAAAACCCTGATCGAGACACAGTGGCAGCACTATAAGCTTGTTAAGCAAATTGTTTCACAGTCTTGAGTTTTACCTTGTCAGAAACTTGCATATCTCACCAGCGTGGCTGATTTAAAGCCCTATTGACCGTATTAACCCATTTTTTTTTCTGCAAAAAATGTAAAGAAAGGCATATGACTATTTACTAATAGCCCATAAATATCACAGCAAGAAGAGCCAGGTTGGATTTCAAGACAGGACTTTCCATTACGCAGCATGCATTTGGGGTTTGAGAGGTTGCTTGTTGAATAATAGACTCAGTTGAGTATATGTAAATTGGTGATAGGCAAAACTTAGAAAAAAAACACAAGAGTAATGGATTTGTGTTTCCACAGTCCAAAAACATGTCTCAGGTGAATGAGTCTCTCTGAATTGAATATTTGTGGCCGCCTGTGGTTCTGTGTTTGTTCTGTGATGGACTGGTAAAATCTGCATTTCGCCAAACTGGGATCGTGTCCAGCATCCTGTGACTTATTGTCGGATTAAGCCTCAGAGAAAATAATGGATGTGGGTTTTGTTTTTCAGGTTTTTTTCTCTGTAGGGGCTCAAGCCCTCTGAACAACACCTCAATTTCTCCCAATTTCCTGGTCAATTATCCATATTTCACAGAACAAATTTTCTCTTGCACTGCTGTTTTGAAGTCTCTTCTTTAAAAGGTATATTTCTAATTTGAGTTCTATTTTCAAATCCTGATACATTTAGCTCTTTCTGTCGTGTCTTCAGAAGCTCCCTTATTGCTTTTCCTCTTTAAGTATTTTATATTCACTCTATTACTTTTTTTTGGTCATTACTTAATGTGATCATAAACGTAAAGTTCAAATCCCTTTCCCAGCCCGCCTTTACTGAACCAAATGTTGCCTTTCTTTTTTCTGTCACAAATCCCATGTATTTTTTTTTCCAGTCGTACATTAAACTAATTGCACCTCTAAGTGCCAATCAAACCCTCAGACAGACAACAAAAGAAAACGACAGCGTGGACCAGAAAGTTATTACTGCAGTGAATAATGGAAAATTTGATAACCCAGTAGAAAAGGTCAATTTTTATTTCTTCTTGTTGGAATCGCTGTGGCAGTATTCTCAGATGTTCCACCTCACTTAATCATATTAATGTGTTTTTGAATAAACTTTAAAAACTCAATATGGACAATGAGGCTTTTGTAAGGTTGACTTTTCGAGCACGCTTGCTGTCCTTAATGGTCTGGGTTTTACAATTGATCTCACAATTGATTCCGATGTTACCGTCCACACGCTTATGGCAACAGATTGAACATGTCTGCCGCACTGGAAAAAAAGTAAACGACAGAGGAAATACACATCGGCAGGAATGCTGCTGTCACTGTGCCAATTTCACAGCAGCGGTCTCCACCGAACAATAGGCATCTGCTCCTAATGTGGAGTGATCCTGTGAGTGTGTCTCCCGGGTGGTGCAGGCTCTCTCGCTCTCTTTAAAACGCCATCCCACTTCACCTTAGAAATAAATTACTGTGCCAGCAAAGAAAATGAAAGAAAAATTATGTTTCAAAACAACCAAAAAGGCTCCTTCTTAGAGAAAACTGTTATTGCTCACTGTCAAATCACTGACTGCAGTTTCTTGTTTTAGCGCAATATTCATAAAAGGGTTTTTTCATTAGCTGCCTTACTTTCATTTTCGAATGGGAAAAAAATAATACAAAGTTGGGTTTTTAGAAGAGCTCTAACAGAGGCATTTATGTTTGTGAAACATCTTTTTTTCCCAGTTGTTTACAAAAACCTTCTGAATCCAAAACTTTCTGATGATGATGATAATGAATAAAAATGGATATTTCTCCACATGACTCATTTACCTGCGTGAGTCGTGTGCTTGACAAACACTTTGATTCGGGCTACAGCAGAGATGCACTCAGAATCGGCTCTCACGGGTTCATGATCCGTTCTCGGTGTGAATCTTTTTATCACACCTTTTAAAACATATTTATGAAGACCGAAACAACCAGCAGGCATCACCAGGATGGCCGAGTGGTTAAGGCGTTGGACTTAAGATCCAATGGACAGACGTCCTCGTGGGTTCGAACCCCACTCCTGGTACAATGACCACACTGGCAGAGATATGATGATCAAAGCTGAGGTAATTGTTTGTGTCCCCCACCCCTCTCTCATATAGCAGAACTTCTAAAACAGCAGAAGCACATCAGGTGAAAGCTGAACTTGTCTGATACTAACAAACTCAATGCTGAAAGCTGGCTTAATCGCAAATCCTGAAGGAGCCTCTGAAATCTGAAGAGTAGCTTTGTCACTGGCATCAAGATGCCCAGAAGTTGGGCTTCACTCACAACCCCAGGAGGAGAAATTGGATCCATTTAATGTTGACTCTCGTTAAAATGAGAATAGGTTATTAAAGTTGGTTTTGACTGAACTCAATGTGAGTCACCAGAAGAGCCGAGTTGTTGAGGCATTTAACTTAAGACCCACTGGACAAGAGGCTGTGTGGGTTCAACCCACACTCCTAGTAGCTTCAAAATATTAAAAAAAAAAAACAAAGAAACTCATAAATGAAGATTTGCCTCACACCTAGTTGGAGTTAGTGATCTGGACTGAACTGCCATGAGGTCATAGAATCTGTGCTGATATTGTATGAGGAGGGTGCACATTCCTCTATCACTTAAATCAGTATTAGTGTGAATGTTTGACAGTGTATGGTTTGATTTAAAAATAGATTTGGGTGTGGATATTTTTCCTATTGTAATATGTTTTCAAAACTGTGGGGTTTTCCCCTCTGTGATCACTGCTTTTCCTCTCGCCTGCTTGGGCTGCAGGTGAGACACACACCTGAAGTCAATTAGGCTGATTGGAAGTGGAGGATAAAGAGGGCGAGCCTGCCTGACAGAGGGGCATCCAAGAGGTCCGGCTGTGAGGAGCCTTCTGAGTTTGCTGGATTAATGTCTTCCGTTTCTCTCTGCAGAAGACGTTTTTGACTTACTGTTTTTTTTTTTCTATGGCCAAATAAATGTTTTTCTTATTTTTAGAAATCCTGGACTCATTTGCTTTTGTTTTTTTCTTCTTCTTTCGTTCACACTGCCTGCCATCCTAGATCGTAACATCAACATACGCCACTCATTCGGTTCCATAGCTACTGAGTCAGTTATTTAGCAAAAAAAGGCTCTTAAAAATTTAATTTCAAATTTCTTTTCTGTTCATGTTGTGTTTTTATGCTCTTGTTTTTGACCTGAACAGAATCAGGACAGCCAAGTGTTGAAAGCGTTGGATTTAAGATACAATAGGCGAAAGCCCTTGACAGTTTGAAACTCATTCCTGATAAAAGAAAGATATTCAAAATCTAGAAGCAGAGAGCAGGTCGCCTTCAGTGTTGTTACAAACTGACATGAAATGAAAAGAAAAAGTCTTGCTCTAATGCATATAAGGACAACATGATTAGAGCATAAACGGTGCTTTCTTTTTGACGTCACAGAGCGTTTTGGGGGATGAACTGACCTGTCGATGATTCCACACATGTCAATCTGCAGGTTGCTGAAGTTTCCCAGCTGCTTTTGCTGCACCTTGATCAGATCCATACTGTGGTTGTCTACAGTCAGTAAGCGCATGCAGCCCTGGAAGGCAGAAAATGGGTTCCTGCAGTCTGGATGGTTGTCTTCAGCAGGGCAGCCTGCACAGAAGCAGATGAGGTAAAATCAGACAGAAGAATGCCTTAGATCAGGGGTGTCTTCAAGCATGGAGCAGACTGTGACTATAACTGATAGCTACTGCAAATCAGGAGATAATTTGTTATTTTTTTTAGAGTAGATTGCTCAGTCCTAAACCAATTTTGCCCAATTATTTCACAACCACAGGCAGGTTTAATGACCATGAAGGATCTTACCACCAAAGAAGAGGTGATTCTTCACAGCAACAGGAAACGCCGGACTGGCCTGAGCGCTGCCTCCTTCCTCTTTGTCCACAGTGACGGTCAGACGGCCTCGTTTGGAGTTCAGCTCCACCGCATGCCACTGGCCGTCATTCAGAGCAGCACCTGGACACCAAAATATGCGTCACTGGAAATTGGATCGTTCCTCACATGCTCATGGATGCACATCCAGCCATTAAGACTGGCAGCAGATGTTGGCAAGATTTTCCTCCAAGTTTGCAGCCAAGCATGGATATTCATGTAGGTAATCAGATATTCAATCACCTGTCACGTATTCAGCAATCTGCTATTTGGAAGCAGCTTTTAAATCGCATCTTCCTCACAATGAATCGTGATTTCAAGCAATTTTATAGATTGGTCATAACATCCAGCAAGAACAGGCGAGTTTCCCTCCTCCCCACCCCCTCTGTAGGGTTGACCTGCATCAGGTGGAGCGCGGGCCGTGCCAGCCGTGTGGATCTGTATGTAGTTAGGAGCGAAGGGAACAGATCAATATCTCATTATCTCCTCTGTTTTTCTTACTGGCAAAGCTTACTTCGAGAGCACGCCCCAGTCATCTAATGGTGCCATCTGCTGCTGAGTGGTCACAGTGGGGGGTGGAGGGGGAGGGGTGCGGGTGGGGGGGGGGGGGGGGGGGGGTGCTCGTGGGCGCATGGCAGGCAGTACGTTTGAGTCAGCAGACAATAATGGAAATATTGCATTGCGTCATGTTTTCTTAATGGCACGCAAATTAGATGGAATCACAAAAAATGTTGAGGCTTCTGAACCCCTTCACTGAATAGTGATGTTTATCTCAAATGATCCTCCTCTGGGTTTTGACATCTGATCAATGCATCTTTAAAGTCACACCTGGTAGTGCAATGCTTTTCCAATAGCTTGATTCTGCTGACATTCAGGCAGTGACAGGTGACAGATAATATTGGCTCCGCACTTCTACTTTTTGATGAAAAAGACGCGCTCTTCCTTCAAGTCTTACGAATCTTGTGGGATTAGTTAGCGGGATAGCTGCTGCAATATAGGCTAATTAAAGAAAGCGCACATTCAACCTCTGTCTTCCAGCACAGGGATGTGGAACACATTTTAACTGAGGGCCCGGAACAGTAAAATGGCACCAAAATCACCTTTAAAATCAAACTTTGAAGTTTATCTTTGTTGTGGCGCAGAGTGGAAAAAAAAATCAAACAATTACTACTGAAAATGACTACAATCTCAACATAAATGGAGTGTTAATTCAATCTTCTTTTACAAAATACAGTAAACTGTTTCATAAAAAAACATCTTTATAATTATTCATTCATTCATTCATAACTTCTAATCATCTCTATAAATGTCATACTAGACCAGTTTTTCAATTTGGATAACAGTGTGTGTGTGTGTGTGTGTATGTGTGTCTTCACCATTATTCCACAACTCCAGTAAACAACCTACTACAGCTAATTTTGGAACTGGGCTTTTAGTGAGTTCTCCAACACAGGCTGACATGTCAACAACAAGCGGAAGCAGCTCTGCTGTGGAGGCTCTGTGTTTTATTCCGCTGCAGAATTCCCATCACTGCTACCAGCTGAAGCTTTTATCAAGCCTGTTTGGAGTTTGGAAAGTTTTTACCTCGAAGGAACTTGTGTTCAGCAGACACAGGCTGCGCATGCATGTGGTGGTTTAGCAGGTTAACCCAAGTCACGAAAGCGATTTGAAGCTTTCAAAGAGGGGTAGAGGGGAAAAGGCGAAACTGTGGGTTACCTGGAAAAGGAGATTTCTGACTGAATTCAAATTAAAATCACCCAGCACAGATGTCGTTCTGTTGCCATCAACCGACAATGTTGGAAAAAAAATTCCCAACAAGTCAGACTGATTTGAACTGAGTTACACCAGTTGCAAAGGCAACAGGGTTTCAGGGTTTGGACCCACCTGCACTGAGCTCCAGCAGCGCTTTCCCAGCTTTATGGATCTGCAGTCGCAGTCGGGCCTGGCTCAGGTACAGCCAGACCACGCCCCCGTGCTGAGGGAGGTCAAAGGTGAGCAGGAGACCCGCCTTGTCCCACGTCCTGAACTGGAAGCCGATGGACACGCCTGCCGAGGAGGAGGATGTTGTCGTCCCCGGCAACTGGAGGAAGCTCTGGGGGCCGGTGAATGTCACGGCCACAGACAGCGGTTCAGCGCAGGAAAAGGTCACATTGCCCTGAGAGGAAAGAGAGAGAGAGAGAGACAGGGGAGGAAAGAGAGAGAAAATGATTACTAGAGAGATAAAACAACAGAAAACATGAATATTAATCAGTTGCAGAGGGCGTGCCCTCGTGTCACAATGATCTCATCAGCAAGTCTCCTTTAAGAGGACACTGATATTACCATAATGATAACAGCAAAGCATTACGAAAGCATGCACAAAGTACCAAAGTCACCCAGCTCGGAGGTAGAAATGATAAAGAATGGGAGTGCACGGCATGGGCAGTTCTGTAATATCTTGACATCTCTGCTACAGTCCATTGTTTTGAGTAGTGGTAATGACACTGGCTCTATTGCAAAGGCTGCAGCAGCAATATATTACAGTTCCGAATCTCTGCTGGGAATTCCAGCACCGCTATCTTTACAATGCTCCAGAAACACAGATGACACCTAAAAGCCCTTTGTGGTGCAGTTAAAGTGATGTACGATAATTCATGTGGCTGTGCTGCTGCACAATGCAAAGTGAAAACTTACCTTTAAAAACCCTCAAAAGTCTCGCTCCAGACTCCGGCCACAATATGCCAATCCTCCCCCGCCCACACTCTTTACTTTCCTCATATTAATGCCCCCTCACAGAGCCGTAAGAAGCACCATTTGGCCGCAACGTTAAATTGGACCATAACTTTGTGGCTTTTACCTCAAGAGCCCCAGCACCACTCTAAATCCACCTCGATTACATCTCCAGCCATGCATGTGGATCTTCCCACCACTTTACTAAGACTTCACGTTATCTTCTCCCATCTAGACCTTTACTGTAATGAGAAAGTGTTTGTTACCCCCCCGACCAGAAGGGATTTTCCAAAGAGCTCGCTCCACTTGTTGTCCGTGGAAACATCTGAAGGTTCTAATAGCCAAGACGAAGAGGCATTAGTGAGAAGAATGTAACCGCTATACTCCCAAATTTTGGCTTCATTAAGACCAGACCAGCAACTCATTTAGCAGCGGAAGCTTTCGGAGAAACCAGAACAAGCCCATAATTTACCTCAAAGTTTGAAAGAAAAGAAACGGAAAGCAAACAAATTGAGTCATACAGTTGTGACAACCACGGTAATAATAATAAGAAAAACCTTTTCAAAAGGGAGAAAAGAAAAAAAAAAACTTCCAAAATGCTGCATAATTCATGAGACTGTGAGCACAAACATTTAGATTTACAAATGGAGGTTGGGTTTGTACCAGGGCCACATAATAAACATTTCGGAAAAAAAAAAACTAAACTGCAGCAAAGTTTACCATCCATGCAATGCAACGCCAAAGTGACTGATTGACATATCAAATAAGGAGGAAGAATGACAAACAACAACAAAGTCAACAACCTCAGTATAAGAGCCCAGTCACTGCTGGTTTCAAAAAGGGGCAAGAGAAAGAGCACTGTTATTCGGAAAAAGCAATCTGAAAACATCAATCCATTAACATCATTAACAGGAGTGAGTAGATGGACAGTGACAGTGTTTTCCTATAGACTATCATGACTCCCAGTTCATATCCTCCTGGACTTGATAGTTTGAGAGATTAGAGTCACTGTAATAGCAATCTCTAATCTCTGCGCTCGTGAGATTTATTTCCTGGATTGCAAAACTTGATTTACAAATGCAAAGTCCAAAATTATGAGCAAATATTCATTGACAGATGCAAAATATTTATGATCTAATGTTTAATGTTAAGCCTGTATCTGTGTATGTGTGAGAGAGAGTGGTCTCAAACAAAACCCAACTATTGGAACATAGTTTTTTTTTTTTTTTTAGCATTTCTGCTCTTTCAGTGTAAACGGACATCTTTACAAAACATTAAACATCAAACTTTTATGAAATGAAAATGTAAAAAAACGATGTCTTTCCACTTGAAACGTAGTCGTGTTTCTGACTCTTTCTTTTCCCTCAGATTGCCTCTGAAAAAGACTGAGGAAACCCTGGAGGATCTTTCATTTGCTAGATTGTGCTTCAGACTCGCACCAATCAAACAGTTACTGTCGGCCATAAAACAAAACAAAAACCCCAACGAGTGTGCCTGGACGCTAACACCCAGCAATTTCTCAAGCTTTCTTGCTCCATTTTCCTCTTGCCACACTCCAGCTCTCTCTACCAAACCCTCTACTCAATCAGACACTGCAATGATGACGCTTTGTAGGAGAATTATTTACCCAGTAGGCTACGACTTGCTGTTTGTGTCGGTTCAGTGAACTTACCACTACAGCCACTTGGTGGTTGTTGTGTTTTGCCAGCTCTATCAGGTTGTGACCGTTGAACAGCAGGTTTTCTATGCAACCATGGAAGCTCCTCTTGGAAATGACCGATTTCTGATGATCAAGTCTTGGAACTGCTCCCACCGTCAGCTTGACGAAGACAATAGTGCACAGACTCTCATGTCAGCATAAACAGTGAATTAATAGTTCTTGTTCTATATTTATATTAAGCGTCTTTTCTTGATTGGTGGTGAAGCGCTGCACCTGTTCGATGTCCCAGTGGCTGAACTCTGCGGGGATTTGAACTCTCTCCGTGTGTTTGTCCACGGTGAGGTTGAGGTGAGAGCTGCGTCGCTCCAGCGCCACATTGTGCCAGTGCTGATCGTCCAGCAGGCTGCCGAGCGAGGCGAGACGCCGGGGCTCGGAGGAGGAAGCCCCGTCTGGAGAAGAGAAACGAAAAGAAAAAGGAAAAAAAAAACCTCACAGTGAGAAGGGCAAAGGTGAAGAGTTCTTCGACTGGAATGAATATTGTAATATCTCTCCGTCCCACAGAGACGATCATGCCAGGGTCAGACTCCCGCTCTCGTCACTGGAGAATATATCTGCATAGCAGCATTTGAAACCGATGCCAAATATGTGATAATGTCTCATCTGAAAAAGGAAACATGTAGAGAGATCATTAATGATAGATGAGCACCAGCAGCTCCAAAGTGTTCGGTGCATTTCTGCACACAAAGAACTGAGCGACAATGTTTGCGCTTCTGCTGAGAAGAGGGCGCGTCAGTCATTAAAAATGTATTATAAAATTCTTTAGGGAAAGCCAATTCCAACTTCACAGAGACAAACAAAAACTTTGGGAGTTGATGGACTAATGTGATTTTTCTGATTTCATGAACAGAAAAAAACATTCTCTATTAAGTTGTTTTTTTTTTTCTAAAAGTTCATCTTAGGGATACAGAGGAAATCTCTCCTGCCAGGACCTTCATGGAGGTGACATTTGATTACACTGTGCACCAATAAAAAGAGGCATTACGATCGATATATGAGGAAGGATTACATGTCTTAAAAATAAATATGATTTCTTGGCAATGGAGCTTTATTACATTGAAGGAGGTGGACAGTAAAGAAAAAAGGACCTTATGATGGAGTGCGAGACTGGATGGATGATTTGATTACAGACTGATGGACTGAAGAGTAGACACGGATCAATAGGAGTGATCAGAAGGCAAACAGAGAGAAAATGAAGTGATATTTTTATATTGAGTCTTTGCTCTCTTTCCTCCCATTCGCCGTCTGCTCCATCTTTATTTTCCCCTTATTTTTAATCAAGACGAGACCAGAAAGAGAAAATCACTGCACATCCCCACATGCAGGTTTATGATTGGCAGTAGATTGAATTTTGAGCAATGTCAGAAAAATCCTGGTGCAGAATACAAAAAAAGGCGACGTTATTCCCTGTCAACGAGTCCTTGAGCTCCATTTGAATAGTGATGCAGGTCAAGGAAAATCAATAGGTTCCTTCCTGAAGGGATCGCGAATGTTGCGAGGAAAATCTTAACAAGGAGCGGGTCAGCAGATATGAAAATTTCTAAGATTAGAGTGATTGCGGCAAACAACAAAGTCACCGGGTCGAAAATATTTCATGTCCTTCAAGCATCAATTTGCGGAAAAAGCTTGGTGCATCCATCTGAAGTGCCACACAGTGTCTTCTTTTTGGGTGCAAAGTCAGCGAATTTACCAACAAAACAAGTCTGCTGACAAAGTCTCAAGATGAATAATAAGTACTTCCAACTACTTAAGTAAATACAACTATGGACACTTAACTTGCATCCCAAAATGAAAACTTTCTGCAGAGTGACATCTGCAAATTTTATCACAGATGTTCATGAAAATTCATAAAAATGTCTTTATCAGGAGGTCTATTCAGTGCAATCAGCTCAAAATATAATTCTCGTCGAGAGGAGCATGATTCATTTAGTTTTGCATCAAGGCTTATTTCAACAGTTCAGTCTAAAAATATTTCAATAGTGCAATAAAAATATTTCAGAGTCAATTCATATCATGAAAACCAAAGTGATACATTCATTCAAAACAGTACCGTTAATTATTCCAATGTGAAAACTGCTCATGTTTTTTTATCCGCTCCTTTCCTTTTTAGGTACACGTCTTTCTAACCATCTTTGTTTTCTCCACTGCTTTCTAGGACAGTGTGGCCATATTTGCAAGGCTACTCAGAGCTTTTCTCTTCATAAAGCAAAGCTCCGGGGGTTCAGACCTGCACGTGAGTTCACGGTCGCTGCATGCAGCAAATTACACAACATGCAACCTAAACAGGACTTGGAGAGCAAAACAAGACTGAGGAGGAAGCAGACAAAAAAAAAAAAAAAAAAAACAAGTAGCAATGCAGAGACTGGAATAATGAGCAACAGCAAGATGAAGGTCATCTGACCAAGAAAAGGAAATTCTGAAAGTGCAAAACACAATTTTGCTCGGAGAAAGAAAAATAAACATGAGACAGAAAGATGACAAGTGCGGAGATGAAAAAGGCAAACGTTCTCCTCTGATACGGTGAAAAATAAAGGAGTGGGAGATCTGAGGGGACGAAGCGCGATAAAAAAAATATTCACAAAGGAAAACAAAGGGATTCACAGAGCAGCAGAAGAAAGAGGAGGCAGGGAAATAAGCCATGCATCTTTCCAGCTTCTCGTCTGTCATTCCTGGGGACGACTTTAACTTCCTCTGTCTGCGACGCACTCTCTTTCCGATGAGGAAGCCTTTCTCTTTTTTTTTTTTTTTTTTTGAAAGATGACAGCCTTTTTCCGAGGTGACAAATGTCTCTTCTGAAGATGCATTTATAGCATCTTTACCTTCTGCGATGTGACGTGCTTTCGGGGAAAGATGCAGATGTGGGAAGGGATTAGCCTGCAGCGCTACACGCTTGACTGGATGACTCAAAATGTGGGTGAAACTTAACGACGAGCAGGGGAAGTACGACCAACTAAATAAATCATGAAACACTTAATGATTTCCAAAATGGACACATTACAACTCAGAAACTGATTTTGGCCGAGTCGAACAGTAATAAAAAGGAGTATAGAGAAAAATGAACATGCAAGTTTTCTTTCTGGAGCATTTAAATGACTTCCAGTCGTTATTTGCTTGTAATATACTGCTTTATTCAATATTTTTATCATTTGTATGGTAGAGTAGTGGTTGGTGCTCATCTCACAGTGAGACCATCCCAGTTTAACATGACGACGCTGCAAATGCAAAGTTTTCTGGTCTCACTTGAAAAATGTGACGCAGTGTCTGAGTTTGCAAGGTTTCCTCTTGTACTCTCCAAAAATGTGCATTTGAGGTCAATTTGAGACCAGAGAAGCAGATTTGGGATGGTAGGTTCACAGGTTCGAATCCCACAGCTGACAGGTCTGAGCGAGACCTGACCTCGAACTGGACGACGCAGCCGAAAAGACGTGAATATTTATGGATGTAAACTAGAAGAAGAACAATAACAGAACCAACAACCTGAGATATAAAGCCTCAAGGGAAGGAAAGTCAAGAGCTCACTGAACAATGCAAAACATAAACCAAAAAAAACTGAGCTGTAGCAGTTCACAGGTCTGACAAGGTTAACATTGGTTGCATTTTCTCCAAAACAAAACCCGCCAAAAATAAAAACTTTTGCTTTGTTTTTGTCACGATTTCATGAGGCATCAGCAGACGGGAGCAATTATGAGACACGCTGACAAACACAGAAGCAAAAGATTTATCTGCCCCCAGAGGAGAAGGTGAATATGGGGCTTTTTTTGTCACCAGGTGTCCAGAAATAGACTCCAAATAAAGGATTATGTGGATCTGTAATGGCTGGATACATAAAACAAGCTACTGTTTGCTCACAATCAACTTTATATGCCGCCTTCTGTTTTTGTGTGATTTTGGCCTGTCTGCCTGAATTCCAGACATCTTGGAGACAAAAAGAGGAAGGTTTGTGTAAATGCAGATGGCAGCCATGTGAACAGAGGAGGGATGAAAAATGAAGGAGGGAAAACTGAAAGAGAGAGGATGGATGAATGGGTGGATGGTGGATGAAGGATTCCAGGGGGTGGGGGGGAGAGAGGCGTGCCATATGGTGATGATTCAGCATCGGATCCTGACAACCTCTGGTTTTAACCCCGCTTACACACACAGGCATGCACGCACACACACGCACACACACACCTGCACAGAGCTCCGGCCCGTTGAGAGTCCAGCTCTAACACATGCCACAGAAAACGAGAACGATCCATCATGTCTGTAAGTAGACGGGGATGCAACGGCAGAGCGGGAGCCAGGACTTGATCCAGTCAGGCGGCCGCCTCAACGACCATAAAACTTCATTTAAAAGGCATTTTTAATGCCCTTAACCTTCAAACATATGCTTCATGCCAACATCTGGTGGGTTTTTCTCTGTATATTTTAGGCACCATGAGATTATTACATGAATTAAACTGAAGCTCACTGTTTCTCCGAGCATTTCACATCCTGCTTGTCAGAAACGTCCCACAGTTGTTCAGATTTCTTTGACTCCGCTTGCTTTTCGCAGCTACATCTGGTGCTTATGTTGGAGTAATTTCCCGCGAGTCGGTATCAGGACTGCGATATGCGACGTCTCGTTACCTTCTCTGAGCAGCAGCAGCAGCTTTCCTCGCTCTAACTCCAGACTGAGGCTCAGTCCCTCCCGTCCCTCCGCCTGCAGCACCGTCCCAGAATTCCGCAGGGTTTTAAACTTCAGGGTGAATACATCTTTGGAGGTCCGCCTCGGGCTGGGGCTCGGCCTGTACACCAAACTGCTGCCGCCATGAAAGCTTGCCACATCAGACGCTGTGAAACAGAACGCAGACAAAAGGTCCATGTGGGTCAGAGGAGTTCAGTCCTCTGGAAGGAAGTGAAGACGCATTAGAAACCAGACCAGAGCTCAACCACTGTATTTGTGAACTTACTACGTTACTGGAAAAATGATATTATGATAATGGATCACATAGTATCTTACACCAGTAGCAAATAATTACATTACTTGCCTAATTATATTTAAAATGGGCAAAATTGCTGGTTGTTGAATGTCTAAATGATAAAGTAGCAAGAGCATCAAAGCCCAACTGTGACTGCGAATGAGTAAATGTATGCAAAGTGCCACAAATGGAGGAAAGTTTTGACATTTGTTATTAGCATTGTTGATATTTCGCGGTATTTTTCAGAGGTTAGCATTGTTAGAAAACAGTGTAAGGTAGAAATTACTAACAATTTTCTTACAATGTATAATTTTTTCAAACATTTTTAAACTTCTTTTCAGAAAATCTTCACATTTTGGAAGTGAAACTCGACTCTGACAAATAAGTTGTTTGAGAAAATTCAAAATCAATCAATCCTAATGTGTTAAAAGACTGGTGACCGGACCAGAATTCACCCTGAGTTCACCCAATGTAACACCAAACGCCAGCCACCCTCAGCTGGGTGTTGCTGGGTTTATTATGTTTTCCAAACAAACAAGTCAATGTTACAATTAAGAAACTGGGAGATGGCGGTTGTTGATCCAGCAGGTGAAGCAATCAGCATCTGGTGTGAAAGGTGAAAAGCAGATGGCTGCTTGATGAAAACAGGGTGTGATGTCGGCTCGTTTTCACCTCATTGCTGCCTTAATGCGTTAATGCTGTAAATCAACTGTGAAACACACAAACCAAAGCAACTGAAATCCTGTGCTCAGATGATGAGGGAATTACAATTCTTGATGACAAAACATAAAGGAAACAAAGGAGGCGCCGAGGGACCCCATTTACTTAAATTACAGGCTCGGATTGTTCCTCCTTTTCTAACACGTTCAAAACAAAAACAGACATAAAGACATTCCAAATCGTACTGCATCGTGCACATGAATCTATTTGCACCAAATCCTCGCAGTATTTTCCAGGATGTGCCCCACTTGCCCTATTTTCAGTCTTCATAAAGGCAAATCAACCAAACCACATAGTGCGCGTCTCGGACACACTCCTCACTGCATCTTGAGGGGAGCTCAGCTTACATTTGTGTGAATATCAAGTTTGTGCCTATTTTTAAAAATGCAAATGTTTAATAGATGAATGTATTCAGGAGATGGAGAGTAAGAAAAGTTAAAGAGTAAACTAATTAAAAAGACGTATGATTCCTGACCTGTTTTTTCCTAAAATACCACCCAACCCTCAACCCTTCAGAAAAACTGTTTTATTTCCCAGATGTGCTCTACATTCAGTTGTTTTTTTAATGTGGTAAAATTTGAGTCAACCAGAATGCAGGCGAAGCTTCGTTCCCCCGCCACAATCTCCCATAAGTCCCCAAAAGTTTTTGCTGCAACAAGCTTATTTATGTACCAGATTTTTGCAACAAATATGGATCTACAAGTAAATTTACTTCACTATCATTGATACAGTTTGTGTCCTCAACTCATAAAAATGTCAGCATTTGTGATATTCTTTTGCGTTGTTTGACGGGTGCGGTGACCATTAACCACCGGCCCACCGTGCAATTCAATAGATGGTGAATAAAATCATTTGGCGCTGAAATAATATAATAAAAAGTCAAACTGGGCTTGTGTCTGTTGATCAAATATGACAGAATACGGCTTGGTTGGCAGAGTTGGCCTCTCCCCAATATAAGGTTTCATGTTCGATTAATAATCACCTCCACGTGCCGTTATGATTAACAGTGCAGTGATTTTAGAACCACTCAGGAGGTGGAAAAGTGCTAAACAAGTGGAAAGCATGATTTATTACATTTCTTCACTAGTAAATTAATCATTTGAATATTCATAAAAGTAAAAAAATGTTGTTAATGCTGAATTAATCTTTTCCTCCCAGTGATCCTTGAAGGATACGTCCTCCACTCATGAATCTAATTGTTTGCTGTTTGTTGATCCAGCAAACTGGGTGTAGCTGGGGTTGCCATGGCGACGCAGGACTCCATCCAGGTGTCCATTCGGTCCGCCGAAGACGAGGAGACTCACTGTAAGGACATCCGTAGGTCTCCAGCCGCAGTCCGATGCGTCCGCTGGGGTTCCAGTCCAGAGGGAGGAGGCGGAGGAAGCGAGCCACGGCCGGCTGCTGCAGCTTGTACTGAACCACGCTGTCCGCGTTGCTGTTACCTGGGAAGAACTGACAACACACGGCTGCGATGAGAATACCTCCACAGACATCAAAAACCCATAAACCATGAGATCACTTTGTTCTCACATCAGGAATTCTCTCTGATCACTGCTCTTTCTTCTGACTGCACTCTCAGGACTTCAAACTGTTTCTTTTTTGTCGCAAAACTTTCAGCGTTTCTTTGCATGAACTTACATTTACTTTAAATTTAGTCGACCAAATGATTCAACATCTGCTGTCGTGTCGCCGCGACTTCACTGAAGGAATGTGGAACACTGAACTTAACTGACCTTAACTTAATCAACCTGCACTGTTGCTGTTAGCAGCGTAAACCACACTCAGGCGGATTTGATATTGTTTAACTGGAGACGCTGTGATCCCACCGGCCTCAGAAGACTATCATGACGGTAACCTTGCAAGACCTGCTTATTCACGTAAAGCAATATGGCAGCGGTGTCAAACCCATTTCAGTCCAGGGGCCACATACAACGCACTCAAAATGGGCTTATGTTGAGATTGGATTCGAGTTCGAAATAAAAAGATTGATTGATTGATTGATTGATTGATTGATTGAGTACGCTTTCGTGATAATTGTCTGGTTTACTACTCTGCGCAACAACAAAGAAAACCCTTAAAGTTTAAATTCAAAGGTTATTCTGGTGCTGTTTTAGCAATACAGCCTATACTCAAGATTAAATTAGGCTGTATGCAGCTCCTGAACTAAAATATAAATGACACACCTGCCTTGGTAAAGTAACTGTTTGTACTTGAACTGGCAACAAAAAGCCCAAAGAGCGAACAGAAATCTGCTCGTCTCTTTTTGACTGTGGGCAAAGCGCCTGATGGATTATCTCTTTCCATATCTCCCATCTGGCAATCTATCATAATTACATCCCTCCCTTGAAGCTGACATGCAGGTTAACTGGCTCTCCCACTGCTGAAAAAAGCTTAGACACATAATTAACTCATTAATTCCTCTGCAATCATGTGAGAGTGCGCCTGGATCTACTCACACGATGAAGAGTGATGATGCTCCGTGACTTTGGATGATGTACGTTAAGTGCGTTACAACACAACACTGTGGTTTTTTTTTTTGTCTTCTCTGGTAGCTACATACAGCTTCTGTTCCCGTTTATACGTTTATTAAAAGTAGATTAAAAAAGAAAAGATGAGAAGAGAAAACAGCGGGAGGTCTCACGCTCACGAACTGAGCTCAACAAGCTCGGATGTCTGGCAAACATCTGCAAGCAGTGGAAGAAGAATCCAAGACTTCTTGTGTTGACAACGCTACAAACAACTTTTTTCAGTGTTTAATCATTTTTGTGAGAGAAAAAAAAAAGCGGGGGTAAAGATCAAAACGAAGAAAAAGAGAGAAAAGCCGTCTTTGCTGGCTCAGTAAGTTTAAAGAGAAAGCTCAGTAGAAAACATGTTGTGGTTGATGGAGCAGCTCTGCCATCAGCTTTCTTTCTTCTCCGACTCTCGCAGCCCGGGTGACTAATTCACAGAAGTTCAGAGCTTCTTGGAATCGTGGCTGGGATTTTTGCTGAGTTTATGCAGAGTGTCAGTTCGACATGTTTTTAAGCTGTGAGGAGTCGTCCTCTGCTCTCTTCACTGCTCAGATTAGCTGGATTTCCTCGACATGAGGAAATTGCCTCGGCTTCATTTCAAACCAGAAGCCCCTCTTTTGCTGCACTGGAGCATACATGCTGCTCAAAGAGAGTGAGGACATTTCGGAGTTATTTGGCATATTTTGAGCACATATCTAAAGTTCTGTCACCTTTTGACATTCTGAATCCACTGCCACTCTGAATATAAAAAAACTAAACGACATAATCTCAGTTCAGAATATCTAAGTTCAAATCTGGACCAAATGCAATGAAAGATCATGTGGTGGTGCATTATGTAGTTTATTTACCAGGGGTATTGATTAGGGCATTAACAGAAACCTCGACTAGTCGACAAGTCGACTTCCGTTGCACAAGTCGACGTAAATTTGGACGAGTCGAAAAGTCGTTGGTTATTTTTTCTCTCACCTGATCACGTGACAGCGCGCAAGTCTTCATCCAGCGGGTGTGGATGCGCTCCTCTTTCTCCAGGAAAACATGCAGCGCAAGCCAGTAGGATTACTAAACTGATTGTGATCTAAGGATATTATAACAGTAAGGATTATTTTTTACCCTTTATCTCTAGAGGCTGGTGAGTTCTATTTTCTTTTTTTTTTTTAATTGCAAGCTGAAGTTGGTTTCTCATTGATGCCTATTTGTGGTTCTGAAGTATTTAATTTCCATTTATTTCTCTTTGAAAACTGTTTTCTAGGTAATGTGCTGTGAACCATGCAAGTCAGACCAATATTGAATTATAATTCCGGCAACCATTGGGTTGTGATTACTTTATTTAATTGAGACACGTTGCAGGCTGAAGTTGGTTTCTGATTGGTGCCTATTTGCGGTTCTGAAGTATAATTTCCATTTATTTCACGTTAAAACTGTTGTCTAACCAATGTTCTGTGAATCATGCAAACAAGACCAATACTGAATTATAATTTTGCCAGCCATTGGTTTTTGATTATTTTGGTATTTATTTCATTAAGACAACGCACGCTATTTTTTTTTTTCCAAAACATGATGAAGACACACACGGTGTGCATCTTGGCTGCCGCTGCTTTAAATGTAAAAGAAAACTCACGGTGTTAGCCTTTGTTTTGTTCGGGTTAAAATCTACATGGCTACGTTGCAGTGAACTTCAGTGCAAGTTGCTCATTGCTGGACAGCTGTGTGTCATATTTTCCCCCCTGTCAATGTGATGACGTCATCACGACTTGTCGACTCGACTTTATTGACGGATAAGTCGACTTGAAAAAAACTGAAGTCGTTAATGCCCGAGTATTGATCAATCTATCCTCTATAAAAGGGGAGTCAAACATGAGACCCGTGGGCACAATTTTACCAGTCCAGCCCACTCAAGATGAAACTGGGCTGTACAGTATGTGCGACGTGAACAAAAATGTGTCTGACATTTGTGTTTTTGTCATTTGGCCTCATTTCCTTGGTTTAGATCATATCTGTATTCATGTTCCTGCCTGTGTGGGGTTCAGTTCCTCTTGCATCTGTCTTCATCACCCGATTACCCTTGATTGTTTTCAGCTGTGCCTCGTTTCTGATTCTATATGTTTGTGCTTTGGGGAGGTTCTTCAGTTTGCCTTTGCTCCTTCTCCCACGTGTCTCTCCTCACATGTTCTTTTTTCCAAGACTTTGATTGTTTTTTTGTGAGTTGGAAATGTTCGTAGCCCTCACAATAATCAAACTTGCATATGACAGCCATGTACAATTTAGCAACAGCATTTAACTTAGGAAAAGTGCATTTGAGCTCTTGGGGCAGCTTCTATCACCTGGAGAGATTTTGACATATATGGAGAAAACATTAAAAAAAAAAAAACAAATTAAAGTCCTAAAAAGGAGCTGATCAACAGACACTGTGTCAGAACCACTGTGGTGTAAACAGGAAACTTTTCTGAAACAATGATGCAAAAACTATGCATTTTTTACTGGCAACGTCACATAAATTAGGCCTATATAGTGCAAGTTACAGGAGAGGGAAGACATACTAAAATTACTTTTTGGGAAAAAAAAAAAAACTGATGCCACTTCCGATGTTGTATTTCAACATTAAAGCTACAGCCAACTAGCTGGAGTTTGGCAGCCTGGCACTAAGATTATGAGCAGAGTTAAATGGTCAGGCTCAGAGTAAAAGCAATAAAAACATAACTACACTCATCAGACTTCAGGGTCAATCATCAAAGGATTCAGAGCATTTATCAAATGTCTGAGAACTTCATCACTTCATCCTGTTGGGTCTGTTCAGATGTAAAAGAGCTCCAGAAACACTTGTGTTTTTCCACGTCGACTTCAGCACCGGGCCGCCCTCCAGACTGCTCTGCCTGGTATCAGCGTCTTTGTTTGGCTCTGCGTCCATCAGCTGCAGCTTAAGTGTTCTGGCAACAGGTCCGCACAGTCAGCAGCGCGCTTTCATCGGTTCATCCATTATTTATGAAGAGTCAGAGGCTTCTGATGACTGTGATTATCTCTGCAGGATGGGCATGATGGGCTGATCCCTGCAGACCAGCACCACTGAACACCACCTCGTCTCTAAATATGACGGTGGTAGACCGGGACGATTAGCTGCGATTAACCTGAATGATGCTCAGTTGTATTTGACGCTCGAGCTCCAGTGTTTATGTCCAGTATTAAAACTTAATGCTGCTCAGTAGTGTGTGCCGCTGAAGTAGTGCGAAGCTGGGTATTTCTGTATGGACTCACCCCGATGCTCTCCTCCTGTCTGTACTGCCTCCAGTTGTGTCCCGTGTCGCTGAACATCAGCAGGTAGGACGACAGCCAATCGGAGCTGCCGTAGCGGCCCTGCGTGGCCACGGCCGTGATCTTTGTTCGCTCGCCCAGATCGACCTCCAGCCACTGATGTCTGTCTGAGACGAGAGGAGACCAACCTCCAGCTCCTGCACACAGGGCAAATCAAAGACCGGATTGGGAAAAAAAACACAATTTCTCCCCCATTCACAACATCGTTCTTACTTCTCTCCCAAAGAAAGTTCAATAATCTGATTTGAAAGGGTTAATCACAAATGACCTTTTCATAGCCCACGAGTCCTCGAATCGCTGCAATGACCCCATTGAAAGGTGGTAATATGGGTCATAACATAGAAACCCAATGCCATTAACATGTGAAACCTTGAGTGACACACAGAGTTTAAATACCTCAGTTCCAGCATTTAGTTCAGGGACGGGCGGTTATTTAATTCAAGGAGCCACATGAGAAACATGAAATATTTTGTAAGGCCAGGCTAAAAGACTGAATTAAGTTATGCTGCACGCCACAATGTGAATTTCATCTCCATAAAAACACAAAAAAATGGCATTGTTTTGACAAGATGCAATTGTTAAGACTGAATGTGATCATTAAGCAATGAAGAATTAGCTTAAAGAAGAACATCGTAAACTCAATCAGAAAAAAATCTAAACAACTACAAATTGTGACAAAACATTAATCAGTATTAAATCATCTTTAAACAAACACTGTGGCTATTATTTTGCTTTCTGTCCAGCTCCCTCATTTGTCAAACTTCATCACCGTGTAGGTACAGCGGGAGAACCAGACTCTTGTGAGCACGCGTGGAAGAAAGTTCTCCTCTTTGAGAGAAGCATGAAAATGAAGCAGTGACACTGAATTAAACTGCTCTGCCAGCAGGTCCTCAGACTCCAGGTCAATGAGTTCCAGCTGAACATCACTGGGTGCATCATCCACGCCGGATGTGAAGAGGGAGGACATCATTTGCATTTCACCCTCGACTGTTTCAAAGTCTTGCAATCACCCTGAAAGCTCTGCATGCAGTTCTCCTCACACAGATATAAATCTGCAGGGGTGATCAGCTGATGGTTTGACTTCTGGATGTGGCTCCCTGGCTGTAATATCTTCAGGTCTGACTCAGACTAGTCATTGGTTGGAGGTGAGATTACCTGAAGCTCTCTAATTGGAAGTTACATTTAAATGGCAGCCTCTGGAGGAGGCCACTGTTCTTAAAGGTGCTGTAGGCAGGATTTTGCTAGTCAATGCTAATTTTTCTGTGTTTTCTTTGGATTAAATGTTAGAGTATCCATTGATAATCCTTTAGGAGTGTAGTATAATTGCACTACCGCGAGGGCGCAGCGTTTCCATCTGTCTCTGTTCTGAGCTGAAAAGGAATCTCGACAGCTCCAGGTATCTTTGCCAAATCAGAAGAGCCCATGAGTCTCTAACCGTGATTGGTCGAGGGGCGTTCGTCGCACGTTCTTGTGGGAGGGGCTTAACTTGCATAAGGGCGTGATGTCAGAGAAAACAGGACAGGATTGGCTGTGCTGGGTTTCAAATCGCCATCTTAGATGGGTCAAATCACCATCTTGCTTAGGTAACCCTAAGCAAGATGGCAGAGATGCCGAATCCTGCCTACAGCACCTTTAATGTCCATTTTCTGGCACATATGCAAAATAATTATTTTCTACAGCAGCAGCAGAGATTTGTTTGTCGCTATAGGATTCCATTTAATTTACTAGAGTTTTTTTCCTCTTTTCAGGAGTTAAGTCAGCAAATGTCCTTCAGTTGTTTTACTTTCCTTCCCGGAGATACTTCACTGTAAGGGGGATTTAAACAAATTCTTTGTTTGTTGTTCTGGCCTTTGGTCCACCCTGAATGTCGATAACTTGTTTCATTGGTTGTAAATCAGAAACATCATAACAAATGTATTTCTGGCTGGCACCGACTCTCTCTCCGCCTCCCCCTTCATGCTGTGCTCCTGCCCCTACACCGGGGGCAGAACACACTCGATAATTGAATCTTCATGCTGCATTTTGCTTGTGGCACTAAAGCAGATTGGTTTCATTCTCAGGCAGAAAGTTTTTGACTGGAGAAAACTGAATTTCAAAATGTGGAAGTCACTCAGATTATTCCTGTTTACAAAGAAAGTTTCTGAATCCTCGTTTTAAATATGCTTTGTGAATCAAATTGGAAACCAATTTGCAAGATTTTTACAAACCTGTAGCCTTGAATACTTCTCATGTATATTCAGAAAGACGCATTCCTCACCTTCTTATTCTTTCTCAGGCCACAAATGGCCCGCACTTTGAAATTCTCTGAACAAAAAGCACTGTGTGTTGAAATATGTGAAGGAAACCAGATCAGGTTTTGCTGATGTTTGAAATCAGTAAAAGGTTGAAAAGGAAAAAGCTTGTGGGCTCTATGATTTGCAAAGGGAAGATTGTTTTTACACACATTTTTCAACATTAAGAGGAGTGTATGTCATTAAATTTGTGCGCATAAAGATTTTCTGAATTTGTTGTGTTGCCTCTTTGAGGATCCGTAATGACACAACAGAAAGCAGGAAGGTCAATATTCATTCAACCCCAAATGAAGGACAGCAGCATGTTCACATTTTATCATCTGAAGCAGATGTGCTGTCACACAAAAACAGTTTATTAGTGACAAAAAGCAGTTTTCCTCAAACCGGAATCATTACTGCTGCTGCCGCAGCAGCCCAGCAAGCCTCTTAAATTTATGTCCAAAAGGTAAGTGCATCTTAGTTCTTGGAAATGAATGGAGAAGCCAGTTTTTAAGAGTTTATTGAATATAATCATGAAAAAAACATGTCTATGAATAATTGAAAGAATAAGGACAGCCCTTTGAACATTGTGCTGGGCCTCATTTGGACTCCAAATGAAGCCAATTGCAGACTCATGCAAATAGATTATACCTCCACTCTGCATCCATTTTGTAGTTGACACTAAGAGAAATATCACACACTGACAGTAATAATGAAATGAGAGCTTTGCATGCTGTAGAACTTGTTCACATAAGATTGATGTGCTTGTGCTCAACATAGAGTAAACAGATGTGACAATGGGCACGTTTACATGAACCATGTATAAGCGGATTATACGCAAAGCTGATTGTAAAATGTGTCATGTAAACGACCTAGTGGATCCGCTTCACTCGGAGTGGAATGTATTTTGGAGCCGATTGTAAGAGGTGGTCTACGCCGATTGACAATCTGCTCTGTGTCCCTTATAAACGAGCCTGACAGCCGAAGCGGATTGAACTGGGGGAGTGTTTGTTCCGCACATGCGTCCCCTCATATGTAGTGACGTGTGACGTGCCAGTAAACGGGAAGCAGCACAGTCAAAAAACCAGAAAAAGAACGCTACAGTGGTTGAAAAACACTTTTTTAATAAAAAACCTCAACAGAAAAGACATTGGAGAGGCGAGATGGAACCAAATCGCGCAACAGCGAGTTGTATAAAGAGCTCTATAGCAGAAGTTGAGACTCACAAAAGACTTGAAACGTAAAAACTCACTGTAACTGTCGATAACCGACGTTCGCTAGAACGACTATATGTTTCAGTCATGTATTGGTCACAAGTTAACAGGGGCACCAGTTAATTCGAAACATCGGCACGAGGAGCCGAGCACACACCGAGACGTGCCGCTCGGCGCGGCGGTGCTGCGGCCAGGGGAGCAGCCGCTCCTTCAGCAGCGTATCATGGAGATTTGGAACATTATTTGAGCAGATATTAGCAGATAAAAACTCTCTGCTCGGCGCTGAGGACTGCTGCGGAGCTAAAGACCTGCAAGTTCCTCGTGAGACTTTGTGCGCATGTCACAGGACGCTGTATAATCCGCTTCACCCAGGGTCCTTGTAAACGAGGATTAATCGTGGATAGCTTTGTATGCCGTACATGAATACACTCCGTTTAATACGATTCTTTACAATCGGATTGAAAAAAACACCCATGTAAACTTGGCCAGTGAGTCAGAATATTAAAGAATTTTAAAAAAGCAAATAAATGCCACATAGAAGATGATCACTCACGTCACAGCTTGAGGGAGAACAAAGATATCAATATCTTTGCAAAAAGTCAGTAAACAGAAGCCGTGGTGGGCCAGCTGAGGAAATGCCTCTCACCACAATGACAGTAGAATCTCTGCTGATGGCTGAGTGAGTTTGCATCTCATTTCCAAACATGTTCAAAATAGATCCAAACAATAACAATACAAGTCTGTTTGCAAGTGTATAATTAAACTGCCTGTTATACATTAATTATTAGTAGAAACTCATTAACATATTTTACCCGATGTATGTCCTTGCAACATCATGTGCAAACTTTAGCAGATCAGTAGATGTATCTTCTGCACTATGAGTTTGTCAAAGAGTTTTGTTAGCTGAATGTTGAGTGACCTTGCCAATCTTTGCTAAGTACAATGACGCACTTGCTTGATAATAACAGTAAACTTGAGTTGCAAGACTGTGTAGATTGAGACAGTTAATTTCTGTTATCTTAATTAACATTACTAAAATTCACAGTAATTTAAATGATGTGATGGTTGGAACCAAACCTGATCAACTGTCTCAGTGCAGTTCTTTTGATTATAACCTAGAGCTCCTCAGCAGCTACTTTATATTTATAGTAAACTCAATTTAAAAATGTTTTGCTGTCAAATCCGGCGAAGTCCTTCGCCTCCTCTTTAACTTTGCCTCTAAGATGCTTTGTTGCTGATAAACAATAATAGGCCACAGACCACTGAGTTGCCCCTTTTTATTGTTTCCCAAACAAAGCATCATCAGTAAAAGCATGCGATTGCCATGTATTGATTAGATGCCCAATCATTTCCATCCTTTCCCAAATATCTAGATACAGAGAGGCTGCGGTAGGCTTTATTGATTAGCTTGACGGTTTTGCCTGTAAGATGAGATCTCATGCTCTGAAATATATCAATAAGCGCATTGATTAGTTGTACGGTACCGGTGCAGATGCCTTTCCTGTGATACATATCACCAGAGGAGAGCTGTGTTCCAGCATATTGACTGGTTTCATTCTAAGTCAACTCATGGAACCAAAAACGGTCAAAACAAAGTCGACTTGAAGATATTTTCTAGTATTTAGTAGCTCATATCTCAAAACAGCCAATAAGGACGGTGGTAAAAGCTCTTCATTAACTGTATAGAAGTCGATTAGGCACAGTTGGAGGAGGAAAGAAGAGCCAAGTCAGGCCACAGAGACGCCTCGGAGCTCAAACACCAGATGGACAATTCTGAAAGGAGAGGCTGCCGACCAGAAACCTGCTGAGTCCACAAACGCACACGTGCTTGCAATTTATTTCCACACCATCAAATTCACCTTTAATTATTATTTTAATCAAAAAGGATTGTTCTCTACCATGTGGCTGAGTGACTTTGCTCACTTATGAGGGGTGTGAGGAGAAAACACTGCACACCTCTGCATGTAGTCAAACAAGAAGCAGGAAAAACAAATGTGAATATGACTTGTTTTGTCTCTAATGCAGCAGCAAGAAAAAAAAAAACTGAATCATGAACACAATTTATCTACGGTCTCAGGAGGATTGTACCAAATATTTGATTTGAGTGTCAGACCTGGAGGCATACAGAGCTTTTTCCCAACAGAAGGCGACATTTTAGTACCATTTGTGCTGCTGCCTGATTTCTTCAAGACACAGGAAGCAGAGACAACAGACTATTCACAGCAATGCTCAATTCCTCCGTCTGTGAATGTACTCGCACAATCTTTTGGCTCATGTCAACATTCTGACTGCAAGGTATTCCAGCAAAACACAGAGTGAAACACAATGCAGCGCCCGGACTTCGCAAACAAAAAAACACACCTTGCCCAAATCAGAATCTTTGGACTCATAATCAGGAAATGTTACCAGCCCAAAGTGGACTTCACTTGTCCGAATATACCACTTACAAGATTTTTTTTCATGTTAATTTTGCATTAATAATAAAGCGAACCTGTTTCAGGTGAAGACACTGCAAAAGAGATTTATTTTTTTGGTACACTTTTAAAATTAAATTAATTACAGTCTTAACCATGTGCTTTAACACCCTAAAATAATGACCAAGGTGAACTGAGAATCATGCGAGATTCATGACATCATTCAAAATGACTGCTGTCTTGAATTTCAGATGATTCGCTGTTCACCTCAGTTATTTTTGGCTTTAATTGAGATTCAGACACCATTATTCCAGGTTTATTGTTTTGTGTGAGTAATGGCAGCTTTTAACTCGTCCAGGGGGCATTTTAACTGTTAAAATGAGCGGATGTGTGCGAATTTTCAGCGCCGCATTGATTTAATGATATTTTGTAATGATGCAAAAAATTGTCATGCTCCATTCTCCTGTGCATATAATTAAAAAGAAACTAAGACTGCCTTTACATGACAACATTGTGAGTTTGTGCGGAAGAACTATTGACATGGTATCGTGGTGTACATTCAGTGGCATTTCCTCCATTTCCATGGTGATGACGTTGGAGCATTTTAAAAAAAGTTTCATTTTCAGTGAGTCTGAGCACCATCGTTGTGTAAATAGACAATAAAAGTGCAATGCAAGTTTTGAGTTTTTACTTGAAAATACCATTTAAATGAGGCCTAATAAACAGCAGTGCTTCCACATGAAGAGAAGTGACTATTCAGTCTATTGATAATATTGCCTCTGCAGTATCATTTCAGTCCCTGTGTTGCCTTGTATTTTTGTCGAGTTGTGTTTTTTTTATTGTGATATGAATGCTAAAATGGGATTTTTCTAACTGCCAACTCCCCCGGTTCCCAGTTGCATGAACGCACCATTAACGCGACGCCGAGGACGGAAATTTTCCCCAGCTGAGTCATGGTTGTGTACAAACTACCCAGCGGAGACTGAAGCCTGATGGAAGTAGAAAGCTTAGCGACCGGCAAAGTTTTATGGCCCAAACAGTGTTTTCTGTCGCAGTAAAGAGCCGCTTCATTGTTCGCCAACCAGGACACATTAGCATTCGTCTATCCACTGGAGCCGTCGCTCCTGTTCTGTGGCGTTGTTGCGTCGTTTTTTTTCCAGGACACTGAGCGGCGTCGTACCATAAAACTTCCCGGACTCACCCCCTCCTGCAGATCTCGAAAAGACGAATGCAGTGTGACTTCAGTTCCACATGTTATTTCCCTCTGCTGTCCCGTGTCTCACCTGGCTTCGTCTTTTGTTTTGTTTTTTTTTTTAGGTGCAATAAAGTATAAATGCCAATAAAAGTCAAGAGGAAAAAGTTCACATTTCACATTCAAGCATTTGAGTGCTGTATCACAGTGACAGGAGTCCGGTGGGAGCAAAAGGTCAAGTCTGTTGCAAAAGTCACTGTAGTCGTTACATTGACAAAACAAAGTAGCATTTTTTTAAGCTTAACTCTTAGCTGTATGCTCGGCATGTCAAATTCATTTTAAGTCATAGCCCCCATGCATCAAAACTCAAACTTTTTTTCTTGTTGTAGTGTAGTGAAAATGCATTGTGATATGCTGCATTTTTTTTTTTTTTTTTTTTTTTTTTTTTCACTTTTGCTTCAACAACACTGAAAATTGTAATTTTCATGTTAGGCCAAAAATGGATGCTGTTGCTTATTTCTGTACTGAAAAATCAACAGAGCACGCACGTACTTGCTTATCTTAATTTGTTATCAATGCAGTCGCTGGTTTTTACTCCTGTATCACGACAGGCATCTGATGTCCAGTTCTGATTCTCAATGTTGTGGTGTGTCCTCCCCAATTGGACAAATAAAAGGCCATTTTTGTCTCACGGACCATTTGTTCAACACGCCTGCTCTGGGCACTTCATCAGTTTTACCCTAATTGGGATTGCGGGGGCAGTTTGGGAGCAGACAAAATGCAGCCAACACTCTAAACAGGGTGCCTGTTCTCACATCTCCGTTCATAAAATCTGAGTAAATGTAAAGCATTTTGTTTAATCTCATTAACAAACAAAATGACGAGTGGCCGAGCGGAAACTGCCCGTCTCGTTGGAGGGTTGACACTGATCTTCAAGGAGCTAAAGGCCAAAGCTAATAAGCACTTGACTAACAGACGTGTCCAGTGACAGCAGAAAAAAAAAAAAAACAGGAGGAAAACACAATGACCTTTACTCATGAGGATCAGGCTGTGGAGGAAGAAGAAGGAGGAGATCAGAGAAAACGACTGGGGAAGTGAGAGGCGTTCCAGAGATTCACTGTGTCCACTCTGTCAGAATTAATTGAAACTGAGGTGAGCTGATGGCTGCTGGTCTGAACACTTTCTATAACAGCTGTCACTTTAAATCAAAGGCAGCGCCACGCTTTGGGTCTCTCGGTGCCTGTCAAGGAAACCCACTCTAACCACCCACTGAGAAATATAGTTACAGTTAATTTTGGTGATTAGGATGGGATCACTGCTCCGCCAGCCAATTAGGAGCCTGAACTCCCCCTTGGTTTAACCAATCAGAGAGCAGACGGACTAAAGATGGAAGTGAAAGACTGAAAAAATAACAGAAATAAACATTTTTATTGCATTTGGTGTCACAGTCGGGGTAAATGATTTGGTTTTCTGTCAGGTTGAAGTCCTATCTGGACGGCCGCTTAACCACCACAACCCAACAGAGAACGCGCCCATCGTGCCTTCTTCAAATGAGACAGACAGCAATCACAGAGGCTGCAGAGTGCTGTGTACATGTGTCTTTGCTATTTGATAAGCTATTTAAAAGAGATATCTGCAGCTTTTGAGTATGTGACTGACATTTACGACATGACAGGTCAGGCGGTTTCAATTGTTGTCATTTTCTGCAATTTTCCATAAAACATAAACAACACAAAAAACAAAAAGTGCTTCCAAAATCACGTTCAGAGTGCAATATTGACAAAACGGGTGGCAGATCCTTGAAGGAATGCACTGTGTTTCTGTGGCCGTGCGGTGGTGGAGTGGTCTGAACGCTCACTTCAAGAAAAATACAAGGATTTGAAGTTAATTGCTGGCTTTTAATCACTTGTGGGTGTGAATGCCAGCGTGCGATTGCTCAGGCATGGGTTTGCAAAATTAACATTTTATTCTAAGAGCGTACAAGCATCATATATTACCATATTCTCTTGATCGACTCCTCTGGGATGCTAACGTGTCTCCAGTCTTCACTCGCACTTCCCAGAAGTTCATTCACATGGATCCTATTCAGTCTTTTCAACACAACTGATGTCAACTAGAAAGAAAATTGGTTTTCAGAATGCTTGTGAAATTAAGTATGAGCTAAATTACTCCCCTATTCTTTAAAACGGGCCAGGATAGCAATCCATTCATCCATCTTCTCAACCACTCTATCCAATTTTCCAGGATTGTGGCACTTGAGTCAATACCAACGCATCAGTTTACATCAATACTCAATTGAGAATCAATTATCTAACAAGCGGGATCATCCAGCACACCTCAGGTAGGGAAACGCAAAACTGTGTCATGAAAAGTCCCAGCCTGAAATTCTTATAGGGTTGTTTTCAGAACATTGCTCTGTTCCTTCAGTCATATAAATAACTCCAGCTCCATTTAAATGAATTTTTCTTTGGAATTTGAGGAAACTGTGTACCTGGAGAAAACCTATGCACACACAGGGAGAACATGCAGACTTGTCCAACCGAGAAATGAGCTGAAAAACATTGAAATGGTCCTCAACGCACATTTTTGATGCTAATCCTTTCTCTCCCCCCCACACACACACACCTTGTTATCACATTCATTTTCTCTTTTCATGACTGTTTTTAGTGTAAACAGATCAAATACAGTCCATTTGATCACTTTGCGTGTCGTGTTTGGATCAACATCTCTTTCTTGAATGCTTCATGAAAAGCTTTCATTCATCTTTTTGATTATTTATTTGATTTATTTCTTGCTCCTGCTTTAACTCCTGCTGTGCATCAAGCTCCGGCCACAATTGAGTTATCCACTGGTGCGTGAAAGACTGAAGGCTTAAGCCTCTCTGTGAGGCTGGCGCTCTCACCAATACTGCACCGTGCAGCCAGTAATTAGTAATATCGATTGTGCAAATTTTTGGGATTAAAGCCGAAGTCTGTCACACAACAACGCACGAGGAGGATTTGGCCTCTCGCTTCTCCCGTCTGTGAGAACCGACACCTGAACCCGGCTCAATTTGTCTCTGCCTTGTTACTAGAGCAACACAAGGAGTAGGTGTATGTAACAGGTAAAAGAAAAAAAAAAAAAAAAACGCCGGTCAAGCTGAACAGCTCGCCTTTTGCTCCGCTGACGAAGGGAGACCAGACCTGACATGAAGCTGCTGCGGGCAGCAGCGCCGCTGCGAGCGGCAGATGGATGGATAAGTAAAGAAAAGATGGCAGCGTCATTAATAATGCACTGATATTCCACCTGACAGCAACATACAAAGAGGGGAGTCACGATGTAAAATGAAGAGTCGTGCAGAAGTGAAGAGGCTACACTGGAGGAAGAAGAGCTGTTGTGGCGAGCAGACAGGTGGAAAAGTGGACCGGCGGCGCCGCAGATAGGAAGGCAGCTGAAAGGGGAAAGGCAGACCTGGAGCGAAAGCCCATCATTTGCATGTGAATGACGAGCCCGGATGGTAATTTCAGCAGCGTGATAACATGTTCGGAGGACGGAGAGCCTAATAGGCGCCATGCGGCGACAGGATGGGAAGCGTCGGATGTCTCCTGCAGGCAGGGAACAACACACTTCCACTCCAGCTCCAGGGTGTAACGCTGGAACTTTGTGGGAGCGATTTAGTGCACACCGAACACACACTCACACCTATAAATCAATACTTGATTAGCTGGCAATCGTAACGCACACAGCCACGACAGGTTCCAATTAAAGTTAAATTCCACTTTTAAATCACATTCATTTAGAAAGTGATTACAGTGGCACAATAGTTCTTTCTGAAGTCAGTTCCAGCATAATTGCAGCAGCATCGCTGATAATTGCCGGTGTTGCCTGAGAAAAGAGAACGTTTAAACACGCAGACTGTTATTAACATTTGGCAAAAAAAAAAAAAAAGAAAAGAAAAAAGAAAAAAAAAAGACAGAGCTGACTAAATTAGTTCTCACTGATGAAAATGTGACTGCAGATGGAGTAAAACTAATGATTACAACAGAAAACAGGCTGTACAGAAGAAAGGGAAACAATTTCCTGGAAAATTATTTAAATGAAAGCCGACAGACGGAGGACGGGGGGGGGGAAAAAACTGCAACCGGATAAAAAGAGACTGAGGGAAAAGTGAGCGATAAGCAGAGAGAATGGAAATGAAAAGGAGTCTAAACAGAGAAGTGGTGAGCCCAGAAACGGCGAGTGATTCATCATGCAGGTTTTTCGGTGGCAAAGACGTTGGTGTTCAATCGGCTTCTCGGAGCGTTTTCATCTATTTTATGTGGCCGGATGCAAAAATGATGTGACTGCACAAAATATTTGGAGTGTCACCTCTGAGGAGGATCTGTCTTAAAGGACCGACTACGTCTGTGTTTTCATGCACGCTTCACATCAGACATGCTGAAAACATCCACCACAGTTTGTGATCATTTCGGCTAAAGAAACGACCTGTTAAACTGGAATAATAAGCAGAAGCAAGTTGAATATCACACATTAAACACACTTTACACACACTTCCTCCCATGTCTCTCCAACTATGGGGAATATTTTCAACCTCCAAGAGTTCTTGGGTATTTTACTGTGAGCTGATGGTGATAACCACTAAGACACAGTGCACTCTGTTGCTTTCTGAAATACATGTTTGAACTAGTTTTTACAATTTGTTACTGTTCACAGCACTTCTTGAGATCCCAGACGTCACTGCGCTGCACGTCTGGATGTTTTTTTGACCGCCAACCACCAAGCGATTCGTCCTCTGTCTGTCTATGAGCGCTTTCCATGAAGGGAATTTTTTCATTCCAGTCAGCGGTTATGAAAGAGTCTTGGAGGCTAAAGCCAACGTTAAAGGATAAACTCATTTATTCCGCAGGTTGTATTCCAGAGCTCTGATGATCTCTGTTCATTTAGTGAGTAAATGAACTGAAAGCGAAGCCGCTCCTCCGAGAGCGACTCGAGGACACGGAGGATCAGCGGCAGTCGCAGCAGGAGTCGGAAATGAGATGTGGGCGCTCATTTATTCATTGATTCCTCAGCAAACAGCTGGGACTGTGTGGGCTTTGGCCGAAAATGTGACATAAATGTCCCTCCTGATTTACCAACAACCTGTGGTGGAAACGGTTGAAACCACTGCTGAATCCCATTTATGATGCTATCAATAGCACAGTGACCAGTCGTTCAGCCTCCACCTCTAATCAGACTGTTTTCCCACTTGAAAAGACTCTTATTAACCCGCTTCACAAATTTATGTTCAGACTGTGGAGAATATCTCCAGCGCAGTGCTGATGTCTGTTGGCTAACAACAGAAAAATCAGGCTGCAATTCACACGTTTTTTTGCCGTAATTGGAGAATAGGAGATTGAAAAGATGCTGCCCGCTTTAATGAGCCTCAATTTCTGTTGTGACATTTGGATGGTAAGGTCAAAGTTTGGTGTAAACAACATGCTGCCTGTTCGTAACGATTTAGGATGCAGCTGCTGGAGTAATGGTGTCCGGACGATTATCCTGACACACGTTGAGTGCCATTTAAATTCCCACAATTCCATGTCACAGAGCTCATTTGATCTCCAGCTGGGCTCTCGACGATGATGAGTTCACGAAATCACCAGTCGATGCAGTGAAACGCCTTTAAAATGTGATGGAAAGTGAGATGTGACTCATGAACGTGCAGCTGACAATTCAACAGCACATGCATGGTCCAATCATCTTGTCACAGACAAAATTTCAGACGATTGTTTCTACTTTCTGAATCTACAGCATGGATGATTTCAGTTCAAAAATGCCTCATCTTGTATTTGCAAGTTGTACTCTTGTGTTAAAGTAGGAATGTAAGATCTCACACACACAAATTAATAATGTATTCAAGAGAATATGCCACGTTTGACACAAAAACAGCCACCACAATGTGTATGCAGAACCCTTCAATTATTGCTTATACACTGCCAAAAATAAAGATATTAGGCGGAAAATGTAGAAATGTTTCATACTTGAAATACCTTAATAACCCTGATCCTGTGCATTTTCCTCCTTGAAAACCCCAAAATTGTCAAACCTTTCCTCCTGTTGCCAGCGGTGTCTCCTCAGACTCTCTCCTCCTGCTGTGTAAATATCGTATAGTTTTCAGTTTTTTGTACTTTGTCACGTCTCTTGTACTCATTAGGTTACCCGTATTTAAAACTCCAGGTGAAGCACGGCTTCCGACTCCGTGACTCGTCGTGGGTTTTAGAGACTCTGAAAGTGAATTCCAGGTGTGTGTATCTTTTTATAAACTCATAGTTGTTCACTAAGATTCGTAATCTAATTGGTGGTCCCTTCACATTCAGTACATCCAGTCATAAAAATGTGACTTTAAATGAAGTAAATGCTAATCTCTAGTTTCATTTATTCATCTTTTCTCCCATTATTTCCTGGAATAACAAAAGTAAGCTGGGGAAAAGAAGCGCCCATCTCTGCTCCACATGCAATAAATTGCCCGAGCCTTCATCTGCCACTTGAGTAATGAGTGTAGATCCCTCGCCTGCAGCCATGTCAGGGCCTTTTGTCAGATCCAGCAGTTTTACATATGTAAAGCAGGGGGAAAAAAAAGCAGCTACGAGGAGTTCCCTGGTTCTGAAAAATCAAATATAAGCCAGCAATAAAAATCCAGCCTGAAAGAAGGGAAATCAAATTTTGTCTTTAACGCAGTTTTTGTTTGTTTTTTTTTTTTTTTGTATTGAGATATGCCATGGACATTTTACACGTCACGTTTGAAAAGGATGACATGTATGAAACACCTTGAATTGAAATTTCTTTTAACTTCATGTTTTTTGGGGATTTTCTTCCACGCGTACGCAAACAAAGCGAGCAGACAGGCGGCGTTCAGCGGCGGGCTCGGTTGCTGCCAGATTCGGTCGTGCTCAGCTTCCTTCAGTTTCCCAGGTGGTGAAAATCATTCAGATCCAGATTAAACCCATCTCACCCTCCCAGCTGAGTCTGGGCTTTGATGTCGGGATAAAGCAGTGAAGTCCATTCCCTGTGGAAAGCTCCACAAAGAAAAAAAAAAAAAAAAAACAATCTTCGTTTTGTCAAAGTTTCACATCAGCATCCAGCGAAGGATTTCCTTCTAGGTTATCATGCTGGACGAAAAACATCACCAGTATTCACCCTACTGGTGTAATCTCTCAATGAAAAACCACCTATAGAGAATAAAGACAAGGCAGCTATCAGCAGTTTTACTTTGTTTGTCTTTTGGAAGTAATTCTAATGAATGTCATGATTTGTCTGGTTGAGTTTATTAAAAAGTTGCTGTTTGTTTTCTGATCTTTTTTTTCAGAGCTTTTGGGAGTCTGTTCTGAAAATTCAACTTTTGGTAAGCAGCGATTTCATCCTCCCTTTTATCAGATACTGTCACTTGCAAATTCAGGAAGTTGGAAAAAAAAAAAAAGTAATTCATAAGACTGCGTGCAACCTGACATACGGCGCTGCAGGACCGGACAATGCCAGCAGAAAGGGTTCCTCACCGTCTCTCCGGTTGAGTTTGGCGAAGCCCGGCGCGTGGCTGCTGGACAGCTCGGAGGAGCTCCTGAAGGACGACGGCATCAGGTTGGACACCAGCGGGCCGTCGCACGGATCTGTCAAGCAATCAGCAGAGGATACATGTGCAAGGTTAGAGTTTTGACTTCGATTTGTCGTCTGGCATTTGACGACTGCACGTCGTTTTACAACGGGGGTTGAACGGACCCCCAAAACACAACTTTCACCTTAAGATGGGGCCAAAGCCTGATCAGCTGGGAACACATGATACAGAAAAACTGTCTTCAGAGTTCACAGAAGGAATAAAACTGTCCGGGAGACTGTGGCGCGCTGTTACACCCACACACTCACAAAACGACCCATTATTTTGCATGACCGATTGTAAATTTTAAGGACAACCCAGCGATTGTACAAATATGATCATTATTATAAAAGCATGTGCTTCTGTTAGTTCTGTTTTTTTCATACGTCTTTCTGGGAACCTCACCACTGCCACGATCCTTTATTCCTTTTCACCAGCTGTGGCCTCAGGTGTATCTTTATCTTCTAATTTATTGCCATTGAAACACTCCAACATGAAAGAGAGGTTTGCTCTGAGCTGAACCTGTGGCTCACCTGCAGTGCTGGTATGTTACTGACATTAGTAATCCCATACAAGCCCGACCGCAACCTGAAAGTCCCTGACACAGGGCTGTGGGAGGTTTAGGCTAAAATCTGGCATTGCACGCAAGATTGTCTTGTTTTTGCTTTCAAATCGGCCTTAGAAACTCACTTTACAGCATAACCTTTTTAATTCTGCACCTTCCATCTGCCTAGACAGTACATTCTTCATATTATAGATGAAACTTTTCCAAAGACGTCTCTTGACATTTTTGACATCAGAACATTGTAAAATAGTTGGAATTCCAAGAACGGGAGTAGAAATAAAATGAGTTACACAGTAAGGAGCAAACCAATGTTAAAATTTAAGATGTTTGTTGAAGTATTCTGCAATCATACACTTTCATTCATAATTCAATCGTTTCCTTTTTGCATCTCCACATATTTTACTATATCAGGGCAAATATCAAGGTTTTCAGCCTTCAGAAAAAATTAAAAGAGCTGTAAGCAGGGCTACATTTTTCAAGTCTTTGAAAATGCCACAAGGAGTGACGCATGTGAATATTAATGCTAAATGAAAACATTCTTCAGTCTCCAAGTCCACAAAATCTTAAAGAGTCTGAATTCAAGTGTGCAAACTCTCATAAAGGAATGAAACCACAATCGAGAGGCTCAAAGAGGAGCGATCGGCAGAACAAACCACACTGACAATATCACAAGATCCCCCTCAGCAGGAGATGGATTATCCTCAATCTCTCAGCCGGAGTGGAAAATGCAGACAAATTGTTTGAAATTGTCCAGGTGATGTGGAGTGCTATTTTCAAATCATCACCTCCTTCCAGATCAAAGGCACACGGGTGCCACATGTGCGTGACACCGAGCAGGACGAGGCCTCTGCGCCCAATCCTGACTCAGAGCGACATGTGAAGAGGAAATCAAGATGAAGCTGTCGGAACGCAAACTGTAAACATGGCAAGAAACTGTTACTATCATCTATCGAGAAGCGAGAGTTTCATGTCACAACGCAGGAAGTACCGTGACATGAGCGGCAGCGGTCAGAAGCAGGTTTATCATTCCCTGGGTGGAACGTGGAAAAGGGTTTTCCAGCTGTGTGACTGAGCGCTGTAATGACGTCCAGTTGGATGAGTGGACGGTGTAATTCCGCCTGAATGGATAAATGCATGCTGAGATGAATGAGGTCCAAACTGACTCATTACAAGCTGAATACTGATGGAGATGAATCAGTGTCATCAGAGGAAACCGCCACCGTGTTTCACACATTGCGTTTATGGCTCATTCCCTGCCATAAAACCCTCCATATACATAATGGAGCATTGATGATCATTAGCATTTGGTTGTTGGTGGTTTTTTTTGTATCAAAATTAAAAATTTGAGAGTATATATTATATTTACAAATGAAAAACTTTTTTTTTAATGAAAACATGCATGCAACTGGTGGAATAATAGAAGAAATGATACATCATACCACAAGAAACAGAAAAAAAAAATGCCAGTTTATATTATTCAGCAGGTCTGTGGTTTGCACAGACTAACTGTATCCTACACACACATATTATATATACACATTTATGCAGCTCAATTCATAAATATTCATGGTTTTCCTCTAAAGCTAATCTGCCTTTCTCTGAAGTCTCTCCATTATTGGATGTTATTCTCTACCACCGAGACAAGAGCCAATTACCACGATTCACGCTGCCGTCCGATCTCCAACAACAACAAAGCTTTAGCTTCGATTACTCTGTCAACATCAGGACGCGTCGTCTGAACTACAGCAGGTATTCATCCACCTCTCAATATCCTCCAGAGTGAGATGATTTGGCTTGTTAATGAGACATACCTTTTCATTTACCTAAACAAATGACTCTACAGCAGCGAAGTCAGCACTTCAACAGATTGTAATTAAACATTTGCAGGAATGTGGAAAACAAAGAGCTTGTTGAACAATCTGACTGTAAAAATCTAAACCTCTTAATTACTCTGACGCCTATGCCTGCTCATGTGGATCTGTTGGGTTTTCTCTGTAAAAGTGTCTGAAATTACAACGTTGTAATTTGTGCTATATTAATAAAGCTCAATTAAATTGAAACCATCCATCCAACATCCGTCAATCCACCATCCAGCATCCATCCAACCATCCATCTACCATCCATCCTTCCAATATCCGTCCAGTATCCATCAACCATCCATCTAATCATCCATCCATCCATCAAACCTCCATGAATCCATCAAACATCCATTAACCCCATTATTGACCTCAAATGAGGTAGGAGGTCCAAGTTCCTCCAGAAAACCCACAAACGCAAAATAAGAACAAACTCCAGAGAGAAAGACTCAAACTGAAGACATCCTTGCTGTCACCGATGCGCGGTCCGATCTTCGAAGTGACATCACATTTCTCTCATAGATTTCTTACCATCTCCAGAAAAATTGACAATTTGCAACGTGGACACATATAAATTGTCCAGCCGGTTGCCAGTTTCTGTTGATTAAATTTGTCAGAGCCTTTCAAGAAGCTGTTACACCGTATCTGAATGAAAAATCCAAGCAACACATCTGCAGAGCGCACCAGCAGTGTCAGACTGCTGTCAGTGTTTACAAAAGATGCATTCGGTGTGTGAACAACACACAAACCCTGTCGTCACACATGGAGGGAAAGAGACTTGAAGTGTTAGAAATATGCTTGAGAACACGTGAGAAAAAGGTTTTTACCGTGTTTGTAACTGAGGTGGGAGCTTGTTGGGATTAACAGCACAATCTTTGCATTTTTTTTTTTTGCATCTGCTGTTATTGATGTGTTCACATTGATCCCCTCAATCTGTATTTTCCACAGCTGTCGTGATAGCTGAGTCCAGTGTGCATGGCTGCAGGCACGTCTCCGTGATTAACGTGATGCCACAGTCACGAAAACATTTGATTTCCACAGTTTGTAGCCTCAGTTTGTCAATCTTATTGGTTTATGATCTGGTGTTGGAGAGGAAAATGCTTGGAAGTGGTGAAGTGACTTTCTTTAGCCGTGCCGATAGCGTGGCTCTGCAGCTTCACGTTTGTTCCCTTTGTTTTCACTTCTTCTTGAGCTTTGTGGTTCGGAGAAATATCGTCAGAACAAGATCCCAGAGTCCTGGCTTTATCCTATGGTACTGTGCAGAGTCAAAGGTAATCCAATGTAATAGTTCTTTCACTGTGTAATCCCAATTTCATCACATCTTGAGGACTGTATGTACTGTTTGTCCAACATGATGTGGTATTTCCCATCAAAAAGACACACGCATAGCACCAAGAGAGGAGAGCCGTGAGCTGAGCCCCGCCATACCTCAGATTATCTTCAACCCCCCAGAACCCCTGAATTGGATATAGTAGATGGATGGATGGATTACTGCCTCAGAGGGTGAAATAAAACAGAGAAGCGGCTAAAGTGTGCTTGGTGTCATTTATGTCACCGCATCATTTCATCATATAAAGGTGAATCCAGTTACATAAGGTGTCGGATTATTGTGACTACTTGAACCTCTTGGCCAGTTGTGCCTTTCTGCCTACAGTTTGTCATTTAATAAGAATGTGAGATTTCTCCAGGTACTCTGGCTTATTTTAAATATCCAAATGCATGACCGATTGTTCAGTGGGAGATTGTAAACTGGCCGTAGATGTGAGTGTGTGTGTGTGTGTGTGTGTCTGTGTGATTGCCACAGTGCTAATCAAGAGAGACAGACAGCCTATTCAGGGAGCGTACTGCCTTTTGGCTTATGCAGGATAGGACATGCTCCAGCCCACATGAACCGAGTTGTAATACAAGAGCCATAAAAGGAAGGGGTAAAATGACAAACCAACTGTCTTCTAGCTTAAGTCAAATTTTCTCTGTGGAATTCGATGGATTCAGTGTTTGGCTTTGGTTACTCCAAACTTCACAAACAATTCATTCTGCCAAATTAACCTGGATGCGCTTGTAGCAGGTACGACAGTCCAACTGCGCCTGGAGCCACTTGGCCGAGCGCTCTGCTGGCAGTTTTCAGCCGTCTTTTCTGTCATAAACAAAAAGGACATCACTAAAAACTGTCACTTGCCTACACCATGAACACATTTTATAAATCAATTCAACCTACAGACAACTTAATCAGACTTAGGGTTCAGACTCAGTGGTTGAGGATTCTTCTTTTTTTTCTATTACAATCTACATATTTAGAATTCTGTCAAAAAAAAGACATTAAAAAATAACATTTTGTCATTGATCTAAGGAAGACGGTTTCTGTTCCGTTGGCACATGAAGCCACCACCCTCACTCAGAATGCACTGCATGGCTATTTAAAAAAAGTACTACATTATTACGTTATTGACTTTATTACATTCCAAATTACCAAAATGATTACATTAGTGGCAGTTCTGATATTATTGGCCATTATTGCATTGCTGGTTGCTTCAGCCCTGGACAGTCCACCACAGGGAAACACACGGCTTCTTTTCTTAATCACATCATGGCAGGACACAGTTATGAGTTTTTGCTGATCATCTTCAACATCGACGAGTGCTTTATAAGCCATTACAAGTTTCACACTGCATACCATTGCAGATTCTATGACTGGTTTGTCTAGTTTTAGTTGATGTTATTCTCTGACTGTGAAACTGTTGGGTTTCACCTGAGCCAGTGAAGGACATTCTGTACCAGTCTTCACCACAAAAGCATCATGTTGCACATTAATATCTAACTTTATGGCCACATTAGCAAACAAGTAATTAGAAGGTTCACTTATTTTATTATTATTTAAAGGTACAAAATACCATTTAACTACTCAATCAGCAGAAGGCCTCGGGTTCTTTGGTCGTCTAAGGCTCCTGATTCATCCCCGCAGGCCTTATCCTGACAGACACTTGTTACTGCGGGTGATGGGGGAGCTCTCAGTGTGAAAAGCAGGTGAATTGCAGTAGTCTGAAGCGGCGAAATGAGAGGCACGGCTCTCAAAACGCCGAGTGCTGTAATCCCTGAGGAGATAATGTGTGGTGAGAGCACAGCCTTGCTCAGGTAAAACTCATAGGAGAGAGAAACGGAGAGCATGTTGGTGGTGGTGGGGCTCTAAAAAAAAAAAAAAACAACAACCCAGAAACACTGGTTTCCTCTGCAGAGCTGTGGCATTTAAGAGCCAACATCCCTGACAGTGTGACCAGTGGAGCACAAACACAGACAGCTCAGAGGAGAACGGAGCTAAATGCTGAATACATCTGCTGCCAATGAACCTCGACACTGACCCTGCATGGCTGAGCTGGACACAGCACCACCCTGAATATTGAATTCCTTCCTCTAATGCTCCCTCTTTGTCTGTGTCAGCTACAACGTTCAATGTTACTCACATGACAGCACTTAAATTCAAACTTTTGGGAGCATAAAGTTAAACGTGGTGAGTTATAACATGTTCAGCAGCAGAAAGTAAAGTAAAGACAGCAAGAGGAAGAAATGTTTTTTTTTTTTTTTTCAGGTTTTCCAGTGAGTGTGGAATGATGTAGAACAAATGTGTCAAAGTCATTTTGTTTCAGGGGCCAGTTCAGCCCAATTTCATCGTGAGTGGGCCTGACTGATTGAACAGTGGCATAATAACCTTTAAACTTTAAGGTTTTTGTGTTGTGGTGGAGATAATAACTGCTGAAAACACAAAACCAAACAAGTTTGTACAATTTCAACATAAATCCAATTTTAATGGTACTTTCTGGTGCAAAATACGGTGAAATGTCCCCAAAAAAACTTCTCCTATAGCTGTTACATTATGCATGCATACAGCATGGCTTAGAGACCAATGCTAGTTTGCTATCCTTCATGGCAGCGGCATCATCGATATCTCAGTTCAAGTCTCAGTGTTGTGTTATTTCCAGTTATTAAGAAGACAGTTAAAAAGTGAATGGCTGTTGAATTTTCACAATTTGCTTGATGGTTTTCTGGGCCAGATTGGCGTGTTGTGCGGGACAATTTTGGCCCGTGACACCTTTGGCATAGAATGAATGTGAAAGTACATTTTACCAAGTTTAAACCCAAAGCTTTAATGCTTTTCACATTTTATTTACACTGTCACATGAGAGAGTAATCTATGATGTTTATGTAGTGGAACAAAGAATACAATTGATGAGATATGGCAAAATGTGCAAGGCTATACTGCTCATGCACACATTTATCATAGTTACAAATAAACAGAGAATTTATCAGTATTTGAACAAAAACAAAATCTTCTCTCTTTTATAAGTGTGTGTGTGTATGTTACTTTTTGCTAACCTTGCAGAACTGATGAAAATATTCTGGAAAAAGCAATCGCTCCTGAAATTTGTCAGCTGTCGCTCTGATGTTCATGAATGTGTTGAATCCAAAATTAATTCCCACCAAAAAAGAAAGAAAGGCCTCTAACCTGGTTATTTAAAACACACTCTGAAAAATTTTGGTTGAATTCCAGGATTAAAGCCCTTTATATATCAACTTTTTGTCACACACATGCACGCACTGAGCATGTGCAATGTGAACTAAATAAATGGCGCGCATTCACAGTAGCAGCATTTCAGAAAAGTTGCGTTTTACACCGTTTTCCTGGAGACGGAGCTGGAATGTTTTCAAAAAGTTGTGTTTTCAGTGATTAAAATCATTGCAGGCGTGTAAACAGAAAGTTTACTGGACCTCAGATGGCAGCCTTGGTGTACTGAGATTTCCAAATACATTGATGTGCTTTGTCTCTGCGCATGTTGAAGTAGCTTTGAAAGACAGATACAGTTCATCCCCTATGCTGAAGAAACAATAAAGCAGCATAGAAACCTGCGCCGTCCTTCCCAGGACATTACACCCCGAGTATGTTGGAGAAGTGCTGCAGGACACTCAAGCATGTGTGAGACCCAATATGGGAAGAATCCAGGAAAATACAGTGCTTCCAACAAGACCATTCACTGATCTAATAGTGGGGATGAAAAGCGTGCTCGCTCTGCCCGGGGTGACAGAAATAAAGGGAGAAGAAAGTTCCACTCTAATGCAGAACTCCCCTTTAAAAAGAGCAGGAAGCCATTATGTGGACATGAGTGATGGGACAATACTTTTCATCTCAATAAAATATCCTCCCATTCAATGGGAGTTTAATCGTTTCTGGTACCTCCGGAGGATTTAGGGGGAGCAGAAGAGCGGGACCTCTCTCCTGAAGCCCATCCGTCTATCCACCGTGTCACTTTTATCATTCGGGGTGAATAAACTGTGATTCTGACGGCGCTAAGAAGTCTCAAAAGATTAGAAAAATCTCATGAGTGCCGAGGCCTTGGCACTGTCAAACACAATTAATCACCACTGACATGACAGGCACACTAATACTTGGCTCTGAAGAGACAGGGAGGCAGACCACGGCTCATTCACCTGCATTGTCCACTTTTTTTTTTCTTTCTTTCTTTACTGTTTCGCTGAATAACAAAGTGCCCACTAAGTCCATGACAGAGTCGGAGACCCTGAATACCGATGAGCGCCATCCATCACCTCGGCAAACAGCAGTGAACAGAAGGTCCTGCACTTCAGAGCTCTATAAGCCCCTCAAACCCAGACTTCAATGCTTTTCAGAGCGAGAGGAGCCGACTTATTTAGCGATGCACGGCGCGTCGCGGCGAGCGGGGATAATGAGGCTCCGGCGATGGTTGTTTTTGCTCCGGAGCACTAACAATCATCCTCAAGCAGAAAATGTCAATGCTCATTTTACTAATCCGCACAACTTCCCACCTCCCGCCTGACCCCGAGACGCCGACCCCGGGCAGACGAGAAGATATCAAGAGTTTTTGCAAATTTCTTGATTTCGGATTCAACCTTGCATTAAGAGTAAAATAAAACGGAAACTTCTCCAAAAAAAAAAAAAAAAAATGCTATGGATAAGTGCAAAGAGCAAGACCACCCATAACTATGAGGGCCTTCTCAGGTTAAAATTTTGAGAAACTGCAAAGAAAATATATTTGTAAATGTTTTCCAGTGAAAATACCAAATTTGCACTGGTGTCAGGTTACACGACAACAGCTGCTCAGAGCCACTGAAAATGCCCCTTTTGGAAACCAGCTCCCAAGATGGCAAGTTTTCAAAACTCTCAAAACTCTCCGTGTCCTTGTAAACAGAAAGAAATTCAACGTTTTGAAAATGTAAACAGGGAGAAACGCAACGTAAATGGTATCATTTACGTTGTTCAGTAGATCGACAACAACATTTGGCTCCGGGGAAACTGTTGACTCTTCAAACGTATCCTCTGAACCATTTGAAGCTACAAAAACACCCAGTTTACAGCAATGCGATGCAAAGGTAAAGCAGTTTCCTTGAATTCAGCTGTGAAACTTCCCCAGTCATTCAAAGTTTGCGATCAATGCGACTAAATGTGAAGATCGGATTTCCAAAACCACTGCTGGCTGTGAGTCACCGAAACGAACTGAATTATGAGAATTCGCCGCTGTGAATGAACGTTTCAACGCCTCGATCGTCAGCGAATTTGTCACAGTGTCACACGTTGCTCCATTTTTTTTTTTTTTTTTTTTTTTTCTCCCGTCTCCTAACATGTTGCGCTACTGAAAAATGGATGTACGGAGTTAATGGTTCACCTAAATAAATGAAAGGCGACCTTCCCCGCTGAGGGTACTAGACTGAAAAATTGAGAAAAACAAAAATAATGACTTCATTAAAAAGGAAAAAAAAAAAAAAAGTGTGACAGCATGTGTCTGAAACAAAGATGACAAATACAGTAACACTCTCACCTCTTTATTTTTCCCAGTTCGCTTCAGACATGATGTTCGATTTACACTCCGGCGTTGATAGATAGAACAAGCTGATTAAAAGTGCTGAATTATTCAACAGGCGCCAGTATCTGTTGAAAAGCTGCCTGTGGCCCCGACTTGTTAATTGATTAATTGAAATGCAGAGCGGGGTGCTGCGCTAACTAATACCCTGAAGGTAAGGACATGGCAGGAGCGCTCCTCTTCTGCTTTAATTAGCACTGCTTTGACACATAATTAATAGCACAAGATGAGAGAATCGGATCAAGCCTTCGACCGGCATATGGCGTTTATCGTACCGCCTACTGCAGAATCACACTGCAGCCGCGTCCTCCTCCGTCACAGGAGGGAGTTTAATCTGAGTCTGTGTGTGTAAACTGAGGATTGGAGGAATGATTCTGTCTTTAGGAAAACATGCAGCGTCCCATGAGTCACGCCGAGACAGAAAAACATATTTATAGGTGCAAAATTGCGGCATTGTAGCATCTGAATTCAAACTTAGTTATGATGTGGAAAATGTGATGACAATTTTCACAAAAACCAAACAGTCATAAAAAAAAACATTTGCTTTGAATGGATAGAGTTAACAATCATAATAATGAAAAAGACAGACAGCGTCTTTGTCTGCAAGGTAAAAAAAAAAAAAAAATCAGCTCCAAAGGATTATTCTGATCATCCAAAGAGAAATTACAACTATTTTATTAAAGTTTGATTTAGTCGACCAGACTAAACACAATATTACTGACTTTGCCTTGCAGCACATTGTTTATCAAGAAAGAAAGGTGGCCCTAGTGAATGTTGGGTAAATTCAGAGAGAATATTAAATTTGGGAAAAAAAAAAAAATGCAAACAGACTCAACTGTTGTTTTTTTTTCTTTAACAGCCGGAGTTTCAAGCTTCTTTCCAGCATTCAGAAAGCTCCAGCGTCTCGACTGGAAATAAATCGCATGAAGAATAATCTTTAAGAGAACGACAGGCGGTGTCTTTGTCTCTGAGGTGAGAAGTGAAAAGCGTTGTTCAGAAGTTGTGGTCACCCGTAAAGAAATAACAGCGTTTTATCACCAATCACAGAGAAATGGACGGCGTTACAACTGAGAGGTGCTTTGTGGGACTTTTGGGAAGTCGGACAGTTATCAGGTGAGAAATTCCTGTTTCTGAGTCAGGAGAACATAACAGCTAAACAAAAGAAAGGTGTTACCAAATTAAACACACGCAGAAGGAAAGATGCTCATGAAGTTATTACTTTTAGACAAGAGTATTTCTGATATAGAGACACCATCGCGCTAAACAAGCCCTCCAATGAGTGGCTGTTAAATCTGATGGGAGTGAGGATGCGTTCCTGCTCATTTTGAACTTCTTCGTCCGAACTTGTTGTTTAATTAAACTTAAAACTGTAAAACCTCTCTGTAACCACTTCATACGATGTGATTTTAATCTGTTTAGTGACTCACTAACTTCTGCAAGCATCATGAGTATAATCAGCCCGACAAAGGGCCATTCCACTTTGCAATAAGCGAATTCCGCCTTACAAAAGGGCGCTTTGTGGAAAAAAGTTCTCTGGAGAGAGAGAAACTTTAATAACAGCTTTTCTCCTTTGATGCTAAACGATGTGTCAGCATGAAACGGTTCATAAATGCACATTAATGCATATGCACAGGGAGCAGCCCACACAAACAGCATCCTAATGCACACACCGTTCGGCGTTGCACTAATCTACCGCTGCCTTTGAGAGACAGACGGCGCGATGGCCGCTCCCGTCTGAGCGCCGTCACTCCGGGGCGGCCGTCACTGCGTGGGAAACACACATTAGGCGAAGTGAAGTGATCGAAACGGCGACCGGGCAGCATTTAAAATCTCTTCATCTTTAAACCGTCAGGTCTAATTCGCATAAATGCTGACGGAGAGTTGAAACGAGCTGCCGAGGAACAAGACTTGTGATCAGCCACTGCAGAAACCCCAAAAAACATCCGCTGTGAATCATAATGCCACAATTATGCAGATTTAGAGGGAATGCTGCAGGCTACATCATTCGCGCTAATGGCTCCAGGGGGAGATGTGTATAATAAAATATCTACTAATCCGCCAGCTGCAGTAAGTAAATGATTTGAATATATTTGCCTCTTAATTGAAAACATCAACAGATCTCTATAGTAGAAAAGGAAATTTGTCCGTCAAAGAAGCAAAACTGCACACATCAGTCAGACACTTAGAGGAAACTAATCTGCTTTCAAAGAGGGACTTTAAATTAAACAGGACTCTAGAGACCTGCAAAATGAAAGAAAATACAGGAAGAATTAAAGTTTATGATCCAAAAGAGACAATTTGAGGCTTCTTTTTCTTCCCCCAGCATGGTCTAATGATCCACAGCAGTATTTCCTTCATGGGCTTATTGATTCTCCAATAGAAGCTGCTGGCCAACATGCAAATGAGCCAAAAGGACACCATCATCCATAATTTATTTATTATCTTTCAAAACAACTGTTTTCTCATTGATTGAAAGATGTGTTTCTTCTGGAATAAGCAAAGATTTGAAACGCATTTGAGTTCAGGGGCCATATACAGTCTATTTTCACCCCAAGTGGAAATCATCAGTAAAATAAGAATGCAACAGTAACCTCTAAATTTAATCATTATAGTTAGTTAGTTGTGGCGCAGAGCATGCATGAGGAAATTGTTACTATTTTCCAAAACCAAACTGAAAAAATGACTATGATCTCAACATGAAGTCAATTTTAATGAAATTTTCTTTTGCAAAACACTGTGAAACGTTCAAAAACTTGTTTGATTTTGAGCTGATTCCACCTCATCTTAAAAAAAAAAAAAATGATAAAAACAGACGCTACCATAGCAGCGTCTATGCCTGTCGTCTATGTGGGACAATCTAAATGGCTTAATATACACTGAAAGGAGTAGGAAGCTTGTTATTAAACCATTTCCATGCAGTCAAACAGAGTAATCAAGGAGAGATAGAGGTAGAGCAGAGCAACAACACACCTGAGACAAGAAATAATGACAGAACACTGAATAAAAAACAAAAAAAACAAAACAAGGAACAATGAGGTAATTTACCAAACAAATTATAATAAAACTACACCAGGCTGAATAAAAATAATAATAATAATAATGATTTAAAAATCAGGCCACAACATGCAGTTTATTCCCAAATATAAGCTTATTTGAGGCTTGCCAGTGAAACGGTGACGGGCGAAAACGACACCTGTGGTGTCACCTGCGGGTTCCTTTCCCCTCTTTTGTTTGAAGCCAGCCATCGTGCCACACCAGCAGCCCGTCTGCCAAAATAACACACACCAGAGAGCCGTCTGCTCACCGGGTCCAGGGAGAATTCAGCTTCAGGACTGGGTGCATTCTAGCAGCAGTGTTGGATTCACACCTTCAATATGACACGACGGGAGGTTCATGCACCTGCTCAGAGTTCATCCATCTGCAGAGAAGTCCTCTCTAACACAAGGGGTGTCATAAACACAAGGACCACAGGCCAAATCCAGCCAAAGAAAGAATGCTGTGGACAGTAGTGGACAGTATACTATGCAAAAACATGGATGTAAAAGGCTGCAAGATGCAACAGTTTAGATGTTTTTTGGACATTTCACTGTTTTGCATCATTAAAATTGGCTTCATGTTGACATTTTAGTCAGTTGTTGCAGTAGTTGCTCAGATTTGGAAAATTATAGACAATTTCATAATGTATACTCATAAAAGTTTAAATTTAAAGGCTGTTGTGGCACTGTTTCACCAGTCCAGCCCACTCAAAATGAAACTGGAATGGATGTGGCAGCTGAAAATAAGCTTGACTCCCTTGCTCATAAATATCTCCCTCTGTCCCAAAGGCTGGAACACAAAGGCCACTCAGTCTCCTCTCAAGTCGAGAAGACAAGTGTTGATGCAGAACTTTCCATCTCAGGACAGCGTCACTGGAGTGGAGATAAAAATGCTGACAGACTCCAATTACAGAATTTCTCAGAAATGTGAGAAATATCTGCTGTCATAGCTTGTTGGTCATATCCCTCTTGGAACAGACTGATCTGCAGTCCAGCGCTATCACACTTGAATTTTACATTTTTGACAAGATACATCCAGAACAGATAAACAGAAATCCTCTGGGCTCACACAAAAAAAAAAAAAAAAAAGAAAAAAAGAAAGAAGCACCACCTTTACAGGAGAGATAAGACGTGAAGTGATAAGTCCACTCCAGTTCCTGGACCTGATGGCGAGATGATGGTGGCAGTGGCGGTGGCGGTGGTGCACCTGGCATCGCTCCAGACCAGTATTACACACATTTGTTCTCCTCCTGCCTTAAATTTAATCTTTGGCTGGAGGTCGAAGTGTTTTATCGTTGTGTTGATAATGCGCTTCACAGAAATTCCATTTTTTTTTTGTGTTGCTTGGTGCACCAGGATAAAATTTATCTGACGGTTGTGATGCGACTAACCAACAAGTGAAAACCTCGTGCAGCCCCCGCTCCCTGCAGAAACCTCAGAGGTGGAACAAACTCCGACAGCCCCGAGAATCCACTCATATTTGATAAGGACGCGCCGACACCAGCATCGACTCGGACGCTGCGCGGAGTACTTAAGCTCGTAAAAAGATCCCTGATCGTGAAGCTATCCATCACAAACATCACCTTATTGGTGCATCCCTGCTATCTCAGCTGTAAATATTTCTCGGACCGTGTTCATTTATGAAGGCAAATCCTGGTTTCCCCTTGTTTCTGCTGTAGCAGCTGATAAGGATTTAGCGGCATTACGGAGGAAATCTCTAGGATCACCCTTTCTAAGCACAGTTAAGTGATCTGAGAGGAAACACTGCGGCCTGAAAGTCTAAACGTCAGTGGATTACTCACTCAGTCACTTCGCTGCAGGTATCATTTACAATCTGAGTCACAACTTCTGCTTGACATCTGAACCGAGCCGTCCCACCGCAAAGTCCTGCGCATCGCTAATGCGCACTGCCAAATAAAAACAAAACGGACATCAAACATGCAACTTGACTCGCATTACCGCTAAGGGGCTTTCAATTAAGAAGACGGTCATCTATATTTAATGTGTCCAAGATGTACTCAGGGTGCAATTAGTGAGAAAAGCTGAAGGGGGGGGGGGATGCTTTTGATGGGTGGGAGGGGGTGATGGGTCCAACAAAATGGAAAAGAAATACCGATCGGCTGAGGTCGAGGAACTTTTCACTGGACCAAATAAAGTCAGATACGGCACTACCGCGGTCTAATTGTTGAGATTTATAGCTCCTTGTCCATGAAACTACTTTTTCATTACCTTTACATGAAATATTTACAATACATTTGCTCAGATTGCTACTTCAAGGATAGCCGTAATGTAGTGCTTTAATTTCCACAGCTTAACGCCCTCTTATAGTCCATCCATCCTGCCTCATTTAAATTGAGGTCACAGCAAGTTGCTGTTGAGTCAGAGGCGGAGTACACTGAACACACAGACAATCACACACACACACACTCATGTTCACATTCTGAAGGTAATTTAGAGTCCATTAACCACAATGAGAACATGCAAATTGCACATGGGCTAACCTGATATGCCCCTTTTTTGGAATGTAAGAAGAATGAGAATAATCAATAAGACTTCCACACAGCAGCCAAACTGTGGAAGAAGAGGTGTCAAACACCGTTCATGGGTCAAATGCATCCAATTTCATATGGAGTGGGCGGACCGGTGAAACTGCCATAATTACCTGTTAATTTTACACTCAAAGGTTTTTCTTTGTTGTGATGAAGACAAAAAAAATGCTTCATTGTCGACATAGAGCCAGTTTCAATCATGCAAAATGCAGTGAAATGTAAAAAAAAGAAGAAAAGAAAAACCTAGAACTGTTGTGTTTTGCAGCCTTTCACAGTTTTGGCCCACGGGCCTTATGTTTGACACCGCTGCTCAAGATAAAACCGCTCAAATCTACAGTAGAACCTGGGTGTTCTTGCTGTGAGGAGTGACTGATAATCACTATCCCACCAAGCTGTCCTCTTAAATTTACATTTTGACAGCGCTACTATTATCATTCTCCAGAAGCGTCGAGCGTTTGATCGGCTGCGATAAGAGAAGACTCTGAGACTTTTGTTGCTCTCAGGTTTGAGGTAATACGTCAGCCTTGAAGCACTTGAAGGGGCGGCTTCAAAAGAATCACTTGACAGCTCAGAAATAGATCGTGACGGGCACATTAAGGCGACGCCAGTGAAGGGACCCACTGTAACCTTGACTTAAAACCAGTCTTTTATGCAGACGAGCATGGGACGTCAAGCTAATGACAACCTGAAGAGGCCCGGCTGGTACAGTTTGTCTAAACGACACATGAGCTGATCTGTTTGTCTTAATTTAGGTGTTGAATAATGCATATGAATGTCACACCACAAACCGAGGAAACCCCTCTGGAAAGGGATCTGAAACACACACACACTGCTTAAAAACCAGCAAGGGGTGAAATTATGGAGGCAGTTGAAAATGTCGCTGCATTAAAAAAAAAAAAAAAGACACGAAGAAGCTTAAATTCTCAAGATTAACACTTTAACACTGTCAGCCCGCGAATATTTCTTTTTCACCGCCCTGTTCTTCCCTTCCCCTCTATTGGCCTCGCTGCTCCCCGACCTCACTTCACATCTATCGATTCCCAGCGCTCCCTCGGTTTATCTCCCCGGTTTCTGTCCTCGCGTACCTTCCCCCTGTCCCTTTCACACCCGCCTTCCTTCTCAGGAAGTCAACACATCTCGGAGATGCAGGGCGGCGCATTCACAAAAACGCATACAGCAAACTCAGCGAGGGATGAAATGGGAAACGCAGTCGAAAATGTCACCGCAGTTGTGGGATACACAGTGGGAATACTACTGCCAGACAGAATGGAGATGCTGACCCCTAAAGTTTACCCTCTCATAGTTTATAATTCTCCGGCTTCCTACTTTCTAACCCAGCACATTTTAGTTCAGGGGCCACACACAGCCCAATTTCTTCCTGAGTGGTAAAATAGTGCCAAAATAACCTTTAACTTTAAACTTTCAAGTGTTTCTTTGTTGTGGCGCAGAGTGCACATGATGAAAATGTCGATATTTTGACTGCGATCTCAACAGAAAGCCAATTTTAAGGTGCAAAATACAGTGAAATGTCAAAAAAACTTCTATATCTGTTACATTATCAATGTTTTTTTTTTTTCTGACAGCACTGCATGGAAGCACGAATTACAGCCTCTCGCAGGCACAGTTTTGGCCCACGGGCCACGTACTTGACACCCATCCTCCTCCTGTTTCACCTCCGAGTCCTGAGTTCTGATGCCGCGCTGCCTCGCCGCGTTGAAATGCAGCCTTCTGTTTCTGCCTTTAATGGCCTCTGACTCAGGTCTGTCCTCCTTTCTAATGCGAACTGACCACGGCTGCTTCTTCTCATCAGCAGCCGCAGCAGAATATCAGAGCAGCAGACCACGGGAGCCGCGGTCACGCAGTCCTGACTTCATAAAAAATACACAGCAGTGACAGCGTTAAGCTGTGATCAGCATCTATTTTTGTAACGAGGGCGCATGAGAGTGGCCGTGGTGAAGTATGAAGTTATGGGGATGCACTGATGGCGAAGACGCAGATTGGCTAATTAGCCTTGCAAAGATGTTTGAATAATGCACAGGTCAGAGGTGGCATATTAAGGGGCCGCCGTTCGGGTTTTCAAGGTGAAACCTATTATTCTAATGCAGAGAAAAAAAAGAAAAAAAAAACCACATGAAAATATAGCATTAAGATTCCCAGAGCTCAGTGACGGCACCCGACCCTCTCCGTGACTCGGTGTAGAAGCCGCTCTTTCATCATTTCTCACTAAGCTGGAGTGAGAAGGACGCCAGCGACGCAGATGTCGCGGAGGATTTCCTTACTCTTCAGCTTGATTGTTGTGGAAACTCGACATAATGACAGCGGAGAGCAGAGGTGTCGCCTCACTTCTCTGCTCTTTGTTTGGATGCTCCCTGCAGCCATGCATGTTTTGCATTGAGCTTTATCACCGGGCCCGCAGGCGCAGGTTTACTTTTTATGTGCTGTAGTTAACAATTAAGATAACAACTGATAATTGGCAGGAAGAATAGTTAGCAATGGAGAAATAGAAGCTAAATAGAGAATTAAATGACAGATAATGTTTATCAATTACAAAATATCAACAGAAAATGTGACATGAACTACAACAAGCCTGTACTGCACTGTAAAATCCATCTGGAAAATAACATTATTGACTTTAACGGCCTTTACAGAAGTCGTATATGAAAAATTAGTCATTACATTCTAATTTGTCATGATTTATCTTAAAGTTCAAGCAAATAAAGAAGACAAGTAGAGATCGGACACAATCAGAGAAATTGAGATCTATTTAGCAAATATTATCAATAAAGGGAAACAATGTGTTCGGCTGGGTTAGAGGGGAGTATCAGGAATCTATGGACTAAAAGAGGAGCTAACAATAGACCCAACTAGAGCCAAATAAAGCCCATCTGGCTCGGAGGAGAGAGCTGATGCATCCAGGCTTCTACGCTGGGAGCAGCAATCATACGAAATGAGCTCAGGTGCCTCACATCTGCTGGCCACTCGCACGCTCCGCTCCCTGTTCGGAGCGGGGAATAAATAACGTGGAGAAACAGCAGACTGCATTACAAAGCACATTCTGCATCAGCGGACCTGAAAACCCACAACCTGATTCAATCGGTGTCACAAACACACTTCCATTTTTTTTTTTTTTTTAAATCTGCATGTTGTGTTTTCTGTTTCCTCATGGCAAGGATCCAAAAATCTGTGATTGGTGAATTTCAGGTGCTGTTTATGGGCGTGGCCGTCTTGTCTTTCGATCAGCTGGCGATCATTTACGCTCTGTCTCTGACATGAGAGTGTGGGGAAAAATCCCTTCATCCACTCGGTCCAATTTCGGATCACAGGCAGCGGCTGGAGTGGATCCCAGCCGACAGGTAAAGGGTAAGTGGACTTCACTTCACTTCACTTCACTATAGCGCATTTTAACACTTGAGCAGTCTCAATGCACCTGATACAATCTGTCAAACCCACGCATGGACTCACAAACGTTCACGTTTACACCAGCAACTTTTTGAGAAGGGTGTTGATTTACAGTGCTGTGCAAGCACAGGGAAAGAAAGGCAAATAAAATATAGTATTAACAAAGTAAAAACACATTAGAAAATACCTTAAAAAAAAAAAAAAAAGATCAAGTGTTTAAAGTGACAGTGAGCTGTACTGGGCCGCCTTAATGAAACGCCGTTTTAACGGGTGCTGATATGACGGGAACGGACCGCAGTCCTCCATCAGCTCCTTACTTACACTGACTACCTGTTCATGGGAGATTAAACCCGAGTTCATGACGGGTGGCTTCTCGTTTGCTTTGTAAGCCCGACTCCATCACGTCTCGTTGATGGCCCCACATAGCCTGCACACATTTCCATAAATGACACTAAAGAAGAAGTATGGAGGGGGCTTATCCACTGCCACTTTGGCTATTTCCCTCCCCGAGAGTCTAATACCGCCCTCCCATGAATCTTAAATGACTGTGGAGTTTCAACCACATAAATCCTGAAACAGATGTAGCATACTCTGTGAGCTTTAAGATTTAATCAAGGAAACCTTAATATCCCCGAACAGCTTGCATGGCCTGAATAACACAATGATTTTGAGAAGCCTTCCCTGAGTTTGTGGTAACATCTGTGAATTTGGAGTTCAGTTTTTTCTTTTTTTTAAATCCACCTTGGAAGCCGTGTCTTTGAGCACCGCTGTCATGTGAACAGACCCTCAAAATGTCTCGCGATTTCACTGGAAAACCGCCGCCCGGTAAGCGGGCCTTTAGTTTGACGTGGTCTGTCAAATACTAATGCAAAATAGTGGTGCCGAGATGAAGAGATCACGATGGGCTGGCTGAGATGTCCGCCTCCCTTTCAGAGAGGTGACTGGCTGATTGCTGAACAAGCCCATTTCTCAAGCAGTCTCATTTCACCTGACAAAACATTTGACTCTTAGATAGCTTTCAAAGTCAACAACTGCCTTTGAGCGAGGGCAGGATACCTTTCTCTTCCTCCGCAGGCAGAAAGGAAGCTGAATACTAATGACAGCTTTAGGTTCACAACTTCACTTGTTCGGGCCACAAAGTGAGTCAGACGAACCAGTGACTCACCATCATTTAAACACCCAGGGGAAAATGCAAATCAGCACACGCACACACACACACACACACACACACACGCAGAGTAAGAGTGCGGCGGCATTATCTGTCATTAGGCTAGGATTAAAGTCATTTAGTGTTCTTGAGATTATCTGTCATTAGGCTATGATTATAGCACACACTCCAGCGGCTCGGAATCAGCCCGGATGGGAGATAAAAACCCTCCAGACAGACTGATGAGAAAGTGAAGGGGAGAGAGAAACATACCTGAAGATGTCCATCAATCCTCCACATGATGAGTAACAGGATTAATGGCCGACTAAACCGAAAACTATTTCATTCCCGCCAAAGTAGAACCTGCTACAGAAGATGGCACGGTATGAATAAATGATGGGCGGGTTATTGATCGTAACTTGACCCCGTTTTGCTCTCAACTCTGCTGCAGCCTGTAGGGTCCGGAGGAGAGACTGTCTGCGACTCGCTACTGCAAACCAGAGAGTGTATTATCTTTGAAATTTTGACCATGTGCTTGATGGCCTAAAACGTCCACAACACTGATCCATAACAGATCCATGCACCTTAAAGCCTGTCATCCCACCCATTAAGTAGAGAGTGATCAGTGGTTTTCAGTGGAGGATGAACAAACCGGACGTGGTCACCCCTCAGGACATACTTTACCTCCTCGGGTTCACTCTGATAAACAGCGGCAGTTGGACCTTGCCCCCGGCTCGGGCAGAGCAGCGAGACCAACGAAGTGGGGAGTGAAGTCACGGCGATATTAAGTGAATGATGAGCAATAGGTGGGGTCTCCGAGGACTGAAGGTCTGAAGGACAACTTATTGGATAGAGCGAGCTGTGGCTCCTTTTCTCTTCTGGCCTTGGCTTTTAAATCCCCTTCCTCACCAACGCCTCCTCCTTCCATTGGAGCAGCACACTCTTTGGCTTTAATCTGGATTTCCCAGCCTCCTAAATCATTACTTCAGATTTGTCTGTCTGTTGCTGCTAATGGAGCATCGTGGAGTTTGTTATTTGCTCAGTCCATTACTCTTCTCCTTTGTTTGCTCACTGCGGTCTGGTCGTTGCCTTCCTCCCGTACTGTAACAAGCACGGGCCATTTGTGTGTCTGTCATGAAGTCTATTTGTCATCTACTGGGGATCTTTGCAGTATTGATCAGAAAAAGAACATCTGTTGCTGCCACGTTGTTTTTAACCTTCATTGAACCAGGTAATGAGTTACTATTTATTTCCACAGCTCGATATTTAAAGTCACCTACAAATTGCGAACTGTATTTGCAGAGGTTGAACACACAACTGGTAGTTAACAAATACAAATCTATACATCAACCTCCTGTAGTGGCTGTAGTCATTACTGCGTTTTAGATATAATTGATGAGTTGAAGCGTAACCAAAGTTCCCTCATTAAAGATTCATCTCATCATCTTTATTCCACTCCAAACAGCCGGGATGTTTTTCTTACTTTTAATCGTTCTCGAGCATAAATACACACCGAGGAGGTTTAGCGCACATAACATCCTCTGCTCTCTGGCCGCTTTTGCACTTAAGCAAGCAGTTAGACAGGGAATATTTTGTAATTTACAGCTTGAGCCCGAGGTAACGGAGGCAGGCAGCGCCCTCTCCTCCACAGAGAGACATTAGTGAGTTTAGCAGCAGGCCAGATGTCGCCTTCACTCCAGGCTGCTTTATCTTCATATTAATGTGCTTACATACACTTTAACCTCACATTTTTTTAAAACGCCCCAGGCTAATCAAATTAATTGAAACTTACATTTGGAGGAGAAACACGATTCAAGTTATCTCACACACACCGTTTCACTTCTGAGTCAGTGCAGCTGTGCGACCACAACAAGAAGATAAAACCATCCTCACAGTGAAACAAACTGCTTCGCTGATTTTTTTTTTTTTTTTTTAAGTGATCCGAGTCTTAACTGAACAGTGACTCAAATTTCTGATGTTTCAATCGTTTCAGCTTAAGATTTTGACCGTTTTCTCTGTTCTGGAACATCTGTGGTTATCCAGGTTTTATTCTTATTGGTGTAATGGGATTATTTTTTTAAAGGTTTGTACCAACAGCGGCGTGTTCTCATCACAGCATGGCTACAGCGGGAGGGTTTCTGCTCACCATGCTTAGTAAAACGTGCATCACAGCATGCATAAAACCCCCTTAAACAGCATCACCTTGGATCTCACCGGTTCTAATGATCACTAATGAATTTTTAATACTGACATTGACTAGCATTCTTGTATTATTTCCACAGGCTGCAGAACAAAACACTGACTGCTTCAGGGTTCATTTCTATGATATTTGATTGTTTTGATACGCTGAATAAAGGACAACACCCAAATGACATTCTTATTATTATAATAAGTAAGAAAAACTTTATTCATTGTACTTTTGGAGCTCAAAATATTGATTCGCCAAATAAAAAGGGCTCTGTTGTATTTAGCAGCTGAGATTTGTTCATTATCTTCACAAACGCTGCTATTTCGCTTCGCAGGATCCAAATTCAAAGTAAATCCAATGTTGGAAGAAGAGAATAATCCCACAAATATGAAGATGCTGAGGAAAAAAGCTTTGCAAACAACAGACCAAAACAGAAAATGAGGGCAAAAATTGATTCGCATAGAACGCAGAGAGCTTCTTATTCATATGGCAGCAAATGTCAGAGACACTCGGTCAACTCGTTTACTGAGGAAACACCAAACGTCTGGCTTTCGACTAACAGTTTTCCAACCGGGTTTGAGGAAAACTTTTCCTGAGTTTTCAGTTAATCGTGCGAGTTTCACTCTGGACTCTGAGCAGAGGACAGATCCGCTTTACTTCGACATTAAAATACTTCCATTTGATGTGTTTGGTGTCTGCTGGAGAAGTACTTTTAATCACCATGCAGGGGAGATTCATTTTATCCTCCTCTGCAGGAAAAATAACTCCGCAGACAAGATGGAGGGTCTGTCCCGCTCAAACCCTCCAAGGAAATCTCTGACAAATGAGAATATAAGCGAGAGCTTCTCCTGAAGGATATTCAAATTTAGCTAAAAAAAAATGCATATTACACCAGACTGCCAGAAATATCCAAGTAAATACAGTTTATAATTAAGTAGACATGATTGGAGGGTAAATAAAGTACAGTTTCCTCGTATTCCTGGAGCTGGCAGGGTGTTGTTGGCTATAAGGTTAGTTTTCTCAGTTCCAGCTGATCTGTAGTCTGCATCCACAGCACCATTCAGACACAAGTGCTTCACCAAGAAATAAAACAAGGCAATTAACAGTCTTAATCTTCAGTGATTAAGACTATGAAAAACATTAAAACAAAGCGATTAAGAAGGGCATAAAAAGGAGAATAAAGAAAAAGATAAAGGTCGTAAAAACGCTGAAATCTGTTGCTTAATGAAACGCGTGACCAAATAATGGTGTTTCAATGCCTGGTTTAAAAGAAGAGAGAGTGTGAGCAGTCCTCAGGTGTGTTAGTTTAACACATGAGGTGCAGAGGAACTGAGACCACTTTCACACTACAAGTCTTGACCGCGCTGTTCCACGGATTTCACCAAATCTGATTCCCCCGATCCCACATCAGAAACATCGTACGTGCATACTTAGTGTTTACTAATGTTCAGGTTACTTCTGAAACTGGATGGTGGCATATGTTTGATACTAACGTCGTGGTGCATGAGAATCGGCCAAACATTGGCACAACCTTTCGGCAGTGAAGGAGGAAAAGGGGAATAACTGCATCTCATGCATATGCTGCAGCTATTTTCTCCTCTCCCCAAAGACTGAGAAGGGATGTGACCTCCTCAACAGATCGCCTCCATGCTTCTCATTTAACTACCATGTGTTCTCCATGGGACAAAATGCTTGCAGATTTGATGACATTACAGATGTAACGTCAGGAAAATCTGATCTGCCTGGCTACACAGCAGTCGAACTGGGACATATCCAACACATATCTGATCTATTCCCACACAGGAATGAGGCCTGTATCCATCTGTCTTTTCCCTGCTTACACTGCCCAAAAGAAGACGTATATCCTAAAAATATTGCAAAACCAATTAAACCATCCACTAATTAATAGAAGCACGTTCAGGGCAGGGTTGCGGTGCTTAAGTAATGCTTGAAGGAAGAGCAAGAATAAAGTCAAACAAAATAACTCCCAACACATGAAAACTTTCTGAGGGCACAATTACAGACTCATTAGCCTCCGAGGAAACAGCAGCGTGTAGCATTGTCTCTGCTCCGCTACAGTTTATACCGCTGCTGATATCTGTGTTATTTGGGAATGTAGCTGCACCACTGAGTAGATGGCATTTTCTTTCATTTGCATAGCTGCTTCAGTTCAAATATCTCTCAAGCTGCTGGAGGGAAGAGGAAAAAAAAAAAAAACAATTTAAGCATTTGTGGTTCTGGAGGAGGAATTCTGCTCAATCTGGAGATTTACCGTGCGTTAACATCCACATGAGGCCAACATTGGTACCTATGTAGATGCACACAGAGCTCAGCACAGACGTGCCGACTCGTCAGGTCTGTCGACTTAAACCTCGACAAACGGTCGCACTCCTCCGAGGACGGCGATGGAAGTTTTGCGGACAGGGACGACAGATGGTTCGAGCCTGAGCTAAAGTAGGCCATTTACAAGGAAGAGGAAAAACCTTCCCCCGAGCAGAGGAGGAGGTTTATGCCACCAACTCTCCTCCAATTACAACACTGTTCTTAACTCTCTGCCAAATAAATTCTGTAATCCGGCTTCCAAGGATCATGGTCGATGACAGGTGACCTCCTTTGAAGCCCACATGATCTGACATGTCTCCAACAGTATTTCTTTGGTGTGAATCATGTTTATCAGACTGACAATAAAAGATATATTTTATTCTTCTTTCATCATCGTTTCCTGAATAGAGAGGTTAAAATACTTCTATCCACCCGCCCATCAATCTTCGTTACTACTCATTACAATTCATGGCCACAGGACGCCAGAGGAGGTCTGAGCTGAGTGGTACAGCATGGAAAGCTTGTCAGTCAATCAGAAGACAAAGGCGCAAAATCACACCCACACAGACAACACAAACATTTTTCCACTATCGCAGGAAACCATAGCACCTGTCTAAACCCCACAGACTCACAGGGAGAACATACAGTCTTGAACTGCTTGAACTGTGGCACCTAAAGACGTAGATATGACACATAAAAGCCCAGCGCCGAGCGGCTGCTGAGGATCTGTAACAAAGCGCACACTTTGCTCCAGAAAACTGGAACTGAGGAGTGACTGATGATGAAATATTACAAAAAACCTTGAAGCCATTTATGATCTCCACTCCACTGGGTTCTGAAGTCATGAGTCTTCCCTGAAAAAATTTAACTGAAAATCTCCATCATAGCTTATGAGTGTGGGTACACAGTGGTGTAGTTTACAGCACAATGGTGTTTGGATTTTTACTTTTTTCCAGCTATTCTAACTTTCCACAGTCCAAAGACATTTATTTGTGGTTGATTGGTGATCAGAAATTGCATGTGAATCTTTTTGTGTAAAGTTTATCTTGCTTCATACCCAACATCAGCAAGGCTCCAGGCCCCTGCAGACTTAATCATTTGTCCATGTAGGAAGTGTTTCAATGAAAAATGAATCAATCCAACTGAAGGCGAGTCCAGAATGACTGACATGAACATTATGGAGTGACGAAGCAACTTGGATCAGGGTCAAAACCTTTTCCAAGACATATGACCAGGTCCAATCCACCAAATTCAACCAGCAGTGAGAAGAAAGAGCTGACAACTCAATCCATGCAAGAAACATACAACGCAAAACCACTGAATTTCAGGAGTGTTTGTAAAACATCTACCCAAAAATGGCGCTCAGAATCAATGGAAAAGCAACTATTTGAAAACGCTTCAACTCTCCAGCAGGAACGTCTTCCACAACTGGCTGTGGCGACCCCTGCAAGAAAGAGCAGCCGAAGGGTCACTGTGTGATATTATTTAATGAGCAGAGCGTCAGTAGGCTGCTGGGAAAGTGACAGTGGCGTCTTGGTTTAACTGGACTATGACAGAGACTCCAAGTGAAGAATCATTTCTTTGCTATAATAGACACAAAAACCGAATACAAAGCTGGGAGGTGCATGGGAAGTCCTCTCAAGCTGGAGAAACTCGGCTTCAAACGTCTAAGAAGCAACATTTCATGAAGTACAGCTGTATATCAGACCGGACAGCTTGAGGCGGTTTTTCTGCTTTGTTCCTTTCAGCTCTTTCTTATGTTTCACAGTGAAACTTTCTGAAGTCGCTGGGACACAACCTGCAGGAACAGAGAGCCCATCCTCGCGCTGTTGGGAGAAAATCTGACGAGGAACGAGCCGTCAGAAAACACTCCGAAACTTTAGATGTCACGGCTCATCGCCTGTTACATCTGCATGATGAGCAGAAGCTTTCTGTAATCTCCTTTTTGGTTCCACTCACTTCCCATTTATTTTAGCTGAATTTAGCAGTTCACAGCTAATTGGTTTACAGTTAACTCAAGATTGTTCAAAGAAATACAAAAAGCTTGAGTCTGTCTGACATGTTTGTGTATTTCGGATGACAGCAGCATGCTTTATTCAGAGCACAACACGCCCGGAGGCAGCGTCGGATTGTAGTTTGTTTTCAGATGCTACGACTGGAAAAATTGGTTTCTATTGCTCAGCGTGATAGATTTTTCACTCCTGTACTTTTGAGCATAAGAGAAAAATTGTTGCTCCACGATTGAAGCTTTCGGATTTTTAACCTTCAGACTGTCTCCGTCCTGCTGTTTGCCCACTCCTCCATCTTTTTCCACCCCATTCTCCACCTGTCCACTAGAGGTCCTCAGACAGTTCTGCCTGTCTTCATTAGTTCTCTTTGAGCCCTCTTTTAACCCTTTAATCATGACCTGACTCTCCTGTGGTGCTGTGTTTTTAACCTTAAGCCACAAACAGCTTATTCTACTTTTCTTTTGTAGAGTAGAAACATTTCACCCATAGATCGTGTAGTTTTCTGAACACAATCATCGCTGTAGAGCCATTAAAGCTTCCAGAAGTGTTGACAGAATAAGTCCATCTATCGATCGTCCAGTTGATCCCAGTCAATTATGGGATGAAACAGAAGACTAACAGTGGGCAAACAGACAATTTCAGTCACCAAATTGCTTGAAAAACATGTTTTCTTGTGGAACTGTGGGAGGAAACCAGAATACATGGGTAAAACACAGAAAAAAACATGCAAATTGTCATAAACACGTCTGGACATGAAGTGGGGATATGATAGCTGTAAGGCAAAAACACTGTATATAATATTTAATCATTTTTATTCTATCTTATTGATGTTTTAACTTTCTATTCTATTAATTCTGTTTGTTCTATTGTGTAAAATTTCCCTTCTGTTCTAATTCTGTTCTATTCTTGTTCAATTACCCACTTTACAACTGTGCAACCAGCTGTTAGAGAACAACAGGAAGGTCAAACTCTTTAATAAATAATTAGAAACCATTCATCAAGCAACAAGATTGCAGCACAATAACCTTTAAAAGCCAACAACTCCAAAATCTAGCTTTAATTAAAATTCTCCTTTTGCTTTGCAACAACTAAAAACCTGAGCAAATTTCTAAAGAAAGTTCAATTTGGACATCATGTAATTACTGCCAATGCCTCCTGTTGCAATACAAAACAAAAGGCATGAAAATCCAAAGCCATGTCCCCCGACGCAGTATTTTGCAGGAATCAGCGTGCGTGTTTCCACAAATGGACTCTCACGGCGTTGATGCTGCTTCTCTAACAAAAGTGTTGCTCGTTTTCACTGCTGCAGCTCGGGTTTTCTTGGGTTGTGAGCAGAACTTTCAGACAAATAATTTAATCCCTACTGACTGGTTTTGAGTCACAGGCTGCAAGTTTGAAACATAACTTGCATTGAGCGTCCAATTTGATATCAGTTTCCCATGTACTGGCACCTGGAAGCTAATATCAGGTATTCTGGCTTCCTGACTGTCAAATATTTCATTAATATCGTAAAACAAGACTGTAAAACACCAATTCAAGTCCACGTCGATCTCTGGTGAGCCAGCGCAGTAAAATGACACCTCAGTTTCTCTCCCAGTTCCGAGTTGGTCACCACAAAACTGCAGCGATCTGTATTAATTCCTCGAGTTTTTGTGTCTTAAACTGTTTTGAAACACATTGAAATTCACCCACGCTGTTAATATAAAAAAGACAATTAATCGCACAGTGACTTTACAACCCTGCAGGTGGCTGTTTCGCATGCTGACTCCATTCCTCCGATCTCATCACATAAACCCCAGCGCTCCGTTCCTCCGGCTAACAAGTCATCGGAGCACCATCTGTGGCTGTTAAAATATGTATCTCTACTTTGTTGTCATTTAGTAGCGCCGCCATAATGAACTGTGAACTGTCTCCGGAGGCGGGGAGGAGGATGGAGATGGGAGGCTCAGCTGGGATTCCTCCACCTCTGGAGTGTTAACTTATTATGCTGCTGTGGTTTATGGTCCGTGCATGATGAGTGTGACGGCGGGTCAGGCTGTGCAACATAAACATAGACAAGCAGACCCAAAACAGGGATGGTTTACAGGTTGGAAGAAAATTACACGGGGAGAAAACTGAGCGTTTTTAATACTGCCATCAGTCAAGCATGAGCAAAAATAATAGAAAGAGAGAGCTATAGGAGCGGGTAGAGAAAAGAGATGATGTGGTCGTGGAATACAGAGAGAACCTGCAGGAGGGAGAGAGCTAAAAAGAAAGAGCGAGGCGACACAGCAGCAGATATCTGATTCAGATGCAGCAGGAGAGCAGGTAGAGCAGGACCAGAGAGAGATGGTAAACAGACAAAGGAAAAAAAAAAAACAAGAAGCGTGAGAAAGCTGCTGTCAGCAAACAGCAGGAGAACGAGAGAGAGAGAAGGAGGAAGACAAGAGCAACGGGCAGAGAGACGAGGCAGGCCGGGGGAGAGGAACGACAGCTCGCTGCAAATCTGGTCCAGTGAGAGGCGGCTGAAGGAGGAGAAGGGGCAGGAAACACGGGGAAAGTATTTCCTCCAGGATGGTGAAGAAGGAAAGCAGGAGCGGCACACATCGCCTCTTCTCTCCCTCCATCCGTCCAGCTGCAGAGGAAGAGGCAATCTGTCTCCCTCGCACTTTCTTACTGTCGTACAGCCGACTGCCTTTCCATTAAACTGCAGCTGGACCATCAGCACTTACTGTGCATCCCGCTTAAAATGGCACTTTTATGGTAATGTGGGAGACGCAATCTGTCACAGAGAGGACCAGAAGGATGTTTCAGAGCAGAGACGGCCAGATGAGCACAGGATAAAGACAGTGATGATGGGGAAAAAAAAACATGGATAGAAGGGATAAAATAAAAAAAACCTGAAGGATAGAGAACTTTTTTAAATGTGGATTAATTCTACTCCAACATTCAGCTTCCCTTCTGTCCTTGGATTTCCTCCCCCCAGTGTCTGAGTCTCACTCCAGAGTGATTCATAACCACAGCTGAGCATATAGTAGTGTAAAAAAAAAAAAAAAAAATCCGTTAGAGTTTGCAGAATCAATCCTGACCCCCTCCCCTCCACACCTGGCAGCTCTAATGTGGCTCTCTCCCAGGATGGTCATCACGCTGAGCTGAGCACCAAATTAGCCAGAAAGCAAAGAGATACTGTTATTATATTCAAGCAGCAGGTGAATCCTGCACATTTAGGAGATGGGGAAAGCGCTGCAATCTCCTCTGTCGTGAGGCTGAAAACATTTCCATGAACCCTTAAAAGTAGGGGAGGGTTAGATAAAAGTTATAGCTGCTGAGTAGTCCTAAATTCACGGCTATAACTGACGCTACAGCTCCAGCGAAGAGGAGAAAATCCAGTGAACGTGGTCACTTCTGATGCGCAACAAAGGCGCGCACGGCACGCTGCAATCTGAAAGCTCAGTGTTTCCCCCCAAAATAAAATAAAAAAATAAAAAAAAAATTAAATAAATTCGTCAACAAGTTCACGAAAACAACCACATCAACATTTCTGCACAGCTCAAACAAGTGCTGGTGGTTTTTTCAAGAGAAACAGACGCGTCTCAGCACCGCGCTTCCCAGTCCGCGCTGCGCTGCGCGTCCTCCGGGAAAAAGTGGGAATCGAACAGGCGCACCGGCGGCTCACCTTGTCCGGTCGTCCCGCGGCCGCAGGACAGTAGCAGCGCGACCTGAGCGATAATCCCGGCGGAGCTTGTAGTCCGCACATCCATGGTGAAGGAAGGCTGCTGGAGGAGAGAGACACGGCCGACCTCTCCTCTCCAGCTCCGAGAGAGATCTGCTGCTCCAACCCGGGAGAGAGAGGGAGAGAGAGAGAGGGAGAGAGAGAGAGAGGAAGAGAGAGAGAGAGAGAGAGAGAGAGAGAGAGAGAGAGAGAGAGAGAGAGAGAGAGAGAGAGGAAGAGAGAGAGAGACTTCACCACCACCACCACTGAGTGGGAAGAAATTTCGTTATTTGCTTAATAAGCCAGCACTCACGACCATTAAGTCATTATGTAGAAGAATTTTGCATAATAAATAAATATCATGACCATTAACGGTGCATTTATTACTGTTAAATAAGAACTGGAAATGTTTCTGTAAAGGGCTCTTCGCAGATTTGTGCCTGCCGATTGCAATTTTACTTATACAGATTAGTATGTAAAAGTCACAATGTATCGGTCATCAATCAGGTTTATTTATGCACAATCTATCAATCTGTTGTTAATGTCCTGTAGATGGAATGTCTGTCTATGATAAAATATAAAAAGGTTGGAAACATGTTTCGACTTAATCATTTTTGTGGACTGGTGGCAGTAACCTAAAATAATCCCCAGAATTATTCTAAAAGTTTATCAATATTGATTTTTAAAGAATAATTTCTTCTGCCTCTGGCTTTCAATACTGTTATTCATCAGGTTTTTGTTGGACTATGTGGTGATCGAGTTGGTTTGAAATTCACCCCTAAACTACGGGCCGAGGGAGCATTTCTCTGAAGAGAGTGCGAAGTTTCTGTCTGGAGGGATTTTGGTGTGACACTTGTTCAATCATTCATCCTAGTTTTGCTCATGAAGAATAAAGCTTGGAGTTCTTCGATTCTGCTTTGGTGACCCCGACATTTCAAGTCTCGAAGAAGTTCATGAGACCGCCGCTAACATGGCAGACAAGGATGTTTTTGGGAGTTAGTGCAGCGCTAGAGCATGGTTTTGCTCACGTTGAGGATGAAAAGAAGTACGACCCTGTTGTGGCAGCCCTGGGAAGTGCCACGATTTCCAGACTGGTGGGTTTCATCACCATTCAGAGTTCAAAACCTTGTGGGCAACTTCGCAATAGCATTTCATTTTGATTTAATAAGTGTAGCTGCTGTCTTCTTTGTCAGTTTAATTGATGGAAGGCATTAAAGCACAATCCCGTGGGCCAGATTGGACCCGCTGACCTTCATTTTCATCATTTCCTTCATTGTTAAAGAGGATTCATTAAATCAGGTCAATGAACAAGTTGCTTTAAAAAATAAGAAAATCACAGTGAGAGCAGCTGCTAAGTCATTGGCATTACCATTAAATACAGTATAGACACACATTTTAACCACTGAGCCAAACTTTTACAGGGATTTTTACAACAGAAGCAGCTTATTAAAGACTCTGTAAATGGAATTTTGCTAAATATTAGCAGACATTTCATTTTTGAATGTAGTATTGTCATATATTGTATAATGATCCATAACAAACAAATATGAGCCATGAAGTTAGTAATATTGTGTGAATGAGCTGTGTGAAGGGATAAATATTGGGAACAGTTTATAAAAGTATTTTAAGTGGGTTTATTCTTATAGAATAATCTGATTAAAGATATTTTTAAAATGACTAAATCAGCTGGAAAATTAAGGGTTAAGGTGATAAACATTAAAAAAAAGTAATCAAACCTGTTTAGTCTTTATTGAATTTAAAATTAGCAAAAGATATTTCCTTCTATGCAGATGATTATGATTTATATATCAGCGATGATGTTTGAGAGGTACACGGTGGCATAGTGGTTAGCACTCAAACCCTGGTTTCTTTATGGAATTTGCATGTTCTCCCCATTTGTATTTCACTTTTCATTTGTGGTTAACTGGCGACTCGAGCTGATGGATTTACCACCTCCGTATTACCTGGTGACTCCTGGCGGTGTTGATTCTTGCTCATCAATATCACGAAGATTTATCCTCTGGCGACATGCATTTCAAATTACACACACAACATCGGAGTGACCAAAGACGGATAAAAGCATATTATTATTATTCCGACACAGCTTTTATCTGTCTGTAAAAATGAGATTTCATTATATGAACACAAGAAGAAAAGCCACTCTTTATTTCCAGTAATGAAAGCTGATGTTGACAATATGACCCCATCAATGCAAAATAGTCATAAATAAGGCATAAATAAAATCACAGCCATTGACTGAGGCCATTTTGATGGATCTATGTAACATGAAAGGGAATGCAGCTATATGGCAGCCGCTGCGGAGTAGCTACGAGTGGCAAAAGCACTATTATGAAGCAGAAGATCACAGTCTTTCAGAGAAGATAGCAGAGGATGTACATGATTGTATTGCCCTGGGGTGAGTGTGACATACAGCACGTACAGTATAGCGAGAAACAATGCACAAGAAGAGATGCGAGTGGGAGGCAGATGAAACCAACTTTAAAGGGAATAACAAACCCAGAATAGACAAGAAAAGACTTGTAGTTTCATATCCAGGTCACCAGAGACAAAGGGTGTCTTATTGTACACAACATCAAACCAAATTACACAAATCAGATTTGAATTGATCATACAAATAAAAAAAGAAAGATAGAGAGAAGAAGCTATCCTGCTTTAACATCAGGTGTTGGAGGGAAAAGCATTAAATGATTTCAGGATCGACACCGTGCTGAAGAGGTTTGTTCTCTTTACCTGTATGAATAAACCCTTTCTTTGTGGAGTTAGTACGTTTCTCTGGCTGCGTTGCTTCATTCTGACAGTCCTAAAACATACATTTGAGTTTGATTGATGATGCTAAATTGCCCGGAGGTATGAAAATGAGTGTGTTTGGTTGCCGTCTCTCACCTGTCGTCAACTAAATTGGATGAAATGTTATAAAAGATAGATGGAAGTCTTTTCATGCGTACATAGAAAATCCCACTGCTGATCTCAGGTTTGTATTTGACTCGCTGTTTAAATGTCGATTATCCTCTTCACCGTCCATACCATGACTTTCTTCTGAGATCGCAAACATAAATCTTTAAAAAACAAATCTTCCAGCAGATCTCGACACGTGTGGACGTTAAATATCTGAGGCTTGGTTATGGGATAAAAGGTAGGTAACACACATCTCGTTGCATAATGGTGAAATGAATTGAACATGACAACACTGTTCATGCCGATGCTTTGATGTAACTCTCTTAATTTAGGCTGAATCATGAAATGGAAACATCAAAGCGGTCGGCTCTGTCTTCATTTCACTGATTTGACCGGACCCTGAAAATGACAGGTGACAGTTTCCACTAAGAAAACGATACAAAAAGAAACATCTTGAGTTTGCAGACCTTCACAGATTAATAATACAATATAAGTTCGAAATGGAACCGCTCCGTTCAAGAGGAAAGGCTCTGGTGAGACTGGAATATGAAGCGATGATGGTCTGACTGATTGCAGGAAGTCTGGACTGGAGGGTCATCCGTCATGGTTTCCTCACCGCTGATCACATCGCTCTTGCAGGAGAATCCTTCCCTCACGCTGCAGCTCGACGGCAATACGACTACAAGCTCTCTTCCCTGCGTCTCCATCCTGTATACAGTAATCCTGCCTGTGTCTTACCGTTTTTAAACTCCTGCACAGGCGACTTCAGTTCTAAAACAAGCGTCATCCAGATGTTACGTATCTGCAGTTTCAATCGTCTTCAATACCGCCCGTCCATTTATCAACTCTCAACAGCGTTCTGTCCGATTCAGGGTTGTGGACGATGGAGCTGATCCCGCATGATTACACTCTGGACGGTTCACAAGTTTATCAAACACAAGGGCAAACACAGAAAGACAGATAACCACACACACTCACGTTCACAGCGATGAGGCCAGCAGTTCAGCAGTCAACCCAAAGCACATGTTTTTACTGTGGAGTGAAACCAGAGTGCCAAAAGGAAACCTTTGCATGCAGAGAACGTGCAAACACCACGTTTACGATAAAACAGAGTCAGTGTTTGATCATATCTCAACAATCTGCGTCAGTTCAAACCAGGACGTAGAGGACACTTCATTTCTGAGGACACTTGAGGATTAGTCTATAGATGTGGCTGTGAATGAAAATCAAACTTATTAATATCACAAATAGTCTATAATCACACATGTTTTCAGACTGAGAAGGAAGCCCATGCATGCACAGGAAGAACATGAAAACTCCAAACAGAAAGGCCAAGGCCAGAAATGGAAAGAACCGCTGAATTTAACTAATGCAAGTGTTTTTCCAGTAAAGAGAAAAACTGAAAAACATCCCTGTTGTTTCAGTTATTCACTGTCCTCAAGCTGTAGACCCCCCCCCCCCCCCCCCCCCCCCCACACACACACACACACACACGCACCATCTTTTTCTACACAAAACATTAATTATAGATAATCTAACAATGTTGACAAATATGTTGTGGTGCAGTCCACAGCCCACATACCTCTAAAACTACATAATGGATTCTTTAAAAAAATAAATAAAAAGACTACTTTATAGCAGCTCATTATTTTCCTATATGTGACCATTTGCGCAGTTCTGCTTACATGCATTCGACTGATTATATCTCTTGGAGGTAAATTCCGTCGTGGGAATGAAATTGCAGCTGCAACACAGCAGCATTAAAAGAAATGCAAATGTGTGAAAATCCAGTGTAAAGATAGTGCAGCAGCAAGATGGCAAAAAATACAACCCGATTCACATGCGGCTCACGCAGTCGGCCATGAAAATGCAGAATAAAACGGTCCTGTGTAAGCTCAGATGCACACACCCTCCCCTTTTCCAGTGGACAAGAGGGGTGCCTGTGAGCCCGCATGGGAGAGGAGCTCTGGGTAGCATTCAGCAGAGTTTGTACATTAAGAGCAAAAGCCCTGGAAACAAAGCAGAGAGGGGACGGCGTGCAGAGGGAGTCAGCAGGGGAATCTGATAATGAAAACCTACCGAGAGCGCAGACAGCAGGGGAATCAGATGATAAAAAACCTGTTGAGAGCAATCGCAGCGGGGGAATCAGATAACGCCGGGGCCAGGTTCGGGGAGAAACAAAGGGTTCACACCTCGCACATGCACACACACTCAGCATGGGCGGCACACACCTCATTGGCCCTCAGATGCACCTCACACAGAGCAGCCAGCTGGGTGATTAATGTTCGAATGGAACGAGTGAGAGGTTTTAAAAAGATGCCACTCTGAGATAGGCGACAGGGTCTTCAGTGCCTTAAATAAACATCTTTGGGAGGTGCACGGCGGCGCTTTTTGTCGACTGACTTCTGCCTTTTATATTGTTGGAGAGGTTTCCGGCTTTTTTCTCCTGTGCGAAAAGAAAAAAGGCATTGATGCTCTTCCTGGTTTGTTAAGAGGAGATTAGTGGTTGCAGCGTTTCAGAAGTGAGATAAAAATCTCTTGGCAGCTCGGAGTGAAACTTGGGAGACACAATAGGGAATGTGGGGAATGCAATTTGCTTCATTTCAAAGAGAAATGTCTCTTTTTGTGTGTGTGTTTGTGTGTGTGTGTGTGTGTGTGTGTGTGTGTGTGTGTGTGTGTGTGTGGCGGGGGCCTTCACAGGAATGTGTGTGGAATTGCATCATGATGAAGCTTTTACAGTTTTTGTCTTCATGAGTAATGGCATTATTAATGAAGTCCCAGGAATTTGACATTGGATTTCAAACGTTGCTTTACGACTCCAAGGCTGAGGACTCTGCCAGCAAGCTACATCTCTGACACAAAACTGAAAGGTTTATCATCTCCGATCCTGTTTGAGATCACTCTCTGCAAACCCGAGGTCCTCAGGAAGAGTGAAAACATCCAGGTGATGTTTCACCAGGAGTTCTGATCCAAGATATGATTTTCTTCATGAGGTGGAGAGATAAACCTCCCGTCTGGTCTGCGCTGAGCGCTGACGCTCATGCAATTTGCAGAAAACTGTTGCATTTTAAGGATCCATTTTCATGTTCTCCCTGTGGAATCTCTGGTCTCCTCCCAAAGTTCAAAACCCAACCCATAAGGTTAGTTAATGACTCCGAACTGTTTGCTGATGGACTGAAGATCTCTTAGACGTGAACCCTGACTGCACCCTCAGCTCGCTGCGGTTGGCTCCAGCACCTCTGAACAGTTTAAATATCTGTAGATAACGTAACGTTTGTCAGGGTCTTACATTTTCTTCTGTCTTCATTACATCATTAAATTTAATAAATTAATGCTGTTAAAAAGCGTCATGTTTTTTAATTAAAGATTTATTATTTTACATTCCTTTAATCCGTCGACTGCTCTTTTATCTGACCACTTCAAACATGAACCGGCCCCCCTCCTGCTTTCATCACCAGCCCCACCCCGCCGTGATCCTGTGGATCCTGCAAGAACTTAATCTGGAAGGGGGTGTAAATTAGAAACCCCAGCAATCACTTTGACTCAGATCCTGTTCGTGGAAAGCATCCAAACACGGACAAGCATGTGAATCAGAGTCGCACTTTGGATCATTTTACAACACAATCAGATTTGTTCTTGTAAAACAAGCTCACTAAATATGAGTGCAGAAGAGCATCCATGGTGCACATGCACAGGGGCAGCGCTTCCAAAAAGTTAGAGTGTCAAAGCATTCCACCATTCGCAACCGTTTTCCATTCTCAGTGGCTTGGAGCATCATTGTTGTGTGAAGAAAGCGCAACTTAAAGTTCACTCAAAAATGGATATTTGTTTGAATAAATAAGCTTGAGTCAGCTTAAAGAAGTAAGAATCAAAATACAGATATTTGTGATATTTGTGAGTTGTGAGGAAAAGAAAAGAGTTCTTATAGATACATGAAGTACCTGTTAAACCTCAGTGGATTTGCATCTAAGACTTTCACAAGAATGCTCTGTAGTTTTTTTTTGCCTTTTATAAACAAACATGAAGAGCTGCTGCTCAGACTAAATGAGTTTCTTTAAAATAAATTCACAAAAACATGAAGCAATTATTTTAATTTGCTTTGCGCAGAATCCAACAGTAAGTCAAGCATCGTGCGAGGCCGGGCCAAGTCAATCACAGAAATCAGCCTCAACATCATGAATCAGTTCGCATTTTAGGAAACCGTCACATTTCAAAGGGATTCCTGGCTCTCTGTTGTCCTGACCTGTCTGATTTTAACATCTCTCTCCAGACAAAGCACTGCTGCAGCCCTCCTAAAAGAGGAAATTAACTGGAATTTGCAGGTGCTTGTGTTAATTGCTGCCTCGAGAGTCCAAACGACTTCAGTTTCACTTGGCCAAATGAGCTAAACAGAATGAGTAAAGCACTCAGAGACTGAACCAACTCTTCCAATTTGGTCTGATTGAACACTTCATCAGCTAGTGACTCCTGCAAGATAATCAGAGATGACCAAGAGATTGAAATTCTGACAAAGTCCCAGAGTTTTGTTCTAATTTCTGAGTGGAAGATTGAGTTGTTTTCAGCTATTATCGCTCGTGTCATGTTACAAGTAAAGCTTGTCAGAGTTTTAGAGTATTTTCATCCAGGTGTCACAGACATTATCCAGGGCTGTCAAGTATTTGGGCCTCAATCGGCCAGCTAGAATCCAATCCGAAGAGAAGTTCTGATATTAACAGTATTAGATTTAGAGTTAAATTAAAGATTGATTCGAGAAAAAGTTGTTTTGATCATAATATGAGCCGCTACTGTTGAGTTCCAGCTCCATGTGGCAAGAGAGAACATCAGAGTTCTACTTAGCTATAATTCACTGATACAGCCCAGTTGAGAGCATCCTGCAGTGTGTGTGGCCCCCTGAAGTCAAATGAGTCGGACACTCCTGCTGTCGCCTGTTCTTTAAGTATTATCAGTAGCGGTCAAAGACATAATGAACTCTAACAAAGGCTGAAAAGTCTTCCAGGCCCCAAGTGTCACTGACAAGAATCTGTCTGGAGCTGAATGATGCAAGTTGCTCCCGAGCCACTGCCTTGTTGTTGTGTCCGCACTCGTATTTATGGTGAATAGCAGATGGAGCGAGCCGGTGATCAATGCACTGGGATTCTGCTTTAAATTCACAGCGGCAGCTGCAGGCTGCTGGAGGCCTGCTGCCTGACCGGCTGGCCAGTTGGCTGAAACGGAGAAGGAGAAAAAGAGTTTCTTTGAGAGCTGAGTAGAGATCAAGCTGCTTGGAGCTGGAAAAAGAAAAAAAAAAAGGGGGGGGGGGGGGGGTGCCAAGTTATGGACACCTTGGAGTTAAATGTTCTCTGTGCGCTAAACATTTATATTTCATACGGAAGAGTTGTCTGTCACCAGTTAACATCACAAGTGGAAAACATTATTGGCAGCCTTTCTGAGAGATTTTGTTCCCACTGTTCAGCCTGATGCCACGTGGAGATGCGGGCCAGGAGGCTCCAGCCTTTTATCTTCAGTGAGCAACGTTTATCCGCACGGCGCCATTTCCACAGAGAGCAAGAGGAAATGAACTGGGAGCTCGCTTCAAAAAGAAAAGCGAGCGACGTACACATGCGCACGCATGATGCACTTCCAAACATTCTAATTGTTTGGAGTATCTCAAAGTTTCCGAAACGCACATTTGTGTGGATTTTAATCCACAAAACAACGTTAAAAAGAATCAGCTTTTGCATGCTGCATCTGCTTGTTTGATTGACGGCTGTAATTCTTATTGGATGGAAATTTAGACGTCTTCACTGATTCACAAATAACATTTATGTTAAAATATTCACCTTCTAGTGAGCTCGTGACTAATACACTGGTACGCTTGCTGCAGTGGTTGGTCATTTCTGTGGTCCCAAGCGGCCTTTCTGCGTGGAGTTTGCATGTTCTTTTTTCTGGATGCTTCCCAGTTTACTCCCATCGTGTGAGCATGAATATGTTGAAGTTTTGCCTCATTTTCCAAAAAAAACATTCATTTAAAACAGCCTCAACACTCCTGATAAGCAGCTGGAAGAAACTTGTGAAACCATTAAAAAGTGTTATTATCTCTGCCGAAGGAAAAAAGAGGATTTCAAGCCTGTATAATCTTCCGATTCATTACACTTGTCCTACTTACTAACACATTCCCCTTAAAAGCAGCAGGTTGATGAGCCGTTACCTAATAAGAGTATGATCGAATGGACTTGGATTTGTTTTTTGCACAAGTGAGGAGGAACACAGACGCAGAGACAGCGAGGTTTTGTTTTGTATTACCGAGTGAAAAGAAGAAAAATACCGAAAAATAGCTCACAGATATTCAAACTCGTATATTCACATAATACAGCCTTTAACCTAATTATGACATTGGCCTTTACAATAACCTTTAAAAAAAAACTGTCATAACTCACACTCTTGTATATCCTCAACCTACTTCGACCTTTGTTCCACCTTACAAGGGAAAAAAAAAAAAAAATCTATTAAAAAATTCAAGCACAGCCGCAGAAATGTTATCTGTGTTGGGTCTTCCCATTAATTTAATACATTTAATATTCTACTTTACTGAACAGACAAGCGTCCAACCCTCATTTTTCCGCAAGAGTTGGTGTAAAAACATTCATCCAGGTGTTTTGATGTGTTTTTTTTTTTCTCCACAGAAACAATTAAATCAAACTTTTCCTTCTTATTATTTAAATTTTATGCACCAGATTTCGCAACGAAGAAGACATGGTTTTTTTTTTTTGTTTTGTTTTCTTCCTGTCTGAACCAAACTTGTTGTTGGCTTATTATTATGAAACATGACAAAAACGTATTCTACCTTTCTACTTTCCGCAGGAAGACTTCCACACATCTCTGAAAGCACTTTCACCAAAGTGAAGGCGGCGACTACAATGGGGTCCACGCGGAGCGGAGCCGACATGGCCGCTTCATGTTTTCCCTCCTGTTGTTATGTAATGGAGCGGGGATGAAAACACAGCGACGCCTTCGAGCTTTCTCTGCCCCTGCTGAAATATTAACAGTTAGCGGAGACCTGCAAATGCACAATGGGCTGCCGGCCTGCATCTCCGAGCTGATTTCCCGGCTGCAGCGGGTACAAAGTGATGCTAACTACAGGTTGTCAGACATGCAGGAAATGTCGCGGTGACATGTTAAAGCTTCCAGGAAGACAGCCAGCAGCAGGACGCCTGCCAGCCTCCGTTAGAAAGGGCCCCATAATGACACACACGTCTGTTTAAGTAAAGTGGAGTTTGTCCAGCACCATAAATGAGGTTTATTAGATTGTTTTAATAACAATCTAATAAACGATGAAAAGGTCATATCATCATCATTTTTGATCTTTTCTTAATGTTTTATCTTAATGTTTTATCTTTTTTTTTTCTAATACAAATGTGGTACAATTTTGCAATAATTTGCCTCCTACTGACTTTTTCCACTTGAGTTTCTGTTTGCAGGTGCTTCAGGTGATATTGTGTTATTTTTTTTTATTTTTTTTTTTTGTTGTATAAAAAGCTCCCAGATTTTGCAAACGATATTTAATTCCCTGATTAGATTTTCAAGCAAAAATTATTATAATTTTTTTTTTTTTTTTTAAATATTTTGGGTGTCCTTTTACAGATTTCCATGACAACAGTGTTTAGAACTTCTGAAAAAACACAACTTTTTAAAAACAAGTGGAATTTCTCAAAAATTTTGTCTCCGTGTAAACTGGGGAAAACGCAACTTTTTGGAAATGCTCCACTCCAATTCTCAGACGGAGCTTAGTTTGTCAAAAATACATTGACCCCTGGGCTGGAGCTGCTGTGTCAGTGTGGCGGTCGGACATATTGTATGAGGACCCACTTCTCCTCCAGTGCATTCGCTTCTATTGATCGATAAGTCTTTTCACAGTTGAAAATGACTCCGTAATTTTTCATACTGGCGTCTCATCTCCACAGTGTGATTAGCTGGCATTCAGTGTGCAGGTGCGATGTTTGAGTGGCTCAGTCATGTATCCATTGATCACATCCAGCATGATCATCTCACAGCAGGAACTCAATATAGAACAGGGGTCACTAACTGGCGGACCGCGGTCCGGATCCGGACCCTGACGCCATCCAATACGGACCCGGACTATATTTAGCGGAGCAGAGCGCGGTGAGCGGCATGCGACACGCGGATCGGTGCGGCGGCGCGCAAAGCGGTGCGGCACGGTGCCTGCATGTGGTGCCCGTCCATGCTTCACATGTCCGCGTAGGTGCGCGTTGCGCGTTGGCCCGCGTGACGTAAAAATCGTCATGAATTCCTGTCCGCTAGGGTCCCGCGGACCGATCTGCGGACATCCGCGCAGCAGCCAGATTTTGAGACCGCATTGCGTGCAGTTCGCATTGTACGCATGCGCCAGAGCGCCACAGCAAACAAAACATGACGGTAAAAGTGAAAGAAGACGGAGCTCCAGCCTGATGGCTCCACTTAAAGACACCGAAAGAGTGAAAAACTGGTGGAGAGGAGAAGGTCCGCCGACAGAAGTGAAAGTAACTAATCGCTCCGGCGCCGCCCGAGCGATTCAGAAACAGGAAAAAAAAAGCTAAATAAACTTTAATACTTAATGATAATGTACTGACAATGTATGTGCTTAATTTTCTCTAAATAATCCGTAATAAAGGCGCAGATAAACAGTCTGTAGTGCCGGAAAAGCTTCGAGGATGCGTGGGTCACCGTTCCAGCATTGAACGTTGCACACAGCTGAGCTCAAAATGTAGTATGGGTAGAAATATGGGAGAAAGCACGTGCGCATCGGTGGTGCGCAGACACTCCAAGGCGGACGCGGAAACGCGTACATGTGAAGCATGGACCAACCTTGCTTTGGGGAGGCGCGGAGCGGTGCGGTGCCTGCATGCTGCGTGGGGATCCGTGAGTGGGGTGCCCCCAACCCCCCCCCCCCCCCCCCACCCCCCCACCCCCCCCCCCCCCCCCCCCACCCCACCCCCCCTGTGCCCGGCACAACAGACCCGTTTTCCCCCACTGTCGGCGGGCCTGGAGCCCAGTGTGATCAGTCCACCAGGATCCTGACAGTCACTCACTGCCCAGCAACGTGCAAATGAATGTTCCCTCAGAGTTGCTTGGATTTTGGGGCACCACAAAAAACCATTTAGTGATGGGGAGGTTGTCAAGGAGTGCATGAATTCATTTGATTTGATAGTCAGCTATTGATGACATGCAGACGCTCATAGAACTACTAGGTTACATCAGCATATATCACACTAATTCAGTTAGACATTATGATGTTCCGGACCTTTGCTTTAACAAAAAATCCCTGACCGGACCTCTGTGAATTTTAGTTGCATACCCCTGATATAGAAGCTCTAGAATAGTGAAAAAAGCTATTTTCTAGATCAATTTCAGGGGGAAAAAAGAAAAAGTTCATTATATATTGGGATGGATATGATACTTCAATAACCACAGTGTGCTTCATGTGACATCCCATCACTGAATACTGTGGACGACTGTTCGCATAGAAGTCTGATCTGTTACTTTTAATTATAATGTGAAAAGCTACACAAGAAGGTAAGGTCTCAGCAAATATAGAGACCTGCAGTGAGGTATTAGTTTGGTCCAGGAGGCTACAGTCAACGAGGACTGCTGACTTGAGTGTTTTCCAGATGACCATTAACACCCTGCACAAGGAGAGTAAGACACAAAAGGTTAAGCCTGAGTCTTCATCCCTCTGAAGAAAGGCTTAAAAATAGATAAAACAAAAACGCTCAGCTGTAAGAATATATTGTTCAAACACAACTGACCAAATTCATATGATAGTGTTACAACAAGTCAAAGCAGAATATCAGCTAGATATAAAGGCGGAAACCTTAAACATCTACAGAATGTAGACATCAGGGTAAACAACTTTCAATTCCAAATTATTTCAGTGAATTCCCTATAACATTCTTTTAGATATTTCCGTCTCTCTTTGTTTTGTTTTGGGTTTTTTTTAATAAGACAAATTTGGGCTTAATTAAGTTGACAAAACAGACTCAGATGCAGTGAACCTGGAAGCCAAGGAGCACCTGGCAGTCTCAATGGGCCAACTGATGCATTCATAATGAAGACACACCAAAGGAAACCTGATAAAAAAAAAACCCAGCAGAAATAAACTCACAGAACTCCAGAGTGACTAATGGCCTTTAGAGGAGCAACAGAGCAAAAAACAAAGTCTTTTAATAAAATACAGACAGGAGGAGGAAATGAAGCAAAGAGGAACGTCTTCTGATCATCCGCGGATGTTTTGTCTTCTTGTGAGTGGATTCAAACTGAAAGGAGGAGTCAAAGTACTCAGGGCTGACTGTTGTTAAATTAGCAGCAGACAGATGGTGTGAAGAAGCCTGCAGGCTGCCAGTCGTTGAGGAAGACGGCAGCAGCTTCCTTCAGAGCCAGGTGGACTGACTGTAATGCATCCATTAATACGGCGAACAGAAGAAAAGAAATTATGCTGCATGTGTGTAGTGAGTGAAATGAAGGCATCGAGTCTAAATTCAGCACCAGAAATGAACTTTAAAGGTTGCATGTCATCCATCACTGGAAATATGATACATACAGTGTATTTTTCTTTCTTTTTTTCCAGTTTGTATCACAAAGGCGAATTCACTCTACACATTCTAATTCTAACATTTCATATCAGTTTATTTAGAGTGATGTATGCCTCGCCTTTTCGGAAAGTTAAGGTTTCTCCAGATTCTTTTTGAAGCAAGTTAATTATAGAATTACTATAGATTTAAGTTTATGAGTCATGTTCAGTAAAATATCCAAATATCATTTAACTCACTTATTGTGGCCTCGTTTGTTCGACAATTAACATTTTAAGACAGAAAACCGTCCTTGTTTTGGGTGTTTGTTTACATGACAACAGTGACTGGAGCCACTGAAAACACCACTTTTTGACAATGCTTCCTCTCCGTCTCCATGGAAACGGGGGGAAGACTCAGCTTTTTTCGGAGCCCTGCTCCTGTGCATGCTCCCCACCGAGGGAGGAAATAGTTCTGCACGTCCTTGACATCAAATTGTGATTATAAACATGTGGTATTTACTTTTTTCCTTTAGATTGCGTCTCATTAGACTTTAGAAATATGTGATGATGTTTGTTGTCTGATGCTTCTGGTGCTTCGTATGATCAATATGCTGGTTGATGAAAGGACCTTTCTCGGGTGCACTGAGGAAAATTTCTGTCATTATTCTTGTAAAGTGTTTTTTTTTTTCCTTGTAAATGATTGATTGAAATGAACTCATTAAAAAATAATAGAACTTCCAACATGCTAAGCAAGTTTGGAGCTTAAAGAAATATACAGTTTCCCAATTTATTCTGTGATGTTTCATGATTTAAAGAGCCGAAGTAAGGTCAAAGTGGGTCAACGGATTCGAGGCTGACCACATCTCTGGATGTGCCGTTATCCTGCCTCACCTTCCTTCACCTTGTGCAACCTCTATAAATATGGATGTTGTTTTTAGAGAGCACTGGTGAAAACACAATGAAAACCTCTGGATTCAAGAAGCCAATACAGAGAAGGGAAGAGATCCAAATTGCACTAAGACTGGGCTCAGGATAAGTTTCCTGTGTTTTATCTTCCAAACACTCATTCTGAGCAGCTACAGACGGCACCTTCACTAATCCTGCTGGGTTTTTTTAGTTGCTGTTTTGGAACAAAGCTGATCCGACAGGCTGCAGCCTCCTGGAAGCGACGCACGGCCGAGGTGGCTGTCGGTTCACCACAGCTCCGCTCTTCCAGGAATTGACTGGCTCTGCAGCACGTATACATGCACATCACAGAGTAGACAATACTTCCAAGAAACCTTGGGAAGGAGTGTCAAATGTGAATTGAGGCCAGTTCCTTTTCATTTTTAGAGATGTGCAGCTGAAATCTTCAGATCGTCACAGCAACAAATTCAGCAGTAACAATTAGGGGTGTAACGGTACACAAAAGCCACGGTACGGTACGTACCTCGGTGTAAGGGTCACGGTTCGGTACGTTTTTCGGTACAGTGGGGAAAAAGTAAAGAAAGCTCACAAATGTACCAGAACATTTTCCCCAAGCTTTCCCATGCAACACATTATTGGCCCAGTTTACATGGTGTTTTTTCAATCCGATTGTAAACAATAGTATTAAACGCGAGTGTATTCATGTACAGCATACAAAGCATCCACGATGAATCCTCGTTTACAAGGACCCTGTGACATGCGCACAAAGTCTCACGAGGAACTTGCAGGTCTTCCTCTCTGCAGCAGCAGTCCTCAGCGCCAAGCAGAGAGTCTTTATCTGCTGATATCTGCTCAAATAATGTCCCAAAATCTCCATGATATGCTGCTGAAGGAGCGGCTGCTCCCCTGACCGCAGCACCGCCGTGCGGAGCAGCACGTCTCGGTGTGAGCTCTGCGCCGCATGCCGATGTTTCGAATTAACTGGTGCCCGTGTTAACTTGTGACCAATAATGACTGAAACATCTAGTCGTTCTGGCGAACGTCGGTTATCGACAGTTACAGTGAGTGTATACGTTTAAAGTCTTTTGTGAGTCTTACTTTAACAACTGCTGTAATCAGCATGTGTTTACACAGACCTCCGCCGTCATTCGTTAACACGAGAACCAGTTAATCCATAACACCAGCCGGCGATCGCTCCTATTCTGCTATGGAGCTCTTTATACAACTCGCTGTTGCGCGATTTGGTTCCATCTCGCCTCTCCAATGTTTTTTTATGTCGGGGTTTTGTATTAAAAAAGTGTTTTTCCACCACCGTGGCGTTCTCTGCTGGTTTTTTGACTGTGCTGCTTCCCGTTTACTGGCACGTCACACGTCACTCCGTATGAGGGAACGCACGCGGAACAAATACTCTCCCGTTTAATCCGCTCCGCCACACGCTGCAGCTCTCATTCCGCTTGTACTTTCTTCTTTGTTTGTTCATGTTTGGACCTGCTTGTTCTACTTCTTCTTCTTCTGTGATAATGGTGGTTGCCGGCAGCTTTTAGGCTCATTACCGCCATCTAAGGTTGGAATTTTTTTTTTTTTTTTTTTTTACTCACTGGTGTATTCGTCGTGTGATTTTGTGTGCCGAACCGTGACCCCCGTACCGTGACGGTACGGGACGAATACAAATACCGTTACACTCCTAGTAACAATGTTAGTTTAATTAAAATATTCTGAACTTATAATCTTCACTTATTTATTTTCTCAAAAAGCAGCACAGAAACAAAAAGAATCCACACATTTACATTCAATGGCCAATTTAGAGTCACAATAAAGCACTCAACAAGCATGTCACATGAAATTCTTTGTTGTTTTATCTTGGAAGTTTTCTTCCATGACAGCGGTCCTGGGATCGGCTGAAAATGTAACTACAGATGTAGCCCTGTGAAAAAGACCATGAAAAGTCAGGGCTTAAAATCTGTGAAAATAGTGTAAATAGTTTTATGAAATGGAAGGAAATGTCAAAGTTTATTTAGTTTTATCCGATTTACTGTTTGTTGTTTTGTTTTTTGTTTTTTGTTTTTTTTAGAGAAAAACTGATTAAAATTGATTTGAACATTTGTGATATCAACTGTATAAAATTCTTATGAGGAGTTCAACAATGTTTATGTGTCACGTTTGTTTGATTTGAAGCCAGAAATAATGTTGACTGCGTAAGCTAACCCTGTAAAATGTCAACTGTCAGTCATCAAAATGTCGAATTACCATTGGATCTTAAAGAATTTAACAACCAATCCAGGCTTTTTCCTGAGCTAAGGGGTGGAACAAGTGGAAAATGTGCAGAGAGTATTTCATTTATTTAACCAGAATGTGATGTTTGACTCAATAAAGTAAATATATTTCAAGCAGACGACATTGTGAGCCAAGAGAGAGAGAAGATGTTCCCAGCCATGAGGAAGGGATTCATGGGTTTTTCAGTGATTCCTGAAGTGACCAACTGCCAGTAACTACCAAAGCTCATGCCCTGTGACCTCTAACCTCCACTAACTACCTGGATCTGTGAGTACAAATCAAACCAATGTTTACAATTTTACGTGCTGCTCAGTTTGAGTGAGGCGACTGCTAAGTTTTTGGTCCCAATGCACCCGAGCTTTGAAACAGGCCTGCAGCAGGGTTTTAGACATGGGCTGTGTTCGAAACCGCATACTTACCTACTACTCATACTAACTTATTGAGTATGCAGTGTGTTTACACTGGCAGTATGCGATTTTGAGTATGCGAGAAGTTCCCGGATGCCTACTGCATTTGCCAGAAATGTTGAGTATACATCGTGTGTTCACTACTCATACTGAAATTGCCCAAGATGCAACGCGACGGACATTTGAATAAACTTTATTCAGTTCACAATGACTGTTTCTTCATCATGTACATTTAGCAAGCTGAGTATGGTTCTAGATTTAATCTTCCCTCCATTGTTTGTGCTCGTAGGTATGTTATGTTACGAGATTTCTGATTGGATTGACAATGATTAAAAATAGTAAAAAAAAAAAACAAAAAAAAACACTTACATCTGAGAACAAGTCCATGCTGAAAGCGACCATGATGTACCGAAGACGGCGAGCCGATCTTTGTTGAAGAGCCGAAAAAACTCTCCGTCGGTAAAGCATCATAATTGGCATAATAACTGGTGCGTTAACGGGACACCGGTCCAAACGGCGATGTTAAGTGAGATATATTGCTGAATGATTGCCTTCTTGTTTTCAAAGTAAAAGCACAGATTTATCACTGAGGTTTTTTTGCATGAGAAAGGGAAAGGGGTGGTTTATTTTGGTGAAAATAACCGGAAGTGCGTTGCTCACTGCGGCTGGCTTGAATTTCGCCGAATTCGTCCGAACAAAATCATAAACGGCTGGTATTCGGACAAATAAACGACACACTCGGACTCTAAACGACCACTTTGTCGCCTAATTTAAAAAAAAAATCTCGATGAAGTTATACATTTGACGAGTTTAGAGCTAAAGTGAAATCAGCTTTAGCAGATCAATTTCTGCTCATGGAAGAAGTGCAATGCATTGTGGGTTATTATGTAGTATGCTGTAGTGTAAACGCTTCGCATACTGTTTGATGGACTGAGTAAGCAGGATGCAGGATGGATAGTATGAGTATGTAAGGATGTAGTAGACAGTATGCGGTTTCGAACACAGCCATTGTTTTTTTGGTGTTTTGGTTGAGGAGTGAAAGTGTGTGTGGGCACACACACAAAAGAACAGTTTGTGATTTTTTTTGTTTACTTTCCTCAGTCAGTGTGCTTCGCTTCTGTTCCTCCTCCATGCATGACCAGACTGTCTCAGCCTCGACTCTTTCACTCCCCTCCTAAACAGTCCAGCATGACCTGACCTTCTAATGCACTCCCTCTTAATCCTGTCCCTTCTTCTCCATCAGCCTCCTGTCTTACACCCTGCTTTCAAACAGCGCGTCCCTGGCCGACGCCTCCACCATTGCTTTCTTTTTGCAATAATCCACTGTCAATGTCAACTAATCATGAGATTTTGTCAAAAACTAATTGAGTTCCTCCGGAATAATTTAATCTCACTCGTCCGCCCAGCCTCTCAGTCGATCTGGCTTCTTTTATGTTTCCCTGCCCGCCTGCGCCCCGTGTTAAACAGCCAATATTCGGGGTAATTGAGCCATTTCGGATAAAATTCCTCTGCCTTTCTGCACCGCTGCATACTGATAGTGAAGTAAAAAAAAACTTCCCAGTGGAAGAGGTGACTGAAATGAGCAACACCGGTCTGCTTTCAATTACAATTATGACACAAAAATTAGATCAAGGAAGTCCATATTGAAGGTGTCCAAAAGATGAAATCACTCCCCGCTTCTCCTGGACTGAGGTCTGGAGCCGACATTCAGTCTGCTAATTATGATCTGTGTGATTAATTTCCTCTGTGAAGTTGAGCCGCGGCCCTGATAAATTTCCATTCAACAACATTTTTAATGAAGGAGGTGAATTGAAATGCTATTTTCAGACTTAATAAAACCCTATTTCCTTTTTTTTCTCTCTCAAATGAGGTCAGTAATGGGTGAAATGAGAGAGGCTCAGGTGGAATCAAAGCAGAAATAACATCACGTAGTTCTACTTCCTTTTATAACACATTCAAAGCAATACTATGACATTTATTCGGATAATTGTTTATTTTATTTGCTGTATTAGTCATAAAATAAGCAGTTTGAATGCTTCTGGCAACATGCAGTGAAAGAATAAAAACACCAGAATGCACAGTGATGAGATTTGAGGTGGTTTCTGGACTTTCTGTGGAATTTTCATGTTCTTCTCCTGCATATGTGGGTTTTCTCCAGATACCAAAACATCCTCCGATGAGCTGGAACTCTATTTACACAATATTCTCAGTTAAAAATGGAAAACTTCCATTGCATTTTAGGTGTCCATTTACACGACAACGCTGCTCGGAGAGACTCAAAACGCAACTTTTTGAAAATGCTCCATCTCCGTGGAAACGGGAAGAGATGAGGTCCAGTTTCAGGAGGCAGGTTACATGTGTGAGTTCGTATGAGTTCATATTTCAAAGAGGATGTTTTTTCTGGGAACTTCCTGACACAGGGGAGATCTGGTTCACAGATAAGGGCCAATTATCAGAGAGCGTCTGTAGACCCAAAAGACAAAGTGGTTTCAAATTTCCACCATCGACGATCATTTGTGTTAACCTCTAACTGGGAAAAACAATCACTTTTTTTGGTGACAATCTATCATGATGAACACTGACTGACGGTCCATTCAGATAAATTTACACATGTTTTAACATGATGCCTGATGCTGAAATCTACAGTTTTCTTTGGAAAAAAAAAAAGCAGCAGCTACACTCACTCAATACTGTTTATCTGCAGCCATAAAATCGATGTAAAGCCAGGTGTTTGATTCATGAGACAGTGATGTGGCTGAAAGTAGAGCCTGCAGCGGTTTCACTTCATCCCCGTATCGCACTGACAGGCCTTCATATTTGAATTCATAAGTTTCTTATCAGAGTCATTTTACGCATGTAGAAAGTTTCTCCAGGTCGCCGTGTTGTGTGTCATCATACAAAATGTAAGAGAGTTGCGTCGTGTGCGTTCTGTTCAGGCTTCATGAGAACACCTGGAGAAAAATCATCTGAACACGTGAATCAAAATTTCTTTTTAAAATATGTGAAGGAGGCAACACTTTGGTATAATATAATAATAATAATAACAACATATATAGCCTCAATAATATTGAGGCTACAATCAAACTGGAGAAGTACCAAGCAGAGCCTCCCCTCAGAGTCTGAAAGCTTTAGTGTGTCTTTTCGTTTGTACGTATTTTAACACTACAGGTCGAGTTGACGCAGCAATGTTTCAAGTAAAAATGCATAATTTTTTGCATTTTTATGTTGAAACAGCAGACACAAAAGGAGCTGGTGCCACTGGCTGCTTTTGGGTAATGAAACCACATGCATCGGCGCAACGAACAATATCACAAGAGCACAACATCTGAGAGGACAGAAAGATATACAAGAGGATAAAATTATCTTCAAGTGATTACAGCAGTGTTGGTCTTCCATGCCGAGCTTTATGAGTTACATAAAATATGTGATGTGAAGATGCCTGCAGCTTCACCTCTTTGTCACCTCTGTCCTTTCAGATGCAGCATAAAACAGTATAAAGCCTAAAGAACAGTCTTTTATTTTTCTGAGATACCCATGGAAACTAAATACAGACACAGAATTTGGTGAGGTGCCTCTGTGTTTCTATATTTCCCCCTGAGAAAACAAGATGTTGCAAGAATTTGACAGAATTTTTCATGAGGACACGGAGGGAATCAATGCAAGTGTTTACCGAGCCCAGTCTATGAACGCTGCAGTGTAAAAAGAGTGGAGCCGATTGATCACCAGACAGAGGCAGTCAACAGAAATACGCTGCAGGTGTAGTCGGCTCTGATTTAAGATAAGGAAAGGCAGGGAACCATTTTCTCATGCAGATTAAGTCCGATCTGAACAGTACGACCACGTTTTGGCGTGGATGTTGTTCGTCATTGCTTTGGCACGTGCATTCACAACTGTAGCTTTTAAACAAAAGAATGTATAGTTCAGGTTACCGAAGACGCAGAGAAGCATTATTAAAATATGTTTTCTTTCTCCACAACCTTTAGCCAACCTCGTTTTTCATCATCTCCGAGACTTAAATTCTAACATCCTGCAATTAAACACAGCAATTCACCTCCATTAACAGGATCGTTTCTATTGGAGGGCGTCACGTGAATTAACGGCACGCAGAGGACGGGGGAAACATTAACAGCTGAGTTTCCTTTGGAGTGGAGCAGAAAGCTTGATGAATTTCAATAGCCTTGACATTCAGGATCCACAAAGCAGATTATGTGTGAAGCAGGTAGCTAAGTTTAGAGCAACACAATGCTGTGACATTACAGCGCCGCTGTAACGGAGAGCAGAAGTTCTATTGCCTTTCGTGAAAATGACTTTGCAAATGAGAATAACTGAGAAATAGTTCGTCATGTCCAGCACTGTTAAATCAGATAATCATGAATTTCCAGCGTGAGTCTGTTTATGGGAAAAAATGTAGCCACGTTCAGAATCGGGTGAAGACCTTTCCCCGTTGCTGGAGGCTCGGTGTTTCAGCGGCGAAACTTGAACTGTTTAACTTGCTGATGAGCTAACGGGCGATTTTCATGGTCGTGAGGTGCTGAGAGCGTCGCGGAGCGTGACATTAGCCCCAAGCTTAACTGCAGGACCGAGTGAGCGACTCAACAGCTGACTGCCTGTTTGACTGACTGATTTTTGAGGCTTGAATCCAGCCGAGGAGTCCTGAGGTGTGTTGTGAAGCATGATATTGGACCCCGAGGTTCACAGCAGGAGGCTTCAGAGTCCTAACAACCGTCGAGCATCTTGCAGCCCTTCAGCTGTGACTGACGGCTGCTCTCATCTGGAACAAAAAGCCACTAAAAGAGAGGAGCCGCCTCGGCAGTGCAGAGTGTGGAGAAGCTGCTTTGGCAGACTAAACCTGCTATTAGGACAGTAATGGATCTGGTCAAGATCAAAATATGAACCTGCAAGGACGGCAGACAGGCTACAGATCACGGCGACGACATGATGACACCAGTAAAAATGAAGGTTGAGCGACCGGAGTCGGCGGCAAGGTTGAGAAAAATGTGCACATTTCCCGAACACAAATCACCGGACAACTCGACTCGACTGGAAGTTTGATTGTGAGAGCCGGCTCCGCCACTTCTTGGAGGTCATGCGTTTGCTTAGCTCTGAGAGGCAGGGATGAGCAGAGTGTTGTGTGGACGGACAAAAAGCTGTTTTCTGAGTCAAATCAAAATAAAAGCCAGAGCTCGGCGTGCAAGATGCAACACACGGTGTCCTTCTGAGCTTCAGTCCTGAAGATGATTTGAGCGAACAAGCATTAGCCTCTAAGCCATGGTTGTGTAAAAACATGCATAATTCAAGACTTTGGGATATTTCACTGGATTTTGTATCAAAAGATTTCATTCAAAATAGCTTTATTTTGAGATTGTAGTAATTTTTCACATTAATTGTTTGATTATTACAAAAAATGTAGACATTTTTATTGCATATATTCTACTCCATGTCAAAGGAAAATGTAAAAGATTAAATTAGAGAATTAGTAGAACGTAGGAATGTATCAGAGGAAACACATGCACACAGGAAGAACACGCATTTTGCATTTGCAGTTGAAGAAATCTGCCATGACTTCTAGCAAATAAATCTTATTCTTATTTATATATCAGTTTGTGATTTGTGTCATGTCGTCCACATTTGATCATGATTTAAAATCAACAAAAAAACTATGCATGCAAACGTAGATCATTCAATCGAATGTCTTAATCTTTGTGAGATTACTGCCACTGTTGAAATGCTGCTTTCTTAGTTAATTTCCTCTACACTTACAACAAATCTAGCCGTAAAAACATGCTTTTTATGACATATTTATAACTTTGCCCTCCAATTATTTCTTTGTAAGTTTTCTCATCAAAGAACGATGGAATAAAAAAAAAAAGGGTCCTGCCGGAAGGCAGCATACCCCTGAAGTAATTATTCCAAACCTACATCTGTACAACACCAGTGGTCAAAGGTGCTGTTTCAATAAAGACTTTGAATAAGCTTCGCTTTCCAATACTGTGATTGCTTCTCGTTCAAACACTACACAAGGAATTTGCTTTTAAAGTAAAATCCTTGGACAAAGAGAGCTCTAATTGGTGAAACAGTGGAAGTCCATTTAAAGCCTCCGTACTGAGCTGCTTTCAGGGCTTCCACCTATCGAAAGAGCAAACTGCCCACATATATATGTGGACAATTACTCATTTCTAATAACCGGCTTCACACTCCTTGGTAATAACATAATTTCCTGCTCTTTATGCATTTAGCGCCGCCCCGGGCTGCATTTTCAGATTAAGATTCCGATTAAATATGTGCTCCACATATGCAATTTCCTCCTCTGTGTCTCCACCGTCCTCTTCCTGTCCGTCCATCTCTCATCAACTCCGTCCCTCCTCCCCTCCTCCGTCTCTTTAGCTGTCATTTCTCTCCGCGGCGCTTCTTTCTGTCACAGCCCGACGCTCGTTTCCCGTCCGCCACCAATCTCCTGCTGACAGCGGCAGAGATGATCTGAGTAAACTATTTCTCCTCCATGTAAACATCCATTACTGACCACCGAGAGAGAGAGAGAGAGAGAGAGAGAGAACCAGAGCCAGAGAGAGGATTTGAGATGCCACATGCTGTTCTTCCTGCACACATGATGTGTTTGGGGTGTCTCCGGCAAAACAAACCTTGTGAGAAGTTTGACCTCAATTTCCCAACAGGTGAGCACATTCCCATGCAGCAGTGTGTTTCTGTTCGCAGAGCTTTATTTGTTTGCGGCGGCAGAAACTGCGACACAGATACACATGGAGACGGAAATCACACCCGAATTATGTCAGATTATTTCTCCCATAATGCCGAATTAGTAGTGGCGACCAAAATGGAAAGAGGAGAAAGTCCACTTCTGGTGATCACTGCATTGGAAATGTGCTGGTATTGAACCTGAAACATGAAGACAAAGAATTGTTTGGTTACATTTTAGCGGGTTATTCAAACTGCTTGTATGAAGGATTTACAGAAACATCCAGAACCCTCATGCAGCACGAACACATAAACTCTACATTTACACATTTTTCAAGTAAAAGTGGAAAACTTACATCATGTTTTGCCAAAGTAATGCCATTCTGAAAGGATTTTCAAAATGTTACATTAATCATATTGAGATCATGACCCGATGTCCTACTACGCTGTTGGGTTATTGGCTTTATTACCTTGAAAGAGGACAAAATGATTACGTTATTGGCAGGTGTGATGTTATTGGCCATTATTACATTACTGGCTGTTTCACACCTGCTAAAAAAAAAAAAAAATGCTGAAACTTTTTTTCCATCCCATTTATTCTGAGCTGTGAGTCGTCCCGCCGTTCACCATCAAGATGCCGCCAATCATCCGCCGACTCAGTGCGGTGACGTTCGTCCCGCGCAGACGTCTCTGAAAGGAGTGAACTGCAGACCTGCTTGTTTGGTCCGCAGGTCGCTTGAGTTATCGTCTGCAGGAGCTAAACTGCTGAGTGTCGAATTAACGGAGACACTAATGACTCCGCTGAATCAGACGGAAGCTGTTTGCACTTCAGCGGCTGCAAGGTTCAAAGGGTTAATAGACTATTTCTGCTTCAGGTCCAGGAAGGCAAATAATGTGGTGAAATGGTAATCAGGGGAGAGCGGAGCGACTGATTCAACACGGAATCTTCCGGTGTCTTGTCTTTGTATTAACCTTCTCTCTTTTAAAGGCCGAACATCTTCACAAGGTTCTTCACAGATTCAGCGGGTCCTTCATTCATCTTCGCATTCAGCGGCGTTCAGCTGAGTGTAATTAGCCGCTTATTATTCTCTTCTTGTCACGGTAGACTTAATTAATGCCCTGACCCGAACAAAGAGGGAAAAAAAATAAAAAAATAAATCTCCCACGACATCAGCTGTTTCTCACAGTAATGAATAAATATTGAAATGAAAGTCAGGGCTGTTATGTTGACATTCAGCAGATCGGAATCTAATTGTGATTGAATGACTGCTGCGTACAGTAATTAAGAAATTATTTAGTTGATTTTATAATAGCGTCTGCCCTCTCGTGAACCGGCGGCTTCGTGGAATGAGTCTGAACAAGCCGGATCAGTTTCCACTTACCTAAAGCTGTAAATGTACTCAACTGTCTCCAGAGTGACTTTGAAATACATCTAAATTAGTTTGTTGATAATTATACTACCTTTTGATTGAAACGTAATTGTTCAGATTATGTTCTAAAGCAGTGTTTTGACAGCACTTGTTTTATTTCACTTCTTTTTCCCACCACTAAGTGGATACTTGTCAAAAAAAAATTATAAGATTGCGACAATAAATACTTGAGTTTGTGCCATAAATCAGTGAAGGTTTTCATGGAAAGGATGAAAATGCAAATACAAAGAATGAGCAAAAAAAAAAAAAAAAAAAAGACCATCTTTCTTTCATTTAACTGAAAATTAATGTCTGAAAATACTTCGCAAACTCAGAGCTCCAACAAAGTGAAGTGAGGAGATGTGAGTGAGTCAACGCCCAGCGTTTGGTAACCCGAGGCACCGGGATTCAAACCTGGAACAGCCTTACCACAGTGCAAACCACTACACCACCAGGGTCATTAACATAAGCAGGGATACACCTCGTGGAGGCATAGGACCAGTAAGGTGTGCATTGAAAAAAAAAAAAAAAACTGCAGCGGTTGCTAATAACCCAGTTCTTTTGCTTCAGGATGAATCACATTTTTCCAAAAACTTTGCTCTTATTGCCTCAATCCGTCGGCTGTTCCCGTCATTAAAGTGCCTGCACTTGAGCGGCTCAGCCGCACACAGCAGAGCGATAGTTAGAGAGCAGCCGAAACAGATATTTCCCTCAGGACTCGGCGGAGACCGAAAAAAAAAAAAAAAAAAAAAACGGATGAGAAAGAATGCAGGATGCCATCGCAGCTCAGTTTCCACTTTGTTTTCAAACATGTCACCTATGGGAAGATCCTATACTTTTACTGAGTACAAAGATATAAAATCAGACACCACAGCTTCTGATTAGGCTAGACGGTCGGCTTGAAATGCAAACTGAGCGCAGGAAGTTCGTAAATCGTTAATTCATCCTGGACTTATTTGCTTTCTTCATTTCGAAGGTTAAGCTTGATTTCCACATGGAGCTGTGTGTTAGCTTGATCTTTCACAGCAGTTGTAGAATCCAACCCGCCCATAAGTTCATCCAACCACCCGCTGCTGACGTGGGACTGTAGCACAGTCGAGCGCTGTTTCTGACCGCCGCCGGTCCCATCGCCGGCGCCCGCGGCGGCTCCGTCACGTCACATTGGCTGTATAAGTGGCAGTCTCTCGGCTCGGTGTCTAATTATCACCCATTTGACACAGCCTGAGCGTCACGGCTGGAATGTGAATGAGGGAGATAAAAATACAGAGATCACAGCGAGCCGCGGCCGTGTACCTGAAGAAATTATCAACGCCTCGACTCCTCTTATATGTCCTCACCGAGGCTTCGCTAATACGCAATAATTATCACATTTGTGGCCACTTTGCGCCTTCACATCTTTAAGTATGTAATTTACTTCCTATGTGGGGCTGCTGTAAATTCTCATAACAGCTTAGTACGAAGCCCAGACCTCAGCTTTAAGCAGTCCAGTCCAAGAGAGTTTAATGAATTGTTCTTATTGAATGACTGTGTGAGTGTGTGAGTGTGTGTGTGTGTGTTACTCAGAGGTCAGATTCAGTCGGTGCTTCACCCTTTGATACTTCCTGATCTTCAAGTAGAGATCATGCCTTTGAATCACCGTTTTTAGCCCTGACCCGGTTAAAATATGCTAATCCGGAACACACAAAGACATCCTTGTAATTTACATCCTTTAGGGATGTGCCAAAAGGAACAAAATCGCTTGAAAGACTGAAAGGAAAGCATGTCAATTGCTGAAGCTGTTTGGCAGCGAAAGTTTAAAGACATGTTTGAACTTATTCTTCCATCACAGATCTGAATTAGACTCCGTGTCTGAAGTTATCCTCCAAATCTCTCCCCATTTGGTAAAAAGTCTGTAAAAAAAAATAAAAAAATGGAAATCTCTACGATTATAGTGGTGTCAACAGATGTGATTTGTCAGCTCTGTAGTTTAAAATTAAATTATAAAGAAACACTATGTTTCCGGTGTCAGCTGAGCCGCCCTCAGCTCTGAAAAACACCATTAAGCCCTCCGATGGAAAAGCGCCACGACCCCCCTGCTGCTTCATCACAGCCTGACTGGCAGGATAATTGTACCTAATAATCTTCTACGTCAAGGATAGAAAGTGATGTGAGCTACAAGTCATGCACTCAAGTGCATTCGGCCAGCAAAGTAAATATAATTAAGTGATGTTTAAAAAAAAAGAAGAAAGAAATAATCTGTTAAAATGATACATAAAAAGCTGAAAAACTGACTAAACTTTCTAATTTAATGAAATGAAAACATCTGAAATACAAGCTGTGGATTATAAATGTCACAGGCTACTGCAAATATGAAAAAATAGAGAAAAAGAGAACAAAAAAAACATTCTGAGGCTGCATTTACAGATTTGTGTGCTTGTTTCAGAAAAGTTTCACATTTAAACAGCATCGTTTTGAAAATGACATCCGTTTACATGGTCCAGTAAGCAGGTTTAGCCACTAGTAGGTGCTGTCGGACACAGAGAACAATACACGATAGACATTAACATTAAGTGCAACATTTTTCTGAAACGAAAACACAAAAATGGCACATTTTCACTGAAACATCGTATAATCAGGGCCTAAATTTCCTCTTTCTTCTTTTCGTAACAGAATGAACACAACAGGGAAATCCTGGAGCTAAATTGAAATAATTGAGAAGAAAAAGAATTACAATAAAGTCACATTTTGGTTCAAATATTGAAAGGTTTCTGATTCAAACACTTTCTGTTCATGTGAAAACCTCGTGTTGCGTTCAAAGACACCTCGATCCAACCGATGGACAGAACATCCACTCACTGTTGACGTCAATGGCTTGAAAAGAAAGGAGGACAGGAGCTGACAAGAATAAACAAAACTTAACTGACTGAAATGAAAGAGGCAAATGCATTTCAGAAAGTGCAAAACTTTTACCCACAAACAGGACCGATCTGACACAAAGGAATTATGGTAATATAAAATTCAGGCATACACAAGTAAACCTATTAGAAGGAGAGATTATTCCTGGATGCAGCAAACTTCAAGACTCTCTCTCTCTCTGTCTCTGTCTCTCTCTCTCTCCCTCTCCCCAATTAAACCACAGAAAAGTTTGCATCAACGCCGAGGAGACAGACAATTTGTTCTTTGAGAGAAATTAACACAAAATGATTCTCAGGCAGACAGAGTACAGTACAGGAGCCAAGCGAAGTCATTAATTTTTCGTCTTAATCGCGACCTTTTTCCACCAGCCTTCAGCCCACGCAGCTCTGTCTGCTGGTAAAACTGTCTGAAGGAAAAGGAAATTAAACCAAACATTCAGTTGTTCTCATGGGAGGAAGAGGAGCTGAATTAAAGGACAGCGAAGACCACACAATCGTTTGAATTTCACAAGTTTACTTCATTTGGATCCAACCCCAACTGGACTGTTTAAAGACATTTTCCGTGATTAGGACATCAATATAAGATCAGATCAACAGATCAGCAGATGATGTACCACAGACCTTTAAGGTTGTTGTTGTTAAACCTCTCCTTAAAAAGCTCACCCTTGATCCAGGTTTCTGACAAGCTACAGACCAAGATCCAATCTTCCCTTTATTTCTAAAAACCTAGAGAAAGTAGTTGCAAATCAGCTTCGTGACCATTTACATAATAACAACCTATCTGAGTCTTTTCATTTTTAGCGGACAGGTTCCACTTCGTTAATGTTAACAATGACTCTTCAGCTCAGATTACAGTTAAACATGGAGTTCCACAGGGTTCTGTTTTAGGACCTATACTCTTCACATTATGCATGCTTCGTGCAGGGAATATCATCAGGAAACACTTCATTAATTCCATTGTTGTGCAGACGATATGCAATTCTATTGATCTGTGAAGCCAGATGACACTGATCAACTTGTTAAACTGAAGGCTCGTCTTAAAGACATAAAAATCTGGATTAATCGTAATTTTCTCCTTCTAAATTCAGATAAAACAGAAGTTATTATGTTTGGCCCAAAACACCAGAGAGAAAAATTATCTAAACATATATTGCCTCTTCAAGCTTCAAGCGTCTTATTGAATCTGATGTGAAGAATGAAGGGAGCTCCTCAGTACTTTGCATATGTTGTGCAAAGTTTTGTTAATTCTTGTGCATGCAATATTCTCACAGCAGTTACTCAAGACAATTAAGGATTCTTCATCCAGTGCATAAACAATCTCTTCCCAGTCCATCAAGTGAAATGAAGGCCATTAAAGAAGTCCAGAAGCTGCTGGATGGAGACCAAACTGGCGTGCCGAATCCTCATTTTCTCATTTCTCAAACTTTTTAGTTTGTGGGAACTAAACTGAAAAAGGTTTCACACATCCACATTTCAAGCTTTAGTGAAGAAATAATGAATGTTTGGAGATGTTTCATCAACTTTCTGTTGCAGCCCAGTGAGAACAGGGATTTTAGAAAGGTGTAAGTTTAGAAAAAAGTTAAAGTTACAAAGGGATTTCTTGCAGAGATATTTCTTTTTTTCATTCTTTCTTTGATGAAAAAAAAAGTTTCATATATAAATGTCAAGTTTAAATTCCGTTTATCCATGTTCCCCTCTTTGGAAGTTGATATTTGCAAATGTCAACAACAAATTACAATAATAAGAAAGTGAAAAAGCACCATCTTCCTCGAAGCAGATGAATCCTATAATCTTGATTAAAAGGTCAGATTTGTAGTTATCGGTGTGAAGTTTTGTGTTTGCTTCTAAACAGCTCAGAAGTTTCTACGTTTTTCTTTATTTTTTTTTCCCTCCACTCAAAAACTTGAGAAGATTACAGTCTGTAGAGATACTTACGCTCTAATTTCACACTGAACGATGCAAAAGATGCGGTCAGGAAAGTGGCGAGACTGTCGGAATGAATCAAACGGGCTGCACTCGCGACCTCGCGTCTCGGTTCGCTCTCCGTTTGACTGGAGGAGGATCTGAAGACGTGCTTCTCGCGTGAGGTTATTCTCGCTCCATCTGTGCGGCGCGGCGATCTGAGAGCGACGCGACAAAGACCCTGAGTGCATTCAGACTGCTGTCAGCTCCAATAATGGACGTCAACCAAGAAGGAGCGAGAGAGGCAGCGGAGGAAGGAGATAAAGGACAGATTGGGAGGTAATAAGAGAGGGGGAGGCAGTCACTGAGAGGGGCAATATTCAGCCAACTTTCCTACCGCGTATTACAATATGAGCGGGATGAAAGAGCGACGGGGAGATAGACGGAGGGGAATAAAGGCTGTTTTTGTGCGACGCGTCGGCCTTCAAGGTGCCTGTGTGGAAATAAAAGGGTGAGCAGATTTCATCTGTTGCTGGGAGGTCAGTGAACCGAGACGGGACACTGGAGCTGCCTGTTCAGCGGGTGAATGGGGTTCCTCGGGGGGATCTCAGACACACACAAACAATTATTCCCCCCACTCTGTCTCTCTCACGTTTATCAAGGTCAAATCTCAGTCATCTAATCCTCCGATGAGCTACCACCGAGCCCAGGAGCAAGGCAGCCTTTGTGTGTTGCAGAAAGAACCGAGTCGGGACACTCATGCAGCTACACACACACACACAGTCTTACAGGAAGCACACCAGACCGAGGCGCTTTGAAAGGGAATCTGATCATCAACCGGCACAAAAGACATCAAACAAGCATCAAATGTTATAAGAAAAGAGACATTATCATCTGATGTTGAAGTATTTTCTGACTCGTCTTGCTTGTTATTGGTATGAATTTGTTCTTATACAAATACCCATCAATTAAAAATGTGCTCCACTCTTCACCTCCAGCTTATTGGGATTCCAGCCAATGAACGATGCTAATTTCCTCACGCCCGCATCCTCACCGTGAGTTATGGCTGCAGCTGGAGGCATGAGCAGTCAATCCGAGTCCGACCCTGAACAGAAAGGCAGAGAACCTGCCGGCTGCACTGCTGGGACTCGGTGAGCTGCCGAAGGAAGGATGAAATAACACCAAAGTGACCCGAGAAAGTAACATTGTTTTCAGATTCTTAACGAGGACTTTCAGCGGTGCCGCAGAGAATCTGAATGTTGATTTTCCATCAGATCGTAGCTGATGCTGATGCATCGGCAGGTTCAATAACAGAAGCAGTATCTTCGGTTCAATTCCTGTTTTTCACATCATAGTTTTCAAAAAAAAGTTCCACCTTGGGAGCCATTTTTTAAAAAGCTGCGTCTTCAGTGGCTCCGAGCACCGATGCATCTCAAAATGCATCAAAAGTTTTCAGTTTTCTCTTGAAAATGTTGCAGTGTAAACAAAGTATAGAGTCATTTTGCACCAGTTTGTTTCCAAAGTTTCCAGTGCTCATACAGACATTCTGTTCACTCAAGGGGTTAATTTTCCTTCTTCAACAAAACAACATAATGAATCTTGGTAACAAGTAAAAGAGGTGCTTTTAAATTAAAATGGTCTCTTGTAATCAAGAAAATAACTCTCTGATTGATGTCATGGTTCATGTAGCTTAGGATCTATTGTTCACTGTTTAGATTTAGTTGTGATTTCTCTCCCTCACCTTCTCCTTTAAGGCCTTTTTTGTGTCAATTCAAATACTGAAGTGAAAAATGTTCAAAAAATATAGTTGATGTCATGTTCCAGGTAAAATTTTAAACGTTTCAGATCTATTCATATACTAGCATATGACTTCCATTCATGGATTATAATATGCTGATGTCTATTCTGAAGTGTCCTTCATTCTGGCATTTAGCAGAAATGTTATAAAAATCCAAACAGAAGCAGAGGAAAGAGCGAAAAACAGCAATCAGTTAAAAAAAAAAAAACAAAGGAAGAAGAAAGAAAGTTGAGCTTTTCTGTTTTGGTAAATCAATAAAGACATTGGATCATTTATTATATTTTACAACCTCATTCAACTGGTGCTTTTCCAACATGGAATGACAGAAAGAAATGTCGGAAGATGCTGAGCCTGACACTGCTGTGGCATTATTCTGATATTTACCTCCTATAGTTGTACGCTGGTTCATTTTATTCTCCCATCAGCATGGAGGATCAGAATCCCGCACAAAGAGCTGTAATTGGACCGTTTATGCTCATTTCCTCGGCGCTGGCGTGCGGAGACAGAGTCCTAACAGATTAGTGGGGGAACATTTTGTCACAGTCGTGCTGCTAAGTGCTCGTTCTTCTCTCTTCTATCTCTTCAGATAGTCAAGTACAAAAGATGATATGAAAACTCAGGACCTGAGTCTTCTCCCACTCACTTCACTCAGAGGGTTTTTTTTTTTTAATCTATTTATTTATTTTGCATCCTCTCTCTGGCTGAATGCTCTTTTGTTTGGCGGTTTAACATTCAGTTTCTGTCCTCAGAGACAGAAGAGGTCCTGTGTTGATTCAGACGATCGGCTCAATCAACGAATTGATTGCATTTTTAGAGATGCAGATCTGACTGACGGAGGAGGAGCGGGAGGCGCTGAGTGACGGACACACACTTTGTCGCTTGTTTAAACGTGATAAAATTCACTCACTGTAAAATAGTAGTAATAATAATTAAAAATTAAAAACGTTAAAAATCTTCAAAATTCAGCCTCATTGATTTAAATAACCAATATGATGCCAGAAAGGATCACTTAAGTTTGATTTATAGAACTAAAATCATGAGATAAAAACCTGCGATGGACGAAGTCATCATATCTAAAATACTGTGATAGTAAAAAGAAAAACTAAAAAAAGAAATTCAGAATTTGTCCTCATTTCCAGTGTTTTCTGGCTGCATTTTCATCACCAGTTTTTCAGCTGTAGTAACAGTTTTGACCTCAGCGATTTTACATGAGCTGCAGTGAATTGAAGCTATTTTCACGGATTTTTCAAACATCACTGTGAGAATATTTCCACCTTTGGAGGAAATATTTCCTAGGATTGGTGGTACCAAATGCTGATTATGGAAAATACTGGAAGAGTGGTTGTGGAATTGAGCTGAAGTCTGAAAGAATCCCCAGGCAAAAAAAAAAAAAAAAAGTTCTGTTTTCATTGTTAATTATAATCGTTTCTAAAATTATATCAAAATACGTAAAATTAGAGAAAATGTTTGTTACAAAACATGACGCTGTCATGATTTTGTAATATATTAGGGGAATAATAGAGACATTTCTTTGAGAAAACAGTTAACCTATGGTATCTTCAGTGAGCAGAGAAATAAATGAGACTAATAAATGAGTCCTGGATTGTTGGATGAAAGATTCAAGGTTCACAATAGGACAAAAGGAGCAGATGTTATGTCAGAAAAGATGGAATTAAACCATTTTTCTGTTAAAAAAAAAAAAAAACAAAAAAACAATATGACAGATGAATTATTGTGAGCAGGGTATTTGTTTGTTATAAAATATGCCCGGAGGGGGTGTTTGAAGTGACAGCTGAATGTACCCCGCCTCGCATTAAGTGGCATCCTTGTTTTTCATTACTGTAGAAAACTGACAGCTCGCCAGACAAGGCACAATCTTCTCGCTGAGCGGAAGCAAAGCGGCGGGCTGCGGTAAGCTGACACGTTCGCAGGTATTTCATGAAAACGCAGCCATGCTTTCCCGCGCAAAGTGACAGGCGGAGACTTTCTTTAAATCTTTATGGAGCGGGTCACCGTTTCTCCGTAAACTAGTTTCGTCGTCCGTGAATCTTCTTCATCCGCTTTATCTTAACCCATCACTGACAGACAATCACACACGAACACCTTCACAGTGCGGATGTCGGTTTACATGACGGCAAAACGTGCTCCGAAGCTCTGAAAACACAACGGTTTTCATCCAAACATCTCCCAACCAGCAACAGTTGCACAACCAGACACTACTGAGCAGCACTTACATAAAGCAATCTAGGAAGATACTTAGGTGAATAAGATTGAAATTCACAATACAGTTCATGTGCATGTCTGGCCGTATTTTTGCATTAACATAGGGATTTATTCCGGTTTCACCAAAGCAAGTCACTGCAACGTGCACTGCGGCTGGCTGTTGCATCAGATGCCCCCCACTGATCTGTACCCAGGTCCTCCATACACAGAGCACATATAGATGTGCCACATTTGGGACATTTTTGGATTTGAAAACTGCTGAAATTGTCCTATCTTTATTATCCTTCATAAAAATGTTGTGAGGTGGCAGCTTCTTTGCGGTGCTGCGACTGTTATTGTATCATAACGCAGTGTTGAGATTGACAGCGTTGGTGTAGACACGTAAGGTTTTACATCAAGTATGAAAACAATACAGAAGACAGCCTATTAAAAAGGCTATTTCTTTATTGATTTTATGTTTCCATTATGACACCAAAGCTCACGATTACCACCCACTTTAGCTTCTTGCACATCATCCGGTGCGAGATGACACTGAAACAGGCTGAAAGCGAATCAGGGGGAGTGTGTTTACTGCTGCGTTGACAGATGTTTCCTTTGTAAGCTCTGCCTGCTGCCACGCAAGCGGAGTATCTGCATGGTCTGCTGGAGCATGATACCTTTCTGCACGCAGCATCTGTGAGGAACAAAGTGAACCAGCCGTCTTTGCGTGCTCCTGTTTATTTTTATGTACAGACGGGGGTGGAGAGGGGAGCCGCTTTGAATAAAGATAAGGATATATTGATTGATCAGTGATCTAATCTGATTCAGCATTTAATCTTTTTGGAAGATCCTTCTGAAATTTCCTTGCTCCAAACAAAATTACGCGTGGCTCCATGCTAATATGGGACAATTGCCTGCGTCGATGTGTTGTGACTGTGAAATGAGGTTTCGTATCCAATAATTAACGAATTCATAAAATCTAACGACATAAAGCCGCGATAAATTATGCAAGTCGTCTACAGTGAGACACAAAAGCCAAACAGACGACATGAAATACATAACAGTGTTGCAAAAAACATTAAGCAGCTTTGAGGGGAAGGTCACAAACTGTCGGCAAGATTACAGTTCAGAGCCGCGCCATCGTGAATCTTAATTCCATCTTCTGCTGCTTGTCGGCACACAGAGGCGGCCGATGTTTTTGTTGTTGTGTATTCAGAAGCGAGCGCCCTGTCATGTTTAATTCAGCTTACAGTGTAAAATAATTTTCCAGCGTTTCCCCCACAGAGAAACACGGCTTACTGACAGCGAGCTTTGAACGCTGGAGCTCGACAACATGCAGACCTTTCTGTATGTTCAGAGCTACAGGGTAAGAAGGGCACACACGACGACACACACACACGCACACACACACACATGCACACAGCCAAAGCTCAGTGGGAGTACATTTGATGCAGGCTTAATTAATGATTTCATAACTGTTGAGGCGTTAAACCGAGCGCAGGGAGAGGAGAGAATCCCCGATGAGGAGGTAAAGCGGAGCTGAACGGGCTTCTTCATCTGATCATATGAAGGGTTCCTCTCCTGCTCCGACACATGCATTGGCCCCTTTCCCCTGAACTCGTCGACTTGGGATGCGTTCACACTCGTCCATTTGTGGATGTGCGAACGCTGCCTTCCGCTTCTCCGGTGTGAATGAAGTGAACAGTGATTCAGTGTGAATGAAGCCCGATTTAGGACTGAAAGCAACAAGCTGCAAGTGAACTAGCCACGGAACGAAAAGCAGACGAGACACTCAAAAACAGACTGGAATGTTTGGAGTCTTTCGTGTTGTTTCCTCTACCAGACGTTACACTTCAGTTTCAGGTGAAACTGCGTGTTGTTGATTCTGGTTGATTCCATCAGCGGAGCAGCAGTCCGTCCTGGACCGTCGCTTTTCTCTGCCGCCACTACCAGCCGCAGCGCCGCTCTGCTCTCTGAGCTGCAGGCAAAGTCAACCAATAAAGAAACAGGACAATCGCACACATAATGAAGGCTGCCGAGAGGAGGAATTAAAATTTAAAGTGAGTCAGGTGAACTGCTGAGAGAGAGAGGGAGAGAAGAGAGTCCGACCCGCCGTCAGGTTTATGAAATTAAGAGGAGAGAGGAAAAAAAAGAGCGACTGAATAAATAATCAAACTGAGAATTAGTCCGACACTTTATGAATTCAGATTTCTCCTCACAAAGGGATTAAAAGACAGAAGATAAACCCTCTAAAATCTCTCTATAGCCAGAATATTGAAAGCACTCTGCCCGCTCTCTAATCAAACATTTGTACAAGTAGTTTTTGAAGATTTATGTTTGGGGGTTTTACAAAGGCTCACACTGATTAAACATGCTCCGTAATCACATCGCTGCAGACTTCTTTTTGTATTTTTGACTTTCATTTGAAGATAATAAGCATTTCTTTTTATTGAAGAGCGGAAAGTTGTGCTGGGGAGAAGTGCGTGGCGGCTCTCTCCCTCACTCTCCGACAACCTTATTCTCTCTAAACTATAATCCAGAGGTCTTGAGTTAAGTGGCCTTTTGATCTAAATGTTGTTATTAATCAGCAGCCGCAGGAGAGGAGCCACTAATGACCTTTCTAATGAGAGGGCTGCAGTCGACGCGCTGCTTCCTCTCGTCCTCTTCACCTCCCGCCGTGCTCTCTTCCTCCTCAGCCGCTCCTCTTTTGTCCTTCCCGCCGCTCATTTTCTCAGCGTCTCAGCAGCACACTTCCAGCCTTCTCCCTTTCTTTAACTTTTGCACTTCATTAAACCGCGCCGCTTTAGGGGCAGCTTGAAGGAGCAGCCTTCATCACCTGGCAATTACAACGGCGACGCTGCCGACACCTTAATGCCAACACTGCTGACTTCTGAGTGAGGCACCGCTTCACATTTTCAACTTCTTACTGCTTCAGTAACCTTGATTGAAATGAATGGCTGCCTGCAAGGCTTGCTATGGCTTTAAGAGAGTCATCTTTTTTTATCTTCGGTTTGACAACTCATTTCAGTATGGGCGTCACAAAATGAACCTAAATATTGCAATATCAAAATTCAAAAATTGAAGTCGATTTCTCAAACGATACTGCAGAAAAGTTGCATTGTGTGTAGCTATGAGCATACTGTCCCTGCCTCCCTCCATCCATCCATCTCAGATTTATTGAGTCAACGTCTCTCTTGCATCTTCTGAGCATCTGATGCGATCAATAGGATCTCCGAACACTGATGGAAGGTTACATTATAATAACTCATTATCCCTTCACTTTTGTAAAGAATTTCTTTTGCGTGTATGCAGCGGTTTGCCTCATTTCCCTTCTTGTTTCCCTCATTTTGTCCTTCTTCTCTTTTTCTTCCTGTGATACCTATACAAGAATTTCTAACACTGACAAATCCAGCAATATCGCTCAAGAGGCAGATCATGGTAAATTAACTGACACATGCTCGGACTTTTGCAGGGATGTTCCATGTGGCGCTGACTTTGTCTCATCAAACAGCATTTATTTGGTTTAACAACTTCTGTTTTAGCTCTTATCTCATTCCTCAGCTCGAATGTGTGCAATACATTGAGTATATCCATCTTGAGTCAAATCTGCGCCTGTGATTCTCCCACTCCTTAGATCACTTGTTTGGTAATTCCTCAAATAACTACTGAGTTCCCATGTCTCACGCAGGCTGGGTTGCTTTGTGCTGTTTGTGTGCCACCTTGCTGCTCATGCTGACACCAGATGAAGGAGATTACCAGCCTCAGAGCCACAGAAAAACAAAACGTGGGCGTGAAAGTCTGCCTGAAGACTGAAGATTTACATGTGGAAAGCACAGGCACAGTACGACGGCTTTGTTTGGTTCAGAGTTTAGTTCTCAGGGTATGGGAGAAGGGCGAAGCAATACAAGATTCACACATATGCAGACACATGCAGATAAAATGCAAGTGATTATTCATTTGTGCTTTGATGGAATTGGTTTGCCCCGTGTTGGTGTCCTCTAGAACACAATAAAAAGTAATCTGTCAACACAAAAGAGGAAAAGAAGTGGAGGTCTCCTCTCCCCCGTGGCCATGCTCCTGTCCCTTGGTGGTTTCTATGGAAACAGAGGCGAATCGCGACGAAATGGACGGGAGTGACCCACCCCAAAGTATCTGAACATGAAGCATCGGATAAGATGAAACCTCACTGATTGCTGTGGCTCGGAATTAAAAACAGAGAGTGGAGTGATGTGGCTTCACGCTGGGAGGTAATGATAGCATCTCCCCCGACAGGTGGAAGGTTAATATCAAGATCCAGCAGACAGGCCTGCTGTCACACACACCAAACACACCCCACTCATGGCAGATCGGGAACTTCAATCAGAGTCGACACGCCACTCACACACTGAAACGTGAGCAAACGGAATGGAAAAGAGCTGTTTTTTTCTTTATTCATCAGCACCAAAGGTGTACTCAAATTTCACTATAGCACACTTGAGGTCCTGATGTTGTACTGAGGTCCAAGTTTTCTGAAGATTCTCCCGAGTGAGAATTTTTTTTGACAGTTTGACATCCATGATGCAACACGGTGAAAAAGTCTTTGCTTGTGTTTTCTTTTATACAGTTCTGTACAGTTCAAAATCAGATCAGTTACTGCCACATTTCATTGAAAGACAAACCATCAAGCCGTTATCAGGCAGAGAAGGAGTTAAAACATATGTGTCAAACTTAAGGCCCGTGGGCCAAAACCAGCATTTTTTGACATTTGACTGTGTTTTAGCACCGGAGACCCTCTGGTGCTAAAACATTGACTTTACTTTAAGATTGTAGCAATTTTCTTAGGTTTAGGATTCAAACTTGTTGTCATTATACATGCACAAGTACAGAGTAATGAAAAGTTGTTTGGCATCCAATTCAGAAGTGCAATGTAATATACAGACATCAAATATAGATAATAATATAGATATAGATGTTGTGACTACATCTATAAAGTTATCACACACTGTACAGATTTACATATTATCTGGATGAGTATGATTATAGTAAATATACAGATCGACACATATAAGTTCATATGAACATATAGACTAAAAACATGCAGCTATACTACATAGAATTATATACACTTCATGCAATGGTTCTGCATGTGAAGAGGTAAGGTTTTTATTTTGAGACTGATTTCCAGCTTTGTACCTGCTGAAGCAAAGACATCTGCTCAAATATTCAAGCCACTTTATGAAAATGATGATTTTTCTCATCTGAAGTGGGACTTCCCCACTTTCAATTATTTTGAGGCATTAATTTTAACGTTGCCCTCAACTGATAAAACATCACAGTATGGAACCGTCAAGCCAACATTAAAAACAGTCAAAATGACAATCATTGTCCTCACTAATTGCCTACTGTGTGCAAAACATCAATTTCTCCGAGATTAAAGCTGAGACAAAGCAGAACATTTCCAGCCCACCAGCTCCCGTGCACATGTGGCTGTCTATCAGCAGCTCTTCCATTCAGAGGTAAAGCCACGCTAATCCTCCCCCATGTCCTGGATGTTTGTTCTCGGCTTCTGTGTTCATGTAGGAGCATTTGAAAGCATCTGATCCTCATCCTCTTTGTTGAGTCTGCCTCTGTCCGTCAGCAGCAAGCATCTCATTATTGAAATTTTTGGTGCCCAGAGGAGTAAAAATCAGTCAGGAATTCAAACAGCATGAAGAACTGGAGGTTTATTCTCCATACTTTGAAGATATGAATGCCGACTGCGGTGCCAGCCTCGCTGCTGCAGACACAAGTCCTGTAATGAAAAGTATAAGTGATGTTATTATAGTTCATGTCACATTCCGCCGTCTCTATCAGTGAGTTGCACATCAATTGAGTTTGAATGTCAAGATGAGACTGTGAGCTGACAGGTGATTATAAAAAGTAGAAATGTCACTGGTGATCCGAGTAATTGTTACTCTGTGCTCCTTCGAAGATATGTGAGTCGTTGTAAAAACAGAGAACTGAAGACAGGTGGGAAACTATACGTTCACAGGTGGAGAATGTGGCGTAAACTTGATATCGAGCACACATGTTTGGAGACCGATCCACCAACGGGAAGGACTGTTGAAGTACAGTTCCCAATCTGATTCATAATGTCCGAAAAGGAAGTGAAATCAGTTCAGTCACAGAGGCATTTCCTCAGCTGGCCCCCACGGCTTTTAAAGATAATTTCTCCCCGGTCTGACATCCTTTGGATCGATCTTCTTCGTCTTCTTCTTCCCACAGCCTAGACTTCGTGACAGATCATCTCCGATGTGACATTTGTCTTTTTGTTTGTTTGACAGATTTCAGAATGATTTACTCTAACACTGATATACTTGATAACTTTGGCTTTGCTTTTTGTTTTGTGCTTGCGGGAGATTTGCGCTCCATTCAGTCACTCCATCAAACATGAAAATAATGCTGTCTCCACCAGAGAAGGTTCTTATATAAACAGAGTTTAATGCACACAAAAATTCTCATCCTCATTAATTGATCACTGCACTGCCATGGAAAGAGAAAGAGCATCTCTTTTGCTTACAGTTTAGCACCTTTTCTACAGTATCTCAGTAAATCTGATCTGATTTATCCATAGGAGACTTCAGTCGGTCTCATTCCCTCATGTTGTTGTGTTTTAATCCTTCTTGTGTTCAGTCCCTGTGATTAAATAGAACCACCACATCAGGATTTAGATTTGGATATCAGATGTTCATTAGTTCCCTCACCGAGAGCTGCATCAAACAGCTGAACCTCGTCCACCCAGTCTTGGCACAAATGAAGGGGAATGTCTTATTTTAAAACTGCAGGACTTTGAGTTTTTAATTTCACTGGGTTAGCTATTTCTGCAGCTCCTTCTTTTAAGTGATAACAGCAGTAGTTGACACTTTTTTTTTGGCACATTAACTAATTATGAGATAATGACTTTGCCCTGCAGTAAACCGTAGCTTGCCTCTGGCGTCCTTTCGGAACGCAGCAGGTCTGGGAAACGTTACCACCCTCCTTCTGTTCTCCTGAGCTGTGGACTGCTTCAGTCTGCTGAAACTTAAAAAGGAGAAACGGCTTTGGACTGCAACAAAAGTTCCCCTCCCAGAAAAAAAACACACTGAACAGAGATTAAAGTGATCTTCTGTTTGCAATATTCTTCCTCGGGGTTCATGAGAATGCTGAGTGACTTTCTAGAGACTCCGAATCCAGTCTGGGTTTTAATAGCTTCTCTTTCATCCGAGCTCATCCTGTCTGCTCAAACACTGAAACTGGAATTTAGCCAAGGACTTCGCTCCACTGAGACAGGCTCTAAGTTGTACAACACACCCAACTCCCACTGGGCAAAAAACACCTTTGGTTGTTTTGTTTTGTTGTTGTTGTTGTTTGGTATGGATTGACCTTGAACTTCTTCGTGCCGGGAGAATTCAAAACAAAGCTTTTTAATGCTTCCCATCAGCATTCGGCTGCTACAGATGAAGACGTCCAAGTGTTTTTGGAGCGTTTCTCCTCTTATGTAAAGCTACTTGTGTGAAATTCAGTATTTTGATGAAACAGTTGCCTCATTAGGTTCCAATTAATCTCCCTAATGGCATCGTTATCTAGTTAATGAGTGCGGAGAGGCAGGTGATGGTTAGTAATTGCATCAGCTGTGAGGCTGTTCGTGAGAGTGAAGCGTCTCTGAAAGCGATTTCAACTCTCTGAGGCCCCGTTTACACGTTTCCGAGTGTAAACGGACAACTTTTGTTGTGTTTTGGGGGTTCGTTAACTCGACAACAGTGCTCTGAGCCACTGAGAGCACAACTTTTTGAAAATGGCTCCCAAGGTGGACATTTCGAAAACAGTGAAAACTCAACTTTTCGAACTTCATCTCAGTGGAAACAGGGCAGGTGCAACTTTTTGAAAAATACTCCAGCTCTGTCTGAATGGAAATCTGCATGGCGCAACACATTCTCCATGTTTCTCCAGGTTTTTGAGATTAATAGATAACAAATGGATCTGAAGGTGTGTGACTGTCTCTGGTTGACTGGCAGTCCGTCCAGGTTGTTCCAGTCCTTCACCAACAGTCCGCGACAGACGACCACAGCCCACCACGCCCCTGAACTGGTAAAACTCGATATAGAAGATTAATAGGCGGATGGGGCATGGAGAACAAAACATCATGAATTTTAATTACGGAGCACTCTCCACTAACCCACCCTGCATCACCCAGAATGCACCAGATGTGTCATTGCATTACGGCAGTGCTCTCCAGGCCTGGCCCCGTGCACTCGGTGCCGCTCGGCTGTCTCCCTGCTCCAACACACCTAATTTAAATGAATGAGTCGTCATCGAGCTCTGCAGAGGACCAGCTTTTGGAAAACACTTTGGAGGACCTACTTTGCCAGGTGAACTCAGGCATTTGCCCAACTTCCCCTGTTTTTCCAGCACAGGCTTTTTCCCGGGCTTACCGTGGCTCTAGATGGAGATACTGACAGTGAAACTGATTCGTTCCATCAATGGACGGCGTTCGTGATCTTCCATTAATCACCTGTAATTATGCTGTTAATGGGCTGGTGTTGTTGTAGCCGCCGCACTGAGGGCGTTCCACTGCGGCGCCATCAGCTTGAACTTCAACCAGGTTGGAGGTTAACTAGATGCGGTTTATAATAAAAGAGATGACGTTTGACATCACATGAAAGAGGAATGAATAACGAAACACTAATAGTATTACTATTCCAAGTCGTACAAGTTCAAAAATTCATGTTTCATGGATAAAATCAAGGCCGTAGTAAATGCTCAGGTGTGTCGGTTGCAGAGATCTTTTACATAGCTTTAGTGAAGAAATGTCTTTTATTGACTCTGGATCAACCTGTTCACAATGTTATATTCTAAAGGAAATCAAGAATTCAATCGAAATGTACTACTTGATGTAAAGCAAGCAGCATGTGGCATGAGTTCAGAGATTAGATGAATGAGAGGTGACCTTTCGCTTTGATCAGATTTTTAAATAACATTTTTCATCCCTCCTCTGCAGTAAAAATGATCAAGAAGAAAGGTGGATATGTAGACCTGAAGGGAGGTAATCATATCCCCTAAACAACCGGCTAGTTTTCTGGTTTTTCTTCCACGGTCTCAAAAAAAAAACACATGAAAATTGATTCTTTTCAAATTTGAAATTACGTATTACTCCTTATTTTTGTGCTCTTAAAATGTCTTAATTTAGGTTTCCTGTCTAATATCGCCCCGAATAGGCGTCCTCATTTAAAACCACCTTCAAATGTGTGATCCAGTGTGTTTCATTCTGTCCTTGTAAACTCCTTCTTCATTTTGTTCCATTGAGCTTCACCACCTTTGAATACACTGAAGTAAATCCTCTTAGCTTGTATTCCTGAAAACTTTATTTCTCTGTGTAATTGCCTGCCTTTCAATTTCCTCCTCTGCCTTGTGGTGCCTTGGAATAATTATAACTCCTCATTCTGAATGGCTTAAAGTCGCCAAGTCATCAGACGCTTTCTGTGCGCCGCACGTCGACTGAGTAAACTGCACTTATTTAGCAAAGAGGATTTACCTTTAAACCCATGATTAAAGCATGTTGGATTAGAGAAATGACTGAATACTTAAAAAGCTGAAGAGGATGTTTTTTTTTTTCCAATGTGAATAAAAGGATATCATTAAAATAATTCCAAAAATTAACATTTATAATGTGATTGCAGTCTGTGATTTAGAAATATTAACCTAAAGGTGAGCGCTATATGCACAGATTAAAGGAGGAGATCTGAAAATGTTGTCTTGGATGCTAATTGTCTGCTTCCTCATTGTCTTTTTATCACTGAAAATACTTTAATCAAATCAACACTATGTAAAGCACACATAAAATTCAATTCTTCCTTCCTGCTTGGACTGAAAGTGGCGCCCAGATACAAAGATGAAAACATTTTATGACAAATTATTTACCACAAATCAGCCATGGGGGGGAAAAACACAACATTTGATCCTGCAGATGTATGAAGTTCACCCCCAATAGCTGTCCAACTTCATCATTTGTCCATACAAATGACAGTCAGCATTGCCATACGGCACTGTGTCGGTTAATTGTACACTATAATGACATTAGTCATTGAAGATCAGTAGCCTGGTCACATGTGAAAAGCTGACGTCTCTGTCTTGCTCAGTTTTTGTTGTTTCGAGTTTGCATTTCACATTTCATGTTTGTGTTTTCACATCTTCTCTCTCTTCAACCTCTTGTTTTATGACTTCACCCTCATTTCCTCCTCTGTGCTGCACAGTTTTATGTTCCCCTTCATCCTGATTACCTTGAGTGTTGCGAGCGTTTCCTTGTTAACCTCCACACTTTTATTTGTCCCGTCCTTTGGGAGCTCAGTTGCCAGTCGGTCTCTCACGTCTGCGTTCCAGCCTTTCAGAGTTGAAATGTGTTCAGTTTAGTCTTTGTGGTCCCGTTATCTCCATAAAGGGGATCTCTGTTACTATTTCAATGAACTCCTGTTTCCTGGAGGAATAGTGGCTTAATAATTTTGAGCTAATTTGATTCTCCTACGAACCAGATATGCTTTCTTCTGCAATAGCTTTTGTGGCTATCTGTGTGTTTGGAGTATAATTCGAATATTTTATTTGTTCCTTTTGTTTCTTCAACTATCTATGGCAAGACTTTCGTCGGGTAGATAATATCGATTCCCGTAGTCCATGAACCTGCTTCTTTCAGGTACTGTTAACATCCTGATTATAGAGCATCTTCCCTCAATAGCAATATCCAATGATATACCTTCAAGAGTAAAAATACGCCCAGAATAATAAAACTATTGCTCATAATAAAGACAGACCTCGCCAACGGAGCCAATTAAGAAATGACAACACTAGACATACTTTTCAAAATAAGTAGTTGCTTTTCATTCGCTTTTCCAGTAGATCCACTACCTGGCTCCTTTATGTCTTCTTCTTTTATTTCCTTCGTCTTGGGACTGATATCATCTGTTGTTTGGTAGCAGACTGTGGCAGGCTTGAGGTGGAGTGCAATAAAAAGATGGTGATCAGGGCAGTGGGAATGACTGAAAACAGTATAAGTTCCACAAACAATGAGCTGAAAGTACTCGAACACCTCGAAGTGACGTGATGATCATCTGCAGGTTTGTTGCTCTGAGCAGCATCGTTCCCGTTACACAGCCCACGAAACAAAGAATTCACAGGCTGTTACTGTACTCATCCTCCACACTCTGTCCATCTTTGCCAAAATGTATTCCCATGATATTTTTTGGTTCCTGCAGAACAAACTGTCAGAGAAGTTTTTTTGATTGGGCTACAGACAGCGAGGAAACCCACACCGAGGTCCTGCGGAGCTCAGCGAGCGGGGGAGCTGCTCCACGGTCCGTGGTTTGATTTCCACCGGGACCACCTAAAACTCACAGATGAGGGCGTCCGCCCAGCGGCGTGTACACATGATGGCACTGAGGTGTTCATATCTGTCTCCGCCTGCTGCCTTTGTCTTCTCCTCACATGCTCTGTCATCTCGTTTGCGGCACAGACAAAAAGAAAAACGACTGCAACCCAAAAGCGGTGGCGCTGGAGCCAGGACTTCCTGTCTGACTGCGTCCTGATAGAATCCAGAGGAGACTGGACTCTCCTGAAGCTTTATCAGCAACAACCAGCAGCACAATTACACCCGAATCTACAATGGAGACGATTACTGGAAACAGCTTGTGCAGATTTACATAACTCAGAGTGAATGGCCGTCTCTCTGTCAGCATCCCTGCTTTCTATTCCTCTCCCCTCCGTCCTGCCGCTTCCCGCCATTATTCTCAGCTCCACAGTTAAACCTGTTAGCACGCAGCAAAAGGATTCCCCCTCTTTAGAGCTCGCCGCACTGATTTCCAGGTCTGTCGTGTCGTCTGGCTGGTTCAGTTAAACAGCGATTAGTGACGGAAACATGAAGTAAACACGGCTGATTCCTTTCAGAGCAACGGACACACGGACTCTCTGGCAGCACCCGTCCTCCAGCAACAGGTTTCAACCTCAGTTTGATAATTGTCATTTTGGATATTGATACATCTCCTTTTTTTTCCCCCCCTGCATGACAATGTTTTGAGATCCTGCTGGAAATTGCAGAGTGGATGTAAGTGAGAAAGAACTCATTTTCTCTCAAGAGTCTCTCTGACAGAGAGGGCAGTAATTATGCAAATGACTCCGGAAATCAAACCGTGCAACGTTGTCAACTGGAGCTTGTTGATATCAAATGACTGAAGAAGTGGAACCTGTTGGAAGTAATCAGGCAAGACAGCGAGGCTGGAAGGCGACATGGTGGACAAACCTAACCGAGCGTGAAGAATCACCACGTGGCGTTCCTCCTGCTTTTGTTCAACAGTCTCCCCGCAGAGCAGGAGGCTTGTTGATCTAACCAGCCATGCTGTGTTAGCAGACGCCGCCTCACTTCACAGCATCTTTCCAAAGATTTGAATTTGAGTTATGATTGCTGGAATAAAGGAAACGGTTGAGCCTTGAGACAGTTTCATGACCGTGCACTGTCAGTTGATCTGTGGTTTGTCTGACCCTGGTCTTTCTTTTCGGGTCTAACTGCATCGGTTTGAACGAGACCAGATCTTTTGACCACGTCTTGGGTTTTTTTTTTGTCCGTGTTCCTGCCTGACTGGACTTAAGTCCCATTTACTCGACAATGTTTTCAAGTGAAAACAGAAAACTTGTGTTGCATTATGAAAGGTGTGTTTACACAGCAATGGTACTGAAAACGCAACTTTTTGAAAACACTCCAACTCTGTCTCCATGCAAATGAGGGAAAAGAACTTTTTTTGACTGTGTTTCTTCAACGCTGCCACTGCACATGCACACTATTACAATTCAGCTCAAAGTTAATGTTTAAGTCACATGTGTTTGTGTGAAGTTTCATTACAAAAACAAACAATAGTGTTAACTTGTGATCTGACACACTGACTACTTCCTTTTCAGTTCGTTTCTTCCGTTTCTCTGTTAGCGTTTTCAAAGCGCTGACGTGTGAACGTGAAATTTTTCCGAAACCAAAACATGAAAATGATGCATTTTCTCTCAAAACATTGTCTGGTAAACAAGGCCAAAGTCCAGTCTTTGATAAGGGGTTGCTGTTTGAAAGAAAACTATCTGTGTTGGGCAATAAACAGAGGAAATTACTACTTAGTGTGTGTTTCAATTGAAATGTGTGAGTTTCTCTCTGGATGAATGAAAGTCGGCATCCCTGCTTTGCCCTGATGCGTCGATATATTTGCTTGATGCGTTTTGTCCAGAAGCAGGTTTCAGCACAATGAGGGAAGAAAAGCTTTTATCCTCACCTCAGATAAAAAATAATTCAGCTGGAGCGGAGACACATTGGACAGAGGAGGGGTAACTCTCAAGGGTACCCTCCCTGTTTGTACCAACTGGGCTGTGAGTAATAAAAGTGAACATTTTCATGCACTGCACTGTTGCCGTCTGAGTGCTGTAACAATTGCACATTATTGCGCGGCGCCGCCTTCTATCCGTTGGTATCCGTCCGTGCGTTATTGGAGGGCGGGTTACGGGGCAATGGACCCTGTCCATGGTGGCAGCAGGAGGTCAGGGGCTGAGTGCATCCTGGGATCGGCAACACACACCACCGCAACCTTTCTATGTTTAATTCATTGGGTGATATGTTTGTGTCCACTTGGAGAATGTAAAATACATTCTCTCTCGCTCGCCTCAGTTTTTTTCGGTCTGTTCCAGGATATATCTGCTTCGTTTGTCCTCGAGTGCTCCTCCGTGTTCACCTCGTAGTCGCTAACTGTGTCTGTCTGCAGCTCGGAGATAAGCAGTGGGGTTGTGTGTTTTTATAGAGCTTCTTTACTAAACACAGCTTCTGGCAGTGGCCAGAACAGCAGTGTGTCACTGTGAGACTGAAAGAAAACAGCACAGCTGTGAGCCAGATACTGAAACAAAGAGGAGGGAAAAAAAAAAAAACTTCCTAAAACGCTACAAACTAAGTGAAGAACTGCAGTTTTAGCTGATAACTCTTCACAGCATCGTCTCTAGAACTGGAGTGAACTGAACTGCCTTCATATTACCAGCTCGCACTGGATTGTTACACACTTTTACTTCTCCTTTAGGGTATCGTCTAACATTATAACACACCCAAAGTCATCTCACAGACAATTCAGTCCAGCATATTTATGTGTAGTACAAGTTCATATTGTGTTGGCTCAATTGGAGAAGCGGGAATCACAACAATTCCTGTAAGTCCTACAAAGTGCTGTAGTTTATGTGATAATAACGTAGCCACCATTTATCCACTGGACCTTTTGTGGAACTCTAGAACCGCCAGGCAAACTGAAGCACAGGCTGGCAGGACACTGACTCAGCAGCGAAGCCCAATAAAAGTGTACATGTTTAAATGTTTAAATGGTGATTCAGTGTTTGCATGTTCTCTCTGCCCAAACTTGTGTGTTTTTTTTTTTCAATCACATACTCCAATATCCCTTCTAAAAACATGCAGATTGGTTGGACTGGTGATGCCGAACTGACTATCGTATTATTAAAAGACTGCCACCTTATTTCTGGTGTATCCCTCTTTTCCCCTGCTGCAAGCTGAGATTTCCTGCCACGGCTTTAAGTTACACGAATATAGAAATGTATCTGTGCCTGGGTTGTTTTCATATAACTCCTCCATCTACCTTTTTATCTCTCCATCTATTCCTTGATTCAGCACTGCACCCTTCACAAAAACAAACTTGCAGGATCTGTTCCTGGAGTGTATGCCACACCTGCATATGGTTGGATCATAAAATATTAATACGCTGCACCATGCTGAACGTATGTATGTGGAGTGAAATGTTCATTTATATGATTTATTCAGTTGTCAATCCGTCCGTGGCGCTTGTTCCAGAGAGAGATATCAAAGCAACAAGAGGCGGCTCGGCTTCGTTCCAGTATCTGCGCCGGCCGGAAAAAGCTGATGGCAGGCTGCGTGATAGTGAGTTTGGGGGGAACAGGTGGGAGCGACTTAATTTAATTTGACATCTTGTCTCTTTATTCTCTCAGCGTCGGGCTCGCAGACAGCAACACGCCGAAGAAAAACAAACACAAGCAGGGAACAAGGAGGAAGCAGTTCGGTGGTGGCAGTGTTTTAAGCAGATTGGTGGAACAGGGTCAGCAACCGAAGGTGCTTCTGCTTTTAAATATTCATATAGTAACGGCAGCATCGGCCACGAAGCTACCGGGAAATGAATGCCGGTCTGATATATACACATTTCTGATCTCTCCCTCTTCCATCTTAGTGTGGCATCTGGTAACGCCCACATTCTTGACATTTGGCAACCTGTCACTTCGTCCAGTCACAACCTGTGGCCATGACAAACTGGAAAACTGACATGAGTAGTATTGGCAGATCTGCTGTACTTTTTATTCAAGAGAGTAGATGGAACCACATGTTTCGGCTCAGTTGTGACGAGTTTATGAAGGATTTCAATCGAGGTTCAGCCTGGAGAAAGAAAAAGGACGCTGACATCCAGGGTTTTGTGGGGCTGGAGCGGATCACAGCTGACTGTGGCTGAAGGTTAAGGTACATCCTGGACTAACTGCCCATCCTTCACATGGAAAACACTCACATTCACAGCTGGAGACAATTGACAGACTTAATTAAGTGTAAAAGCATGTTTTTCAGGAGGATACTGGAGAAAATGCAGACACGTGCAAACTCCATACTGAGAACCCCCCCCCCCCCCCCCCCCCCCCCCACACACACACACACACACACACACACACACACACCCAAAATCAAATGCTGAGCAACTGTCTCAATAATAATAATTACTACTCTTCATTAGCTGCAAAGCATTGGAACAAGCAGATGAGCTCATGAAAACACAAATGCTGAAGACCGAGGACATCATGTGCTCTTGGTTACACTACCCTAAAGACTTTTCTAAAAGTTCCAGCATTCAGATATTCAGAAGGTTGAGCTTTCAGTGCCACTGCAGTGTAAATGGACACGCAGTGAAACAAACATTTCAGCAAATAGTTCCAGCACCATGAGTATATGTATTTAATTTAATATTCAAAACTTTCCAAAGCTGATTTTTCTGACGATTAAGTGACTTCCGTGAGCTGTTTGGACTGCTAATGTTACATTTCAGGGGAAATAGCAAATTTCAAGCATCGCTTAGAAGATGATGGTGAACAAATGACACGTGTCTTATCTCACGTTAACCGAAGCGAGAGAAACATTTAAGGTTAAGATGTTAATAGATAAATTTCCCTTCACATTAACTGCTCGAGGCTCATCATTCCTGGAAGCAAAGCCGTCTGAAACTGAATGTTAAGAGCACACACACACACACGCGCGCATGCACTCACACACACACACACACACACACACGGATTGAGCTAATGAATCAGGGGTCACCGGATTTCACGGTGAGGCAAGTTCGGTTAGCAAAGATTGGCGAGTGGCGCTATGCTGAGCATTAAATTTCCATTCATTAACGGCTGAATCGAGACCACGAATTTCAAAGACTCTGGGTCAGTTTAGTCAGGCTCAATTTAGTTTGTGATTAATCCCTATAGAAAATGAATATTCAGATTGCATACAGGTTAAATGTCTTCAAACCAGCAGATCTGGAAAATGACAGCCATCAAGGAGATGTAAGAGATTCTGTTTAAAGCATGTTGATGCTCTCGCATCAGCTGGTGTTGAAATGCTAAGATGTCATAGATCATCAGTTTCAATCACCTGATGTAGATTGCAGGAGTTAGGACTGGTTCCGAAACCGAAGGGCTCATTTATGCTATAGTGTTTTCAAATGGAAACTGAAAAGTTTGGTTGTATTTTGGGTGTGTGTTTACGTGACAGTGCTGCCCAGAGCACACGACTGGACTTTAATATTGTGCAAACTTTGAGGCACAGATTAATAAAGACTCTACATACAATCTGGGACACAAACAACATCTCTACACTAAATCCTCAAATCTTCAAATAAATAGAATAAATTCTACAGAAACACAATTAAACATTTACGAGTTTGCCAAAGTGCACCTTCAGATTTCAATCCATTTTTTTTCGCCTGCTTGAATTTCTACCATACGGACCTGCTTCTGTTTGTGTCTGAGGCTCATGGGCGCTCCAGCATAAATCCATACCACAACAAAGTTTTGAGCAATGAAGTAATGTACACAGCAGAAATTGATGTGCACAGATTGTGTTTTCAGTCTTTTATTTGTTAAATGTATTAGTTAAATGTCCCTCCTGTGAGGTGCTGGCCAGCAGGGACTGACATAAAAGCCCAGAAAAAATTAAAATGCATCACCAGTTGTATGAAGATACCGTTTAAAGATTTGCTCATGAAGGAATTTAAAACTTTTTCTTTGTTATTTTATTTTTTTTTTTTTTTGATAAGTTTGGCAAGCTTCCTCTGAAGTTCAGTGGACCTACATCGGGCTAATCGCGTGAAGCCTGGTGGCCTCGCTCGCCTCCCTGGGTGACTAATTCCTTTCTCCTCGCTGCTTTTGCTCCAGATTACCTGCTGCTGTTTTCTGATTCTTCAAAAGCAGTTTTCTTTGATATTACTCATACAATTTTCAACACATGAACGAAACAAACCAAACAGCAGACTCAGACATGTGTCACGTGTGATTAAACAGCTGGAAATGAGATGGTGTTACAGTTACAGTGGTACAAGGAATCAGCGTCATTTAAAGTCACCCGGTCCTAGAACTGAGTTCTGAGTTGAGCTTGTGGTCGAGGGGGTGGGGGTTCAGGCGTCGTTGAGTTTTCAGTCCTCCATTTCATCAAGAAAAAGTGAGGAATGGTTCCCATGATGCAAGAAACTTTTTAACAGAACCAGACCTTTGAAATTGGAGTCTTTCCATCCCAATGGCTGAAAGCATTTCCGTGACCCAATTTTTTTTAAATAGGTGAGGCTAAGGGAGACTTTCGGTCCCTCAGAATGCGTCTCTAAGCGTCATGCTAGTTTGGTTTGGAGGAAGAGGGCACTGGTGAGCCAGGTGTGGTAGGTGTGCCACTTAAAGCGATACTTCAACATTTTGGCAAATTGGCCCATTTAGCGCAATTCCTTAGTCATTTCGAACAGCATACTTACTGTTTTTGTGAGGGCGAGCTGTTGTTTATTCAGAGGTGAGTCGGGGAAGGTTTTCGGGACGGACACAATGGAAGTGGATGGTATTTTTGTTCCCCCTCGTCAAACTCATCAAATACACAATCCAACAACCCCAAAACACTTTGGTGGACACGTTATAATCCGCACATTCACTACGCTGTGAAATATTAATGCAAAATTACGAGATTGAGTTGTTCATGCGAAGATTGCTAAGACGGAACTACTTACTAAACATGGTGTCTGGGCGTAGTGATTTCAAAAGAAAAAGTAGTTCCCAGTATTTGCTTCAGTGTCGTAACGCTACAATATTATTTGTTGGTGTTCCACAGTGTAGTGAATGTGCGGATTATAACGTCCACCGAAGTGTTTTGGGGTTGTTGGATTGTGTATTTGATGAGTTTGACGAGGGGGAACAAAAATACCACCCACTTCCATTGTGTCCGTCCTGAAAACCTTCCCCGACTCGCCTCTGGATAAACAACAGCTCGCCCTCACAAAAAAAGTAAGTATGCTGTTCGAAATGACTAAGGAACTAAATGGGCCAATTTGCCAAAATGTTGAAGTATCGCTTTAAGTTTCAGAAGAAGAAGAGATCCTGGCCTCACTTGGAGGATCAGAGGCAGGTTATGCGCATTTCGACACATGATTGTCTGATCTTAGTTCCTCGTGATTTGTTTGCGTACTGGCGGTTGGGGGAAAATTGGTTTTGATTTGTGTGAAGGTTTAAAAGAGCTTGGTTTAGTGTGGAAAGAGTTTAACTTTCAATGTTGGAGGTTATTTGGTGCTTGGTTAATAATGGGTGATAATGCTTGATTTAACTAATGTGTTCATTCTGTCATTTAGGGTTTACAACTAATAATGAAATCACTCTTCAAAGGAGAAAATAAAGAACGAAAAAGAATGAGTAAAGTTGTCCAGCATCCTCCTTCGCTATTCAGGCTGTACAGTCATGTAAACGATGAACAATCTTAAACTGAATGAGTTTATGTCTACTGTTTATCAAGCCACCAACATATCAACATCCACTTCCTCTTTCCAGGCATTTCCTATCTTTTCAGCTGGGCAAATGCAGTTTTCTTGAGCCCATTTTACACTGGCTGTGGAACGATCTGGAATGGATTCGGAGCGGAACTAATACGTCACGCAGCAAGCATAAATATATGACTACAAGCGTTAGCCCCTATTGTAATTAACGGCTGTGTGTTACTGAGTTATTACAAGTTAAATTTAACCCTTAGAGAAACATGCACATAAGCTTAACTCACCTCCGTCTAAAGTATTTGATAATGTCCTCTTGGGTAGTAAAATATGTAATACAATATTTGTTTTGTTTAATTTTACAGTTGTTACAAGTATGTCAATCAACGTTTTCAACTATTTATCTGCTGCAAAGCCGTGAGAGTTATGACAAGGTGTTAAGAAGGAATGGAAAAAGAAAAGACACAATCGAATATGTTTAAGCAAGTATACACTTCATATCAATATGCACACTGAGCAAATATGAAGATTATAAGATGCGGAAAGAATTAAAAAAATTACGAAATTAAGTGAGCTGGTGATCATGAAGAAGTACTTACTTAGAGTCCTTATTAGGAAAAAATATAAGACTTTCAAAACTTTTCAAAATGAACTGAAATAAAAAAAAAAAAAAAATCAAGAAATTGGAGGAAAGATGAAACAGTTTTTCACTTTTACCAGTCTTATTTGTCTCACCAAATACTATAAATATACACCAACATTTTTCGATTTGTAACATACAAGTACAAAAACTCAGCAGAGTTGATCAATTCTATTTGTTTTGAAAGTTTACTTTCCATGTCATGTATGTTTTATCTGAACCAGTTAGTGATGGAGACAGGCTGTAAAATCATATCAAAACCACCGGTTTTAACTCTTAGCTCTTTGGAGATGTTAAATGTACCGTAGTACCTCCAGCGACACCGCTTAACCTCAAAAACGAAAGCCAAGTTTCTCCCTTCTTAATGGTCCAGCTCTTCACTTTCAGGTCAATCTGTGTGTAAACTATGGTCTACGGACATGCCGAGGATCCACTATGGGGGGTTTCACAGCTGAGGCCACATGGCAGGTTCCTGCTGCGTAGCCCCCCCCCACAGAGCGGCGTGGAGGAGTTGTAGCCCCACAGTGCGGTACGTGGACAGATCTGAGCTTCCAACTCTCTTTTTGAAGAGTTTGGAAGATGGAGTCGAACACGAAGCTCCATCATCATGCAGATCTGGTAAGCAGGAGTCAGTCCTGGAGCCCGGCGGGAGCTCTGTGTGCGTTTTTAATGATTACGGAGAGATTACCATGCAGAGCTGGTACCTGTAAAAGAGGCCTTGTATGCATGCATGCAGGAGTTTGCGCGTAGAAGTGAACCCCACACACGGAGCCGTGTGTGTTTCCGACCCATTATTAAAATTACGTGTGGCTACACGTGAGGCTGTTTTGCACTCAGCTGTGCATGGAAATTGAAACGAACGCGCCAGCATCAAAATACAGACAGGCACCCACGCACACTTCTCTCCAAGCAAACGATTAGCATTCCTGAAGAGGCGAGGCTAATAATGACTTTACGTGAGCCAGTGAAGCTCGAGACCAAAGCTTCATGGTTGGAGGGACGGGAGGTAATGACATGTGGAAACCTGCCGGCGATGAGCCTCAGCAGCCGCAAATAAACTGTTACAGGAATCAGGAGATCTCACAAATATGGAAATTTAATCAATCCCGGTTCAGAAGTTCAAAAAAAGTTGTTTTTTTATTTATATATTTTTAAACGTGAACGCCTTTGCCATAGAAATTATCAAGTTTCAGCAAAGTTGTATTTTTCTTTGTCTATTGTTGTTTGGTTTAGTTAATACTATTATTACTAACAGTGGTAATGGCAGGAGTCATAGTCGGGTTATTATTTTTGCTGTTACTGTTCATTGGTTAATTAGGAATTATTCTATTATTTTTGGCCAATTAAGTAAAAAATATTTTATAACATTTGCACTTTTATTTTTCTATATTGAATTTAATTTTGTATTTTTTCATGAGAAAACATGATGGGCAAAGATTGAGTCCAACTTTTAACACACCTGGAGTACCATAATTCCATAAAGGATACCGAGACCTCAAAGTAACTGATCGATACTCGTTTAAACTGGAGCATACTGGAGGTGTATGTGAGGGTTTATATCATAATAAATGTGACTATAACTTGCAGCAGGTTTCTTGCAAAAAGTTGCTTCACAGAGGTGCGACATCTGGAAGGCAGTGAAAGCGTTACTGCATGCTGACAGGCACTTAGACTCAGATTTAATGGACGTCAGAGGAAGCCAAATAGAAAGTGCTGTTGAAGGAGGAGTTGCGGTATAGCTGCAGTCACCGGCTCATATATCAGTAGATACGATTATTCTTTTCGCTGGCGCTTTTGGTTTTCTCCCACTGAGCTGGAGGCTGTCTCTGAAGCTGAGGCCCTTCAAGTGAAAGCGCGTCGTTTTTGCGTTTTTGTTTCAGAAAAGTTGTGCATTTGAATTTAAAACATCTTTAGAGAAGAAGAAGCATCCCTGTAGTGAAAGGTGTGATTTTCTCCGACCTCTGCTCCAGATTACCGTGTTTGACGCTCCTGTTTGTTTGATTGATTTGAACCTGCTGTTCTTGTATATACACTATATGCTCCAGCCATCACATTTGTTATCTTTCTCAAGGACATGTTGACAGTCTGGACACGCATGGTTGCAGAGGTTGAAAGTCTGGCATTTTGTTTATGGCCCCAGCTATTGTACCTGCGAAGTCAATCTGTCACCTCCCTCGCAGTCTCATGTTTTGTTTAGAGCACCCGGCCAGGATTTCTGCTGTACGTACACCATCCTCTGTGGTGGAGTAACAATGGCCTCGGGGCGGGAATCCAGTTTCTATTGTCCTGATGGAGTGGACAGCGGCTCAGTCTGTGTTTATCATTTCCCATGCAGCCGGCGAACCCAGCAGATATTAGCTGGGCCTTATCAGCGGGCCGCCACAAAGGGCTGAGGGTGAAGCGGCGCGGAGGCTGGGAGGAGAACGGCTCCTCCGGGAGGCGGCTAATGATCGTCCCCGCTGACGGAGCCTGACACTGGGCCCGGGGCGCAGCCCGCGACAGCCTCTCTGCGGAGGACCCAGAGCGACGGCGACAGCCCCACCGTGTCATTTCAATGTTAACGCAGAAAATCTGCTCATCACATGAGCCCCGCGTACGCGGAGGCAGTGACTTACGACTTGGTTCATTACGATTCAGAGCGGGAGGCTGGAAGAGGACCCTGATGACAGCAAGGTCACCGGATCAAATTGGCAGGGAGTGATCAGAGTTGCGGCTCTGAATGATTACTGAGCTCGCCCGGTGACAAGCTCAGCTGCGAGCCAATACTCATCATCAGTTTGAGTATTCATCAGGTGAGGTCTTGTTTTGCCTTTGACTTCTTGGCTTTTTTTTTTTTTTTTTGGCTAACTTTTATTTATTTATTTTTGCTGTAAAATGATTTCTTCATCACTGCAGACATGCCTTTGACCGAGTTCAGGAAGGCTCCAGAGTCAGATGCATGATTTAAGGCGAGGCTTACCCAAAGCTCTCTGCTTGTCTCAGCCCATATGTTCTGGGATCTGTGATTTCTGCATCCACACCTGCAACAACAAATAAATCACATGCTTTCCATCCACCTGTTTCCATGTTGCACGTAAAAATACTATAAGGCGCACAGATGGAATGATGGGGATTCACTGATGTAGCGCGACTTGCCGAACAGGCAGATGAACATAATCACTGAGTGATCAGATCGGTGCTGCTCTCAAATTGCTTCATTATTCAACATAATTCTTAATTAATAATGGTGTTCTCTTGATTAATTTATCGCATTGTGTCCCATTTGTAGTATAACATATTCAGCATGTTTCCTCTATTCAGAGCTGGCTCTAAATCTGGACGGAATGGGGGATGGATGGTGTTTTTGGTTGTGTGGTAAATTTATTGCCAGATCAATGCGGTGATAAAGAAATACTACTTGGGGTATTATGATGACTTTTTAGCCTTTAATAACTGTTTAACTATGTCCTCTTTACTGAAAGGTGTCATCATGGTGATTAGACCACCAATGTTGGGATTGAAGACCTGTTGAGCTACCGCTGTAGTGTTATCAGGAAGAAGTGATGGGCACTCATGGGTTCTTTTCTCAGGCAGACTGCCGCCTTTGTAAACAGAATTTGCAGGTTTTTGCAGTGTATGCATGGAGGTACTCGAGCTCTCTAACTGCACTCTGTGATGGACTGATGAGCGATCCTGTACTCTACCCCCCACCAGCTGTTGACTGAGATAGGCTTCAAGCTTCAATCTATCAATCCCAGAGAGTATAAATAGAAAAGACACCCTTAAACCAGCAGAAAGGAGGTCAACTCTGTAAATTTATATCGGAAACATTCTCTGTGAATCACTTTCTTTCTGATGACTTGCAAAACATATTAACTCACGTTTCTTGCAGCTCCTGCTTGTATTTCAGTGTTCTGTTTTTAAACAGCATGCTGAATGCAGGGAAAATGAATAAAAACATGCTTTGGAGGTATATTTCACATCTCCCGCTGTTACAGGTCAACACCCCTGCCGAAAACACGAAAAGAGCCCAGACCTGACATCGTTTGTAACCACGACGCTTCTCCCAGCTGGTGTCGGTGATTAAAACGTATATATTCATCGAGCGTCTGAGGCATGTCGATGCGGGGCTCCTGACATGAAAAAGAGCCCGGAGCCTGTGAGCCAGACACCTGCAGGAGGCTGCGCCGTGTGTCGTTTATTTGCTCTGTTTCTACACGGATCAGTCTGATCTCTACATGTTATTTCACACATGTCTGCTTCCCCGAGTGCAGCCACGGGAGGTGTGACTGCTGTCAAACATTTGAGGAAGTTGGCAGCGTGAGGATTTGAGCAGATATAACTTCGCCTCCCAGCTATCAGCATTTGGACTTTTTAAATCATGAAAACCAATCAGGGTTGTGCGCTGAGGGAATCCTCATGCCCGACGGAGAGAAAATGCCTCCGAAATGAGCCTTCGCAGGCAGAGTGTCAGATATGTCATGCATTCATTATGCGTTTCCCCGAGAACTGAAATCTTTTCTGTGGATCTGAGGCATGAGAGCCGTCCAAGTGTGTTATCAGAGGGCACGGAAACGGCAGCAGCAATGTCAAAACTTGCTCGTATTTGCAGTTTTTACACAGATTTAGTTTTTTTCTCTTCTCTCAAATGCTTTGAAATGCAATACCGCTTAAAAACCAGGATTTCAGTAACGATACTGGAAGTTTCATTGTTGATTTTAACTCAAAGTTAATGTCCATGTTACCTAATGCTACTCATTTGTCATTTTCTAAATGTACATCTAGTAAAGATTGGGTTCATTTGGGAAATTTTGATTGTTGTTTGTCTTGAAAACAAAATCTCAACTTTTTTTTTTTTCCAAATGATTTAAAAACTGAGCCAAAGCTCTTCAAACGCTCGCGACTGAAAACCAAGCATGTCTGAAAGTGCGGCTGTCGGCGGATCCTGCCGAGCGCTCCTCAGACTTCTGCGTACAAAACTATTACATGTTCTCATCTGAAGGAACATTTCATTTCCTCTGCGCCTAACTGATGCCTCAACAAAGAACTAAAAAACAGCGATGATTGACGGAAGTGAACAAAACAACAGAAACACCCAATCCTGCAGCAAATTATTTTCACTGAAACAACATAAAACAAGACTCCAGACAAAAGAAACTATAAAAACAAGACGACACTAAAGCAGGAGTGCAGAACTGCAAAGTTAAAGGACTGATTAACCTCTGCGTCCATTGGCGGAATAAACAATTATATCAGCTTTTGTGGAACGGACAATCAAGTAGATTCATTGTGTCTGTGTACTTTTTCCGACAACATTTTATTTCCCTTTCTTACATTATCATTTATTGACCAGTTATTACATTTTGGTTTTTCATTAATTTCTTTTCATGACAATTCAGGTCGTTGTCACGCATCGGGCTCTGACATGGCTCATGAAGTGAAGTGATGGAGAGACGACGGAGGTGGAGGCTGCTGGTTCTCCATCACCAGTTAGTTGGACAGTAACTTGATCTGCAGTAACATGGAAATTCTCTGGCTTCTCCCATGAAAACAGATTCGCAAAAGATTTCAATAAAAGCAAACAAAAAAATCTTAATGAGCTCATTTCCCCAAAAGTTATTTAAATCGTGACCTTAAAGGGATACTTCAACATTTTGGCAAATTGGCCCATTTAGCGCAATTCCTTAGTCATTTCGAACAGCATACTTACTGTTTTTGTGAGGGCGAGCTGTTGTTTATTCAGAGGCGAGTCGGGGAAGGTTTTCGGGACGGACACAATGGAAGTAGATGGTATTTTTGGTTCCCCTCATCAAATTCATCAAATACACAATCCAACAACCCCAAAACACTTTGGTGGACACGTTATAATCCGCACATTCACTACACTGTGGAACACCAACAAATAATATTGTAGCGTTACGACACTGAAGCAAATACTGGGAACTACTTTTTCTTTTGAGATCACTACGCCCAGACACCATGTTTAGTAAGCAGTTCCGTCTTAGCAATCTTCACATAAACAACTCAATCTCGTAATTTTGCATTAATATTTCACAGCGTGGTGAATGTGCAGATTATAACGTGTCCACCGAAGTGTTTTGGGGTTGTTGGATTGTGTATTTGATGAGTTTGACGAGGGGGAACAAAAATACCATCCACGTCCATTGTGTCCGTCCCGAAAACCTTCCCCGACTCACCTCTGAATAAACAACAGCTCGCCCTCACAAAAAAAGTAAGTATGCTGTTCGAAATGACTAAGGAATTGTGCTAAATGGGCCAATTTGCCAAAATGTTGAAGTATCGCTTTAATTCAGATCGCCTGTCTCTGTTATCATTTTGTGGCTGAAGAATTGTTTAAAAATACACAGTGAGTGATTTCTTCTATAGATAGATGAAAACTGGACTTGCACATTACACTAGTAACACTTTGAAAAATCTGCATCTTACTTTTATGTTGAAAGCCCCTGCGTTTGCATGCTGGTGAGCGTATCATAAATCGTGTGTGTGTGTGTGTGTGTGTGTGTGTGTGTGTGTGTGTGTGTGTGTGTGTGTGTGAGCGTGCCACTCCTGCTTTTCTTCTCACCATGTGATCAAGGTGAGGTATCCTGCATCCTCCGCGAGAATAAAACACTGAATACATGCATCTCTCTCTGCCTCTCGTGCAGCAGGTATCACTGACGCTCATCAGCACTCCGGGTGCGACGCATCCTGTCGTCTTTCTGCGTCTGCTCTCCGTGTGTCACTTCCCCTGCAGCTTCGCGAGAAGATCACACGTGTAAACCTTAAGCTCGCTGTCTTATCGGATCCAACGTGGTCTGTTTGGTCTTTAGATCAGCAGTGAGGGTGTTTGAGATCTTCACTGACTTCACTGTGTAAAACATGATATGAAAGCTGTTGTAAGATTTACAGAATAAATAAATCCTGAATCCAGGGTCTGGGTTTCCAGAGAGAAGCAGCATCTCTTTCCCACATGGGGCTGGATTACAGGGAAGGTTTACTTTCTGACCCATTAGTTCGCACCGGAGAGGCTCTTGAGTTAAGCAGAAGGAGGCACTGGGGCGCTCAAGTGGCACTCCGGTGTTACATTAGCAGGGCTGCGGTTTGATATCGGCTCGCTCAATTTGCTTGGAGTGAATCAAATCTCCCCAATGAATCCGAGTCTTTTCACACACACACACACACACACACACACACACACACAACCTCTGTCCCACCCCGACCCCTCAGAGGAGGCGGATTTATTCAACTTTAACCTGACAGACAAAACGAATGCCTCATAAAATGTTTTTACCCTGGTCACCAATAACATATTTCTGTGTGTATATTTTAAAATTTGTTTTCAGCAATCAATATTTTCTTAGAATTTTTTTATAAAATAAAATGAGCCTCTTTGAATTAACAGTGGGAATAACCCTGGTTTGATTGCCTTGTAACACAGCATTATGTGATGAAACTTCATAATATAGTAACTCCAACAAAATCGGCCTCCATGAGGGCTTCCTCCAGTTCAGCAGTGACTGTTTGGACATTTCCATCATGGATACTCTGTTGCACCACAATAAAGAGAAACTCTTCTAGCAGTTGGGCCCACTCAAGATGAAATCGGGCTGCATGGTAGTCCCTGAACTAAAGTGTGTGTGACACCCCTGTTCCACATCGCATTAACTTTCATTATATGCATTCTAGCATGAATAATATCCCCTCAACTCATTTTAAAAGCAGAGCATTAGCACGCTGTTAACTTTAACTGATTAAAACTTGATCAAGCGCAGCTGTGATTCTACACTTAGTGTATAATTCTGATCATACATTATCAGGATTTTGCAAATTCGATCATGTGGAGCAACAAAGTCTTTCAAATCTTTACAAATAATGCAATAAGTAACAAATTACTGAAAGTGTGAGAGAAGCTATTTTTACACTATATTTTACAAAATTTGGCAGATTTTTATGAAGTTTTATTACATTTCGTCATTGTCTGTAAAAGTGTTTACAAATTGTGTCATATTTGGGGCTATTTAAAGCTGAATTGAATTGAAAAATTATTTAATCCATTGTTATACATATGTGAATAATTCATTCATTTGTTTTTAAATTGAAATGCTCGATATCCTGGTGAAATGGTCCAGAAGAATTCTTCAATAGAAAAACTCGACTAATGTTGAATGAATTTTTCATTTAAGTCAACCTTGGTTCTTGTAAGAATTCCATTTTTGTATGTTTTTTTTTTCATTTTCAGGATGATAGAAATATTCCTGTACACGCTCATCATTAAGGGATTATTTTTCCCTCCTCAGCTTCACGTCGCCGCCGTCCTGTTTGACATTTCTATTAGAAGTCGGCGCGCAGGCTGACCGGCTGCACAACATTCGGAGCAGCGTTTCCATAAATATTGCATCAAATAAACTCGCTGCCACGACCCGAGAAAATCAGAGAGACAGAGTGTCACCCGGTGAGGAGCCATACGTTATTAACAAGGTTGTTCAGCGTGTTGGGTTCGGTACACAAACACTGGGATTCCTCAAATATTAATATGAAGCCTTCGCTTTGGTTAAAGAAACAACTTCCGTTTGAGTGGTTTGTTTGTGTTTGTTCAGGTTTCTGGCTGCTGGAATGTCTCTGATTGCAGGTTTCTGGATCCCAGCATCCTCTCTTTGGAGTTTCCTCACACTTTTCTAAAAAAACATTCATTTCGGGTTAATTGGTGACTTTAAACTGCATGTCGGTGTCTCTGTGTGTGTGTGTGTGTGTGGCTGTGTGTGAGTGTTTTCCCCTTGCACTGGTCTGGTGACCTGTGCAGGATGCATCCCGCCCTCGCTCACTGTCAGCTGGGATTGGATCCGCCAACCCGGCGACCCTGAATTGAATAAAGCAGAGCAGAAGACGGAGAGGTGGATCTTTTTACCGTCTGGCGGAAGGCATCTGATTGGCACACAGTGCATCATTTCTTACTTTTTCACCATCGTTTTGGGCCCAGTTGGGGAGCAGTGTGAAAAGAAAAGCTTCAAATCAAGTCACATGTGGAAATAATGCAGAAAAATGAAAATATGAATTAAAATGTAACAATATATTGAATGCAACAGATGTGCCAGATGTAGGCTACGGATTACATCTCTGCAGGTAAAAGAATTTATCAACAAGTCAATTTATTGCTGATTGACTCATTGATAGTCAAGCCGTACAGTTAAGTAAATAAGTGACCAAATAAATGGGATAGATGATATTTTCAGTGCATCTAAATGTGCCTATAAAGCAAAAAAGAGCAAACTGATGAGTCCAGAGAGAAAAACAAGATGTTCATGTACATCAGGAACAATATGAAATTATCACTCAGAAATGATTCAGTCATCTTTTTAAAAGGAAAGTGAACTCAAACCTGAAAGAAAAACTGAATACAAGTTGAAAAATAAAGACTCATTATGATTTAATTTTGAAGATACTTAAATGTACTACAGAGTGGAGCACCTCAACAGAAGGAAATCAAAACTTAATCTACGTCTTCATTCAAATTCTTTCAATGCAAATAATTGTGAGGATGTTCACCTTCATTAACTTTACTGTTTTCATCTTGTTTGATATCATAAACTGGATCATTTGCATTTGTTTGACAAACAAATTAAAACTCAATAAAAAGGCAAGCCAGACGTTCCCCAAAGCCTTGAGATGTACATTAAGGAAGCAGACTCAGTGGGCAGACTTTCATATCTCTAATTTTGGAATTCTGAGTCGCCCTCCGTCACCCAGCAGGATGGACGCTGAGATTCACCCACTGATCCTGACAGCCAGGAGCCGTGTAAGTTTCACAAACACTCTGAAGGAGCTGCGCCACAACAGACAGCTCCACCGGACAGTATGTCTAATAACACAGACTCAGATCAGAGCACATGATAAAAGCTTTGTTTTCAGACTAGAGAGGTTTTACCCAGCCTGGATCCACACGTCCCTCTGCTTCAGTGCTGCGTTACATACACCTGGGCATGTATGATTTTTTTTTTCAGGACTGTTTTTGTAAAATCAGCAGAAAAAAAAAAACACCAAAACCTAAAACTATTACAATTGCTGCAAGATGCTACATACAGTTTTTTTTCTAGTGGCATGCATCGGCATCAAATCCAGGGATTGTCAAGCATAAGGCCCGTGGGCCAAAGCCGGCCCACAAGAGACTCCGGTCTGGCCTGTCAAACCACCAAACAAGATTATGAGAGTGAGTTTAAGAAAAATTTTGCACAAATTAAGACTCCAGAAGTCGCATAGCCTGAGAAGCAACAAGCTTTTATCAACCTTTCATTCAAGAGGATTTCATCTCTTTTATGATATAAATTAAAGTCGGTTCATCAAATTATTAAAAAAGCGCATTAACTGTTACAGCAACACTAAGGAACTTTTCAACCTTAATAAAACATTTTAATATCTTTTGTGATGATACATCGACTTACAACTAGTTGAATGACCCTCTGTCACGGGCTGAGGGCGTCAGTATTGCTTCCACTTGGACTGAGCAGCTGTGAGGAGGGTGGTAGGAACCCTGCACACGAAAAAACTCCAAATGTGCGGACTGCTTTACGGCATGCGTCACATCATGATATAACATTGTTTAGCCACCATTAGATTCATTACCTCATCGCTATCCGTCCTTCACACAGCCACTGGAAACAAATGTAGCCGAGTTTAGTCCGACAGCATGCCACCGGGAGCAGCATTTTACGACGTCACACGCTAGTCCTCATGGGAACTGTAGTATTCGTTTGGACAAAACATTACCGCTTTTGTCCCGCCAAAATCAACGAAAACTGAAATTTCCTTAGTGTTGCTTTAACATTTTCAGACTGCACTTGCATTTTTGAATTTATGTTGTTATCTTACTGTTACTGTTACTTTCGCGTCCAGTGCGTTCCTGGCGTAACCTGTCCTCAGCGCTTTGTTTCTTCGTTTTTCTTTATTTGCACTACGCCAAGTTATGGTGCACTCAACGGTAAGGAAACCCCCAAACATTCTTCTCCGCCATTCTGCAACGATTCTCCGTCCTTCTAAGTGCGCACTGAACCAGGGTCAGTGCACGCCATTGGCATGTACACGAAAGGGGCAGGTCGAACGGCGAAGGGATTTGATTGGTTTAAAAAAAGGTGTCCCCTCAAGACTATTGGTTGCTGTTTTTCCCGTTTTACTCCTGCTGTAGATAGCGGATATTTTCCAAACTACTTCAAAAACACACTATGAATTGCTTCCCATCAGGTCATAAAGATCATTTTAACCAGTATTTAAAAAAATGTATCTCATTCAGATCGCCAACCCTAGCTTTCATGATTAATATTATTTTTTGCTTTGAGGCCTTCACCTTTAAATCCCTTTCTGTGCGAGTCAGGGTTGAGAAATCGATCTCAGTGCCGAGCCATCAAGGCTGAAATCTGACTTGACAGACTATTTATTTACATTATTATTCCGCTTTGAGAGACACAAGTTGCATGATTGCCCCAGCCTGAAATGGCAGGCGGGACCCCCAGGTGGACGGTGTGCACTTCACCCCGCCGGCAATCAAAGGGCAGCTGTGATTCTGTGATGTGATGGAGGGTGAAAAAAGGTCATTTTATTTGCTTCAAATCGGATCTTATATGGTGAGCTGCTCGCGAGAATAACAGGTTACAGTATTATATGCTTCCAGACATGTGCTGACTTCATTGCTTTTTTTTTTTTTTTTTTTTTTGAATGATTTATGGTGATTGTAGTGAGGCACTGTGGTCCCATGTGTTTATTTTATACAAGCAATAAAAAATTATGCAGGAAATGTGGGTGAAACTATAGAGCAATGTTTACAGTTGTTCATTTTAATGTTTGAATTAACAGCTGAAATGGAAGCATAAAAATTCAATACAGTTGTGTTATTAATATTTAACCATAATTTGCAAGCCAGCTCAATAAGAAAATCAATCATACAAAAAAAAAAACTGTAGTTTAATTAGAATATTCAGAAGGTTCCAACCTAAGACTCTACAGTTCAGACCTAAGCAAGCTTGAGTGAGGTTTGACGTTTTAAATTAATTCTGAATAGCAAAAGGGCCTGAGCTGGAGTGGTGTCATGTTATGTATTAAAACCAAAGGGAAGCCTAACAGCTGAGGGAGCATGTGCCACTCCATCAGTACCCGTTCGTCAGCCCCACCACATTCCAGGAAAGAGCAGGATGCTTTAATCAAGGCTGGAAAAGCTTGGATTGCCTCCTTCAATCACATAGACCACCGGGTCCTCCTCACTCCTTGATTCCAAGTGATGTCAACCATTATGCCAAGCCACAATTCATTTTGACATAAGCCATAATTTCAACAGGAAATGTATGAATCAACTTATTGTGTCTTGTAGTTCATTTTGAGGAAATGTCTTTGTGATTGCGGAAGAATCTGAAATTAATGTAATACTTTGGAGTGAGTAAATTTAGTGTTTCACAGTACAGAAAATACAGTTTTTATTTACTTGTTTGATGAACTAGAAATGAAAAATTAATTGTGATTTCAAGACAAAGACTGGGGAGGATTCTGAGAAAAACTGATGAAGAACAACAGGAGCTTATAAAAATAGTGACACAAGCTGCTTTTTATCAAGAGATGATATTTTGGAAAAAACTGAAGTGTGCCTCGGTTCTCTATAGTGCTCAGTTGTCCACCGCTGCTAATCAAAAAAGTTGAAATCGTGTTTTTTTTTTTTTTTTTTTACCAGTTAAGTTTCTGATCCTAACTTATTAACCTCACTAAAGAGAAATACATAATATTATAGTAATAACCCAAATGGATAAAATGTGACATACTCATTGTCTTCTCTTCCATTCTAAGTCCCGCAACGCCTGTTTTTGGACGAAGAAAGAATAACCTTAGCCAATACAGAGACATAAATAGAACCTACTTATGTGTTTTTTAATCACCTGTTAGATAATCTATGGTTTTATTTCAGTAGAATTAATCTAACCATCAGGGATTACAGTGAGACACCTGCTGTACCCGGGTCAGCCTGCAGGGGGCAGCCTGAAACCTCCACACACACCGGTAGACACGTGACTCGAAACAGGAAGTAAATAAACGTTCTTCCCGCGCTGTCGAATAGGGTCAACGAGAAAATCCGAAACAATGGACCAGCTTTATCTGGATAATATTGATGAATATGTCAACGACCACGATAAAATAGTAAGTGCATGTTTTATCTGTCTCACGTCGTTTTGTTGTGATGTTTTCTGGATCGCTGTCGCAGCCGTTTTAAACATGTCCCGGCATGATCAGCTGGTGAACTCCGTTCAGAAAACATCTAATTTTAGACTATGTCGCTTTCACGCAGTTAAATGTGTGTTGATTCGGAAAAGTAACAAATATCACGGTAGATTTGGATGTTTTGGTTAATTCGGCTTGAGGATAACGTGGAAAAAAAAGAGTTATGGACCGTTGAATGTCATAAAGTTACTGCAGGTTGCCGCCGATAGAACTTATACCTGGTTTGAGTGAGCCACATGTAACGTGTGTCATACTCAACATGTGTAGATATCAACCCTGTAGTTTTATTCATCTATTTGAATTAAAAGTGTCCCCTAACATGTTTATAATCGCATGTTATTTCGCATCAGGTGACCTATAAATGGCTCAGTCTAACTCTTGGAGTCCATGTCAACACAGCAAAACAGTGAGTGCTCCTCTTTTGACTTTTGTTTGGCTGAACACACAAGTAAAAAACAAGCTGGAAAAAGACCTAAGCGATGAATTTCAACCAGTCTGCACATGTACTACTTCTCCTTCTTCTTCCTTTTTCGGTAGTGTGCTTCACTGCACATTGCTGCTTCACTGCACATGTACATTTGTGAATGTAAATTATATATTTGGCATCCAGCGTTTCACACCAACACAGTTTTAAATCTAATCAATCAGATCAGTTGAAAAAAAATACCTGTGGCAATTTCATTTTCCCACTGCACCATTGTTATGTCAGTATCTTATTTAGGTTTCTTTTTGACATACCACAGCCTTAAATTCCAGCTTTTATGAAACACCCAGGATATACAGGAGTAAAAAGTAAACGATCGGTTTGGAGATAAAGTGAGAGAATCTACATTGATGTATGGGTGATGATCTTGGAGATTGAGCTGCCATGCAGGTGAAGGTGAGGAAGACTGAGAAGAGTTGTGGAGGTGGTTTAATAGTAAAGAAGGCAGGGAATAGGGTAAGGTTGAGGTAGATCATCCACTGTAGCAAGTGTGAGACATATTTGCTGTTAAAGGAATACATAAATACATTTTTGGAGCTTATCTCACTTTGTCAATGATAGGGAGAGGGCGTGGGTCCAAAATCTTTGGAGTATTCCTTTAACAATACTCAGGTCTTCTGGATTACTCGGATATAATGTGTGTTGTCAGGATGCTCTTCCACTACCTGGATCACAAGAGGAAGGAAAGCTCAGCCCAGCTGCATGCCACTTATCTTGTGTCGGGGAAGTTTGTGGACAACGGTCAAACAGTACGTCACATTTTCTGGTTTCTTTATGCATGCTCAAAGCTGCAGGTCTAACTGATTTAATTCTGACATTGTTTGCTTCACAGAGTCATAGAGTATCTGTGGTCAGAGAGGAGCAATTGGAAGGTTTGCAAATATTATTTAAAATCACAAAATATTTCCATTATAATTGCCCAATTCTTCTTAATTCTGATGCAACCTTTCCACTTTATTGAAGATGTAAATAGTAGATAGTGGAGAGGGCAGCAGTGTGTAACCTCACTTTATTCCTCCTGCAGATTTTAAATCCAAGATGAGCCCGATAGTCAGCGTCCACGTCTACAGCGTCCAGAAAGCTTTGCTGAAAGACAGCGGTCCCCTCTACAGCGTCGACTACGATGCTGTGAAAGACAACCTTCAAAACTGCAGCAAGTATGTGGCTCTTTGTGAGTGCTTCAGAGTAAACTTAGCATTTTGGTTTAAGATTTTGTTGATGATATGTGGCTTTTCTCTCTCTCTCTCTGTTTGCAGATACAGTGCGATCCGCTGTGCCAGCGCCGAGCCCATGTCTTCTCTGGAGCTGCAGCTGGCCAGAGAGAAGCAGCAGGCTCCCGCTCCCGAGCCCGAGACCAAACGGTCTGGCATGAACGGAGACACAGGCGTGGCCTCCAAACCATGTGCCAAGCCACAGAAAGGCATCATGGGAATGTTTTCTAATAAACCCAAGAATCAGGAAAGCGTCAAAGAAGTCAAATCTGAACAGAAAGAAGAAGCAGCGGTATGGATTCATTCATGTCCTCTCTGACTGAAACAGTGTGTTTTCACTTCAGTTGTTGTGTAAATGGGGTCTTACTGTATTTAATTTATCTCCAAGAGAAGCAGAGAGGTGTGTGACGATGCTGTGTATTCTAGGTCGAGCCTCCCAAAAGCAAACCAGCTGCAAAAACCAATCCGATGATGAACTTTTTTGGAAATCAAACAGCAAGTGAGCAATTCTGCTGTCTGTTCCACAAAATTTCTTTAAAACAGAAGCATAATGATCCATAATCAATCTTTATCAATTCTGTAGAAAAAGCAGACAAGCCTGTGAAGCAGGAGGATGAGAAACCAGCAGCTGCTCCGCCGTCCACACAGGCAGCGCCGCCGCCGCCGCAGAGCCGCTCCAAACCTGAAGAGGAAGACAAATCGGCTGCAGGAGAGCCGCAAAAAGACTCCAAGAAAGACTCCAAGAAAGACTCCAGGAGGTGGAATCTGTGCTCAATCATTAGTTCATCACAAAACACAAGAGGGTTTAGAAGTCCTGTATCATCAAAACAAATGATCTTAGTTTAGTTTTTGTACATACACACATTTGTCTTTTGTCATCTTTAAAAAATGTGGATTATTTTCTTCTTCTTTTTAAAGCAAAGCCAAGCGAGTCGTGGATTCTGACAGTGACGATGAGAAAATGGAGAAGAAAAAGAGGCGACGGATTAAAAAACCCGAACCCGACAGCAGTGATGAAGATGGTTCGCTTTTTGGCATCTCTTTATTTTGTCACTTAAGCTCAAAAACCTAAACGTTCTACCAAAGCCAGACTTTTTCATATTTATCTTGATAAACTAAATAAATCATATTTTGAATGTTTCCTTTCACATGTAGAAAATGTTTTGTTCCTCTTTTCAGTTATTCCAGACTCTCCACAGCCCACAGAAACAAAAGAAAAGACTCCGAGTCCTAAAAAGCAACTTCTGCCTGTGACACACTCTCACGTAAGTGGCGGAAATATAAATTACGCTTTAATTGCCGTTTTCTATCTTCTACGCAACAATGAAAACTGGAGTGCTCTTCCTGCAGCAGGGGAACCCAGAGGTGAAGATCCGGAAGAGGAGACGAGTCCTGAAGTCACGGAACTTTGTGGATGATGAAGGATGCATGGGTACGAAGGGATTCAGAGCCTTTCTAAACAGTTTGTGTACTTTGAAGACATCAAAATAGAAAACACATTGCAGTTCACACAAAGATTTCTCACAATCTAAAGATTATCAGCGACTGTAACGTGTCTCTACTTGCACGGATGATTTTGTAGTTTTGCGACGGACCTTCAGCCCCTCCAGGGTGTGGCCTGCTGCTCGCTCATTGTTTCGTGGATTAATTAGGCTTCAACTCTCTGCAACTGTTTGTCTTCAGATATTAAATAATCCTCCGAAACGCTTTGATCCAGGGAGGCTTTGGTGGATCTGCTTTCCAAATATGTAATGAATCAGGTCTTTATTTGAATGTGTGATTTACGCAGACAGTCTCATCGAACACAAATGGACCTTTTTAATATTTACAGTGCGTTTTATCATTTTACATTTGCTTTAAACAGTTTTTAAATGAACATATTTCAGCATTTGTCTAAATTTTTGTCTCAAACACTCCCAAAGGAAGCCACTTAAGATGAAACTGGGAAACTGTGGCCCTGAACTAAAATGTGTTTGACACCCCTACACTGTAGAATAATCATATTTTGAATTCTTGTTTAATCCCGCTTATGTGTTCTCCACAGTGACCGAAAAGGTCTACGAGAGTGAATCTTACTCCGATTCGGAAGACGACTTCAAAGCGGCCAAGCCAGCTCCGAAAGACCCCGTCAAAGCAAAACTCCCGTCGACGAGTAAACAAGACGAGAAGAAGAGTCAGAAGAAAGCCTCGGCAAACAAAACAACCAAACAAGCTTCCATTATGGGATTTTTCCACAAGAAATAAGCGTTTTAACCCTCATCAGCTGCAGACCACCTGAGAAGAAACGCTTCAGACAACTTCTGAGATGCAGCGAACTAAAGGACCTCAGTATCTGGACATTTCAGAACACTTACGTTTTCACCATCAGCAGCTATGAAAATATGTTAAACTTAATAAATGTGACAAACTGCATGTGTCTTTCCAGTGCTTTTCTGTCTTTTCACTATTGTTTATATCAGGCTGGCACAATAGAGACGTGAGGTAATCTGCTGCTTTTTGATCTGCGTTCCTCAAGTCGCCTATCAGATGTTTAAAACTGATTCAAGATAATAATTGGGTTTCTCATATTAGCTGTGGTCGTGGTTAAAGTGGCTGGTGGAGGCTGGAAGCCCTCAGCAATGACTGACTTGGTTGCCTCACAGCCAATAATTAGATATAACTCACCTCAGGATCATGTGTTGCACAGGAAGAGAAATCTCCAAATACGCAGTGGAAATGACAGAACAAGAAGCAGAACTTAAAAAAACCATAAAGCTTCATATATCCACAGAATATTGTTGCGTATCTTTTTTTAGTTAAGGAACCATGGGATTGGCTGAAACGGAGGCAGACACACATTCAGGATGATACATGTATCCAACCGAGTGCACCTACAGCTGCAATGGAAAGATTTACAGTCGACCTGAGTTACTGGAGGCAGTCCTGTACAGAGCCTGACCTATTTGAGCCTTAATTGATTGAGTGAAATGTGCTCTTAAAGTGACTTTGCAGGTCATGTTAATTTGTCATTTCGCGGTCGATTAAGCGCAGCCGAACTCCAGGACAAAGTTGAGCGACAAAATTTAACGTAGCCTGAATATTCAATAGTGACAACACGCATGAAGCACGTTTTGCTGGAGGCGCACACACACACATACACACACATCAGTCTGTAAAGGAAGCCTTGGCGCGCGCAGCTCAGTGTGTGGTGACACACATCACTGAGCTTTATATATATGTGTGTGTGTGTGTGTGTATTAAATGAGAGACATACCGTATACACCGTGGACTTGGTGAAACACTCTCCAGCTGTGCCCAGCATCAAGCAGAGGACACTCATTCATCCATTTATCCTCTGGAACAGCTTCATATGGTGACAGAAAGAGCTGAGGCCTTTTTTTCATCCTCCAGGATGAAAATATCAGGTAACAGGTAACAATATGACGTGAAAATATATGAGTTGTAACATGGGAGGAAAATGTGCTGTAGATCTTTGGAACAGATTTGCTTTTGCATTTTCATGTCAGAAGTTCCACATATATACACGGCAAATTTTTGAAAGCCATTTCCGCCTGCTACTGTCCATCGACTCATGCATGTGCAGAACTATTCAAAACGGCTGTAGTGCACATGCACAGCAGCGGCATTTCCAAAAACTTGCATTTTTTCTTCCGTTTCCACAGAGAAAGACTTGGAGCATTTTCGAAAATTTGTGTTTTCCTTGTTCACACAGCAATAGAGGCGTTTTGAATAAGTTCCGTTGTCATATAAATGGACCCACACACAACGGATGTTTTTCGTTTTCACTTGGAAAGGTTGTGTAAACATGGCTTAACTGTACTGTATGACGTGTAAGAATTAATGGAAGAAACAGGAAATACAGTATTTGTTGGAATATGTAATTTTCATTTCGACCTCGGGTGTCACAGGTGTCGATACACTTTGTCCGTTGTCGTCTCCATCTTCTCAACCCAAACTTTGATGAAACGCTTTTAGATTTTTTTCTAAATCTCTCTAATTTTTCTATAACATCATACAAATGCAGCATTTTCTGTCCTCCCAAAACAAAAACACTTCTGTAATGTGGTATTTATCGAAGTACTGCTCTGTGACAGTTCCTCTCGTCTTCAGCTTCATAAAAACCTCCCTGCGGGCTTTTGTTAATGATGTGCTAATGCCTCTGCAGACTTCATATTTCACACACTGAATGATGGCTTGTCGGGTTGTTGGTTGTTTTTTTTTTTCCCTCTTAAAATGCGCTGTGAAAATAAAATAAATGGCATGGAGATAAAGACGGTTGTTTGCTCATTTGTAAGCACCCGTGAACACATTAATGCCTACAGCCTAATGTATTAACAATGAATATAAATCTGCACGCTACAAGACTGTAATAACCAAGACACAGCTGTCAACTAATAGGCTTAGCTGGATGCTGAGCCCTTTGGTACACAGTTGGTGGGTGGGAGAGGGGATAAGTCTCCAATAAATATGTAACCCAGTGTCATAATTCAGTACCAAAATAAAAAAAAAAAAAAATTTCAAAGGAGAATAAAATGAGTGGCGATCCCTTCCTTTTATTTCAACATGAATGTGGAGCAGTATAGATGAAATGCTCTTCTGGGACCTTTTCCAGTAATAAGTCGCCTCCCCGGTGAGCTCTCACGGCAGCACCACGCCCTCTCGCCCTCCCCATGAACACTGGAGCGGGCCAGTGGAACTGGTATTTGGATTAGAGCAAACATGGAAAAGGATATCCCACAGCGTTTCGGGGTGTGGCCTGGAAATGTGCTCAGTCTCTTTGTGGCTTGTGGCTCCATTATGGCATCTGTTGAGTGAGCTAAGACATGACGGGTTTTTTTTTTTTTTTTTATTTAGGAGGAGTTCTCACAGCTGCAGCTCCCTCTGTATACCAACGGCATGAAGACAGCTGAGTCACTGGCTGGAGTTATATATCCGCTTTCGGGCTTCAACAATGGAACCAGTGTTTCCAACGTTTCCCTCGGAGCACATTTGACCAAAAAAAAAAAAAAAACATTTCTTACAGATTCTGTCAGTTTCACTCACTTGATGCTTTGCTACGTTTGTGTTTTTGTAATTCTTAAGGCAACTGCAACTGGGCTAAAGCAACAGCAAACAGCCTCGACACACACGACACACACCCTCCTCACCCACCCCCAACCTGTTGCACTTGAACCAGCACAGTACACTGGAACACCCATACTGTTGTTTTACACAACCGTAAAGTATCAATAAAGCATGTTCTTTTCAATCCTATTCTACGACTGCATTGAGAATTATTCTTCCTGTGTTTAATTTCGCACATATTTTCCAGTAATTTAACACTATTTACTTTACCGACTCATAGCAATAACCCAAGTGTCAGCAAGTCAATGGGGTTTGCAAAAGTTAAAATGCATCAAACTATTTAAAGGGACATTTCTTGCCTTGTTACCCTGAACTTAACCCCTTTTTGTTGTTGTGATGTATAGATATATTCTGGACATCGTTAAACTTTAATAGCAAACCCAGTTGTGAACTGCTCAATTTTGCCCCGAGCAGCTTTTGTCCCGGGTTGTTTATTTCAATGTACAGATGTTTTATCCACTGATCTTTTAAATATTTAATGATATATTCCTTTAAAGCAATGTCTCCACTGTCTTGCACTTCTTTTAATACATACCATAAAACACTAAATGAATGTGAGTGGGTCCTGCCTTAGTGTCACGCTTCTAAATATATCAAAATGACAATGATAATGACATGATACAAAATTTTATATTATTTTAGAAGAGGTCAGCCTTTAAAAGGCCCTACAATATTTTCATAAAAATAAAAAGTAGGCACAAGTGCAAAAGGACTAGAGAGTTCGAAGTTGTGTTTGTGTGTTGGGGTGGGGGGTGGCAGTACTTTTTGGTGTTTCACAATTTTATTGAATGCGTTTTGTTGTATTTTCTGATATTTTGTGATGCTTCACAGTGTTTGTGATATTTTGTGATGTTCCCCACTCTGATGCTGAATGATATTTTGCGATGTTTTGCAGTGTTCTTGATATTTCGTGGTGTTCTGTCATGTTCTGCAGTGGATATTTTTGCCATGTTTCACAATGTTCTTCATATTTTGTGATGTTCAGCCATGGTTTGCGGTGTTTTGTAATATTTTGTTGTATTTCATGACAGTTTTGATGTTCTGTTTTTGTTTCCGGTCTTCTTGATATTTTTGATGTTCTGTCATTGTTTGCAGTGTTCTTGATATTTCTGATGTTCTGCAGTGTTCTGAATATTTCTGATGTTCTGTCGTGTTCTGCAGTGTTCTTGATGTTTAGTCGTGTTCTGTCTGGTTTGCGGTGTTTTGTTGACTCGCGCTTCATCACAGCAGCACGCGGAGGAGGGAGCGCTGAGCGGGTGACGTCACCGTGCTCCACATCCACAGCAGCAGCAGGAGGGGCGAGGCGGCCAGCCGCTGATCCACCGGCATCATGGCTTCCTAACCGGAGGGGGAAGTAATTCAGAGGAAGAAAATAAAAACGCGGAATTTTCTTGACTTCCCAACAGAGCATCGCCCTTTCTCGCACCTGAGATTGGGACAGAGGGGTTCGGCGTCCCTATTCGCCCCCCGCGGCCGCCCCTGGGATCCAGGATACACTTTAATTCTTGTCGGTGAATTTCCATTCGTAAACCGTGGAAGATGGCCGACCCGGCGGAGTGCACCATCAAAGTGATGTGCCGTTTCAGGCCCTTGAACAGCTCCGAGGTGACCAGAGGCGACAGATACATTCCCAAATTCCAGGGGGAAGACACTGTTGTTATTTCGGTGAGTGGTTTTCACGCTGCCCGGCTGTAGCTACCTGTTTGACACGGCCCTCCGGCACAGTCAGCAGTACGCCATTTTTGATTGTCTCGTAGCTCCGGTAGTTAGCACCTTTAGCTTCGTGGCTAACGTTAGCTGACCTATGCATTGTGGCGTTGTCCCGCCGGCCCTCTAACTGCACCCAACACTGTCTCCGTCACACTGTTAAACCCCAAGCTAGTCAATACTCACTCATTTCGAGGAGCTTCGGTCCGAAAGACACCTGTTTTAATAGCTGTCACCGTGAAATGTCACGGCTAGCGAGCTGTCATTCAACAAAGCCACCAAACACAGGTTAAAATGTCGATGCCCAAACTACGCGCTTTTCACTCAATAATTCCCACAACAATAAATATGTAGCTCCCGTGCACCTGCAGCCGCAACGCTGTTTATTATGAAGGGTTCGCGTCAGCAGAAAAGGCGTAAGCCAGCTTTGATTTGTGGCTAACGGACTGTTGGCTAGCAGGCTAGGCCAGCTGGGGGTTGACAGATTAGCCGGCCTTGGCTAGCTGGCTAGTTTTAATACTGAAGCTTAATTATAGCTATCATTGGGCCTACATAACCATCTCCACCTGGAGTCTTAACATTACTGTAATCATTTAGAGCCACAATGGGGAATCTGAAACTGGGAGTTGTAACAATACTGTTTCTCTTCACTGACTGGACGCATTCAGTTAGATTAGATCAAAAATAATTGACCCTTTGTGGAAAGTTCCTTCACAAAATCAAGCTCTTCAGAGGTGTTGCGTATATAAACTGACAGTAGTAGCAGTCAATAATATCAACACCTCAACCAGTATCTATTATTTTAATACACAAATCCCGTTTGTAAGTAAATGTTGCTGCATTTAAACTAATCAGTCCATCATTGCGAAATACTGAATCACCTGACAGTCATAAAAGACTGAATTTCCTCAATGATAAAAGATTCCTCTCTTTGCCATGACACTTCTACTTCACTGAATAAATTAGGTGAATCTGCAAACACTGCTCAATAAATTGTCATTGCATCTATAGTTTAAGTCTCACAAAGGTTCTGTTTACACATCCTGGTGTTTGCATTGTCACATTGCTCTGCAGCACATCTGTTGGCAAGAATTGGAAAATTGTGTCTTTGTTGATGATTTTGTGTTTTAAAAATCCAAAAATGGAGCTGGCATGTCAAGTTAGTGCTCACTTTTAAAATAAATGCCAATGTTTTCTCCATTTTTAGCATGACAGCATGGTTAAATATTAGTTTTCCTCAGCATAACGATACTTCTCCCTGTGGACTTTGGTATCGTAGTAATATGCTCACTTATGGTGACACAGCCTTCAAAGAGTTCACGAAGCAATAGAATCTCATAGCAAAAGCAAATCCCATGTAGGTGAAGTCACCCGCTCTTTTGAGCTTGAATGCTAATTTAGATACTGAATGACTATTCGTTTTCTGTCATGCACTAAAGAGAACGCTGTTGCAGTTGTGACCTCTTCAGGCGGCTTCAGGCCTTCAGATAACAGCAAGCACAGCGTCTTTACCCCGAAGGCGTGATGGGGCCCTGCCCAGTGCAGAGGGCCAACCATAGTGCCAAAATGCCCTTGCAGATTGTGAGAGACACAAGTGTTGCAAGCCAAGCCAGGAACTCTTTAGTGCTGCTGGTGCATCAGTGTTGAGAAGCACGACACTCACAGTGCCTGTCGGCAGCAACAGCTCAGGCCTCCTGGGTAATCCCCCCTGTGTTTTCTCTCCTGGTTACCAGCTGTTCCACCAATCAGGGCCGGCCGTTGGCCGGGCACCGGGCAATCTCTCCGGGTGGGGAGGGTAATTATTATGGCAATGCACTTTGTTTTGCAGATGCTCTTAGCCAGGATGGCTGACTCACTTTGCTCTCTTTTTTTTTTCTTTTATCCACTTTGAAACAACCTAGGGTGTGGACTCAATGCTTTGCAAAAACCTTCATCAGTCCCAACAGTAGCAACACACCAAGTGGTGCTTCTTTAGGCGGGGCACCAATTCTTCCCACACAGTTGTTTTCCGCCCCAGACATGGGCTGCAGTGGCCGCTAGCTCCAGCCCTGACAGTCTTTTTCCAGAAGGATGAGGTGGTGTCCTCATTAGAGTGTGAGTGTGCATCAGGTGAATTATTCATGCCTCTGTTACTTCTCTTTCAGTTGTACACAAAAAGATTAGGTCATTCCCTTTGCTTTGCTGCCACAGTTTCTATTTTCATACAGAAGGCCGGGATGCCGCTCAAGAACGGCGCTGAGCTACTTTACAGTGGTGGAAGTGCGTGACAGATAAAAGGAAAGAAAAGGATTAGAGAGATAAGTTTAAGTGCTCTTGCCACATTTAAACAAGTAAATAACATGAAAGAGCAGGGTTTTGTATGGGTTTTTTTTTTTTTTTTTTTTTTTGCTTCCCTGAATACCACAGAGCTGATATAATCGAGATTCATGTTTTGTCCCCTGCACCGTGCAACAGGAATCATGTGGACATGACACAGTAACCTTGGACTGACTGCGTCCCTCCTGAACACTTTACCCTTGACAGTATCATAGCGAAGCTGAAGGGAGGAGAGAACACTTTTGAATGCTATAACAATACAATTGTCTGTAATTATTCAGACAGTAATCCCATTAGACATAATTGTAGGTAATGAGGGCAGTAGTGGCAGAAACAATGAGGAGTTTTAACTCGGGCCTCGCTTTTGTTTGCCGACAGCGTCTGGCAGCTCTGATAGCGGCTTGCTGCTCCAGATAGGGTTAATTGCCAGGAAGAGGCTAGCCAGAGTGAATTTACAAATGTCTGGGAGTGCTGCTGGTCAGTGTTGCTCAGGGCTTGTGCTTCAGATGGGACTGTTTGTCACGAGGGATTACGAGCTGGAGTGCAAATTGAGGACATCTCGGCTGTAGTATTGGAAGTACCTCCAGTGCTGCTGTAGCTGGTAAAGCCAGACCGTGACATGTCTGCGGCTTCCCAAGTGCATCATGCATGTGTTTACATGTACTGTGGAGGACATCCGTGCTGCGCTCGTCCTGTTGATCCCGAGGTTTCCACTCAACCTGCCTTTAACCTGCCCTCTGAACGTGTTGCGGCTACAAACCCCACCCAAACCTCTGGAGACCGAAATGAGTCGACAAAAACAGGAAAGCTCCAACGATGGCACGCTATCTCATTTGAACTTAAGAATTGCTTGTAGCATCACTTTAATCGCCCTGAGGCTGTTCATTTTAAATCCAGCTATCGATTGCCATCTTTCTGGAATTGTGCTTTGAAGGTTGAACGTGGTCTCGTGGGACTTTGCATTCTGCTGCTTCTTTCAAGTGGGACGGCTTTCAAATTGGTACTAAAAGCTTGGGGTTTAATGTTTATAGTTCAAATTGAATGCTGAGCAAATATGATTGTAGAGGGGTTTGAGCTGAGGGTGCGAGTGCATCAAGCACAGAGATTCACACTCATGTCAAATGTTAAAATCCAGTGGTTGGACCGTAGTTAGAGCCCAACATGAGGTAACTCTTGTATGTTTTTTGATGCCATGTTGAGTCATGCAGCCTAAAACTCATGTCTTGCCATTTCTCAACAACAGCCAACTGCTGATAATCAAATATTGGTGATGAGATGACAGTTTTCTACACAGATCTGTTTTTTTTTTTCCCGGATGTGCTTGCACTGTTGTATTTTTATTTTTTTTTCATTTGTGAATTTGTATGGTGTTTTAATAGTCCCCTTCTCTCTTCATTCCAGAGTAAACCATACATGTTTGACAGAGTGTTTCAGTCAAATACAACACAAGAACAAGTGTACAACGCCTGTGCCCAAAAGATTGTAAAAGGTGAGATTACGCTTCTACAGACAGTTTAGTCTTCAGACATACACACAAGTGCTTTAAGTCACTAAGTGTTCTTTGTTGTTGTAGATGTTCTGGAGGGATACAATGGGACTATTTTTGCTTATGGGCAGACATCATCTGGAAAGACACACACCATGGAGGTGAGGAAGACTTGACTTTGTAATAGTTTCTCTTCTTTTAAAATCTTATCTGCATGGAATGAATTTTCCCTTTTCTTTTCAGGGGAATCTCCATGACACAGATGCAATGGGTATCATCCCCAGGATAGTGCAGGACATCTTCAACTACATCTATTCCATGGATGAAAACCTGGAGTTTCATATCAAAGTAAGCATACTAACATTTGGTTGAAAGCATTGTAAAAGTGGTGTGTAAGGCAAAATGTAAAGTTTATCTAATGTCTGATTAAAAAATGCTGGACAATCTCAAACTGCGGTGCGACTACATTATGTTGTTTTGAAGTTTTAACTTTTTTTTTTTTTTTTTTTTTTATTTGGCCTAAGACTAAACAAACAATAGAGGAGGCTGAAAGGTAGCACTACTTTGTGCTGTGGATCGTATTTCCTGAGTGACCCACCTACTTTGAGCTCTATTCTAAAGTTTCAAAACACGGTGGTAAAACTTGTTCTGAAATGTCTGACTGCAGAACTCGTTTTGACTATTTAAACATCCCAGTTGAGTTGTCTTCTGCTTTCAGCCTATAGCCAAAGCACTGCAGCTTGACGAAAGCTAATTCTGTAAAATAACCATGACGTTTTGTCTCTTATATTTTGTGGATGTCTAGTTCTCTTGCGTTTGCATTGATCGATCCCTAAAAGCCTTTATCTGATTGTGATTTGTCTGCTGGGTTTTCATATGACAAAGTTGTTTCTTTTGGTGTTTTTTTTCCACAGGTTTCATATTTTGAAATCTACTTAGACAAGATCCGAGACCTTTTGGACGGTAAGTGGATGAGACAGTGTACCAAACTGCAAACATGCGTGAGGAAAGATGAGTCTTTATGTAAAAAGCATGATGATAGCACAAGAGCCACTGTTATGTCTGCTAATTTGTTGAAAAAAAACAATATTTTATTTGAAGTTTTTACAATTTGCTTGGTGTCTTCACCTCTTGTAGGCCGGTTCTGGCCCACAGACCTGATGTTTGACACTCCCGTTTTTTTTAGTGTCTGAGAAAGTTTTGGGGTATAAGGCTCGACATTCAAACACACAGGACAAACCCAAACCAAGACAGCACAATTCCTACACACAGAAGAATGCAAACATTTGTTATTCTCCATCTTTGTCATTAAAAATGTATGTGGTTTACCCTCAGTGGGCCGCATTGTTTCTTGTACAAACTCGGTTCCTCTGATGTTTTCATTTTTCTTTTCATGGCAGTATCAAAGACCAATCTGTCAGTGCATGAAGACAAAAACAGAGTACCCTATGTCAAGGTGAGACCTACCCTCATGTCACATGTGAGAGAAGCTGGTTAAACTAGTTCAAAAAGTCATCTAACCCCATGAAATGTTGTTTCTTTATATTCCCTCTTCAGGGATGCACTGAGAGGTTTGTCTGCAGCCCCGAGGAGGTCATGGACACAATCGATGAAGGCAAATCTAACAGACATGTAGCAGTTACAAGTAAGTAAAGTGGAACTAGTTCAACACGTTTATGAATCCAATGTATTGGTGTTTTTTTTTTAAACCAGATGTCACTTGTCGTTCTCAGACATGAACGAGCACAGCTCCAGGAGTCACAGCATCTTCCTGATCAACGTTAAACAGGAGAACACTCAGACCGAGCAGAAGCTCAGTGGAAAGCTCTACCTGGTGGACTTGGCTGGCAGTGAAAAGGTAAACTCAGACCTAAAATAAGGATTGTGTGTTTTCCTCACGACCTCTGATCACATCTTCACGCGGAGTCTGAATGATTCTTATGCGACGCGCAGGTCAGTAAAACAGGAGCCGAAGGAGCCGTGCTGGACGAGGCCAAGAACATCAACAAGTCCCTGTCCTCCCTGGGAAATGTCATCTCTGCGCTGGCTGAAGGAACGGTCTGTACCTCTACCTCACCTCCATTTAAATCACTTTTCTGTCTTAAAAAAAAATCAACAATCAGAACAAAGTCCTTATCAGATGTATCTACATTTGTTTATTGGGTCTTAACTCTCTTATTAGCTCTGCTGATCTTTCTATTTTTTTTTTTATTTCATTGTCTGAAAATTACAGACATCACTGTTGATATAGTAGACTGAAAGAAAAGTGCTGCGGTCTCCTCGCCGCACAGCCCGGAGCCCGGCATGCAGGAAGAAAACCACATCGTTTCCCGTTATCTAAAGTGTGAAAGTGCCATTTGCAGCCATTCACGGGGCCTTTGTGCTGGTGAAATAACTTGAGCTGATAAAAACCTCCCTCCCAGCTCTGTTTTGCTTCAGCGGTGTCATACTAATTTCACCCCTTTCATTTTGATCAACAATCGGTTTGTTCCCAGTCCCATCGGCTCTGTAAACAACCTGAGGCCGACAACTGCTGATATATCTGCGATAGTCTGAAACAAACAAGCGATTGTCCAGAGATGTCTCTCTCTTCGACTGAGAGCAGCAGCAGACCGCCCGAGCTCAGCTGGTTGTATCAATACTAATCACATATCAAGTTCGCATTTAATTGCTGTGTAGTTGTACTGAACTCGTGAGAACTGTAACCTGAACCATCGCATCCTGTTCGCTCTGCGCTGGTAAAACTTGATGGCTCTTCTTCAGTTTCAAGCCAGCGGCTCGTCTTTTGAAATGATCGGAGTTCTACCACTGTAGTCTCTCTTGATATGTGTACTTTAGGATTTTTGCATGACTGACAATCATTATGTCTTTTTCACGATTAGATTCTAATTTTAATGAAACCTTCTGCTTGGGTGCAGAAATCATTTCATCATCTAAGCTATCTGGCTCCTAAAACTCCTCCTGTTTTTTTGTATTTCCAGGCCTACATCCCCTATCGAGACAGCAAGATGACGCGTATCTTGCAGGACTCGCTGGGCGGAAACTGCAGGACCACCATCGTCATCTGCTGCTCACCTTCCTCCTACAACGAGGCTGAAACCAAATCCACCCTGATGTTCGGACAGAGGTGAGTTGGACTGCTGAGAGTAAATTACATGCCTCGTAGCATTTCAATAAATACGTTTTAAAGCAGAAAATAGACTGAATTCTTTTCTTTTTACTGAATTTAAGCTGTGACGCTTTAACTCTTTGCCACATTTATTTTTTTAATCTTTTATTCATATTGTTTTGTTTTATTACTCCAATGTTTTATCTTTGTTTTATTGTTATTGTGTGCCAGTTGCTGTTGATGTAAAATAATCTGAATCGCCTGGATTCTCAAACAAAGATGCTGATAACTTATTTGATACGCTGTGAAACTGTAATAGCCTTGTTTGTGTTTTTTTATGGCTTAAAATGTAATTTTTTTTTTTTTCTTTTCTTTCTCTAAGAGCAAAGACCATCAAGAACACAGTGACGGTGAATATTGAGCTGACAGCAGAGCAGTGGAAGCAGAAGTATGAGCGAGAAAAGGAGAAGAATAAAACCCTGAGGAACACCATCACATGGCTGGAGAACGAGCTCAATCGCTGGAGAAATGGTACGGCCGTCCTCTGGGCTTCCGGATGCTTTACTCTGTCTGCGTTTTGAATGTAGCGAGTCCGAAGATTTGACTCTCGTGTGTCGGCACGTTTCACCTCAGGCGAGAGCGTGCCGGTGGAGGAGCAGTTCGACAAGGAGAAGGCCAAGGAGGAGGTGCTGGCTCTGGACAACATGATCAACGAGAAGCCGGCCTCCACGCCCAACGTGCCCGGCGTCCGCCTCACCGACGTGGAGAAGGACAAGTGCGAGGCCGAGCTGGCCAAGCTGTACAAACAGCTGGACGATAAGGTGAGGGGGAGCACCTGTCGTAATTCATGGGTGTATCAGTCGTACTTTGATCACGTTTAGCATGTGGCCTCGCTGGTGTGTGATAATAAATGCAGTGAAGAAGGCGGACCGAAGAAATAGTTTAAATCTACTGAGTGAATTAAAAAAGTTCTCAACAGTCGGCCTCTTTGTGATATCTGTGAATACTAATGTTGCAGTGTCTCTTTGCACTTTGACAGGATGAAGAAATCAACCAGCAGAGCCAGCTGGCTGAGAAGCTGAAGCAGCAGATGCTGGATCAGGAAGAGGTGAGGGAACGCGGAGGGAGCTCCTCACCACCGAGCCGCGCTTTCAGTCGAATGCAAATATTTAGTGTGAACAACTAAGCAGGAGCGTAACCAAAAAAAAAAAAAAAAAAAAAATCCCTTCCTTCTGGCCCGCAGCTGCTCGCCTCCTCCCGGCGTGACCACGAGAACCTGCAGGTGGAGCTGAACCGCCTGCAGGCGGAGAACGAGGCCTCCAAGGAGGAGGTGAAGGAGGTGCTGCAGGCGCTGGAGGAGCTGGCCGTCAACTACGACCAGAAGAGCCAGGAGGTGGAGGACAAGACCAAGGAGTTTGAGGCCATCAGCGAGGAGCTGAGTCAGAAATCAGTGAGTCGGGAAAACACTTGTGTTTACTCCATCTACTGCGAGATGCCACAGAGACATAAAACCTGAAGAAAGTCAAAGAAAAACTCCCGGCATTAAGCCAGACTGCAGTTTTATATCGCCATCTAAACCCTCTTCCAAGATGGGCACTTTTCACAAAGTGAGAATGAAGTTGCCGAAATGACAAAGTGCCTCCGTCCTCCTCTCGCGCTTCGAGGCATCCTGATTAGGCAGTTAACTTTAGGAGGTAATTCCACTCTGCAAATGGAGCCTCAGAGTTTTCTACAAGCTCATTTAGCAGAGAACGACAGAGTGTGAGAGAGCTGTGATTGTTGGAGACCAGGCTGTGTTTTAATATGAAGGCTCAAGTTAGGGATGATTATGATGGTATGGCCAGAGAAACCCTGACTCTTCTTGTTCACGTGAAAGACTGGTAAGTATGACGAACTGGCTTATGTAGCGAAATAGATGTTGCAGTACTCTGGTGCACGTCTTAGACTACGCTTACATGATGTTTTAAGTGAAAATATATTGTTTTTGCATTTTTGTTTCAGAAAAGTTTCAAGTTTACACAACAGCGTTTTGAAAATAACGTCCGTTTAAATGGAATTGGTAGAATGTTGGGCCATAAAACCACACGGAGAACAATGCGCTGTAAACACTGACAATGACAAGTACACAGACATTCGTATGGACAGACAGTCCGGTTGGACTGTTACTACTGGGGACTGTTGGTTAAAAAAATGCCAAGTCTCAGGAGAATCTGTACTGGAAGCCTTGACACTCTGGAAGCCACCATTGTTGTTACACAGCATTTACCTGATCAGGCGTAGAACTGTTTGCTACTGATGTGGTCTCCTGCACAGTAACAGCCTTTCAGAGGAGTTGTGTTTTTCCCCCATTTTAACTGAGGCTTGGTCGGAGCGCTTTTGAAAAGTTGTGTTCTTAGTGACTATCAGCATTGTTGTCATGGAAACAAGCCCCCAAAACTCCAAAAAGGTTTTCCATTTTCATCTGTAAGCATTGTCGGGTGAGCAGAGCCTCGGTGGGAAAGTGTCGGGCTGCAGCAGGAAGTGTGAAAACTTCAGACATGTGAGTCACATGATCTGCCCCTGTGACCCAGAAGGAAGCAGCAGGACAGAACCCACACAGACATTCCTGCTAAGAACTAAAGCTTCTTTATGTGCTGAGTTTTTTTAGTTCTTGTTGTTCAGGCTCTGAGTTGTATGTGTTCCTCCGCGGTGTCTGTTTCTGAACCGTTTTCGTCTTTGCAGTCCATCCTGTCGTCTCTGGACTCTGAGCTCCAGAAGCTGAAGGAGATGTCCAACCACCAGAAGAAGAGGGTGACAGAAATGATGTCCTCCCTGCTCAAAGACCTCGCCGAGATTGGAATCGCTGTCGGCAGCAATGACATAAAGGTAATTGGATTCCTCTCTGTTTTCTCCCCCCGTCATCCCCCCTCGTTCTTTCCTAACCGTGCGTTTGTGTTGGCGCCTCCCAGCAACACGAGGGCGGCAGCGGTCTGATCGACGAGGAGTTCACCGTCGCCCGTCTCTACATCAGCAAGATGAAGTCGGAGGTGAAGACGATGGTGAAGCGCTGCAAGCAGCTGGAGAGCACTCAGTCCGAGAGCAACAAGAAGATGGACGAGAACGAGAAGGAGCTGGCTGCCTGCCAGCTGCGCATCTCTCAGGTATTTAGGAGCCAAAACCAAAACATGAGGTATAAATGATGTTTTCCTGTGGAAAATCCTTATTCTCCGCTCTCTTTCCAGCATGAGGCCAAAATCAAATCTCTGACTGAGTACCTGCAAAACGTGGAGCACAAGAAGAGGCAGCTGGAGGAGAACGTGGACTCTCTAAACGAGGAGCTCGTCAAGCTGAGTGCTCAGGGTAAGTTCTGCTCAGTGCAGAACGACGGGAACCGTTTGTTCATCACCGAGTAGTAAAGTTTGGTTTCAATTCCACAGAGAAAGTCCATGCTATGGAGAAGGAGAATGAGATTCAGACTGCCAATGAAGTCAAGGTAGGTTCCTCCTCCATCTTATTTATCAGCTCTGCAACGGAGAAAACGATACGTGTGAGGAAGCAGCTTGTTTTGGTCTGTTTTTTTTAGCTCATATGTCTCATGATGTGTGTCCTCAGGAAGCGGTTGAGAAGCAGATCCACTCCCACCGCGAAGCTCACCAGAAGCAGATCAGCAGCCTGAGAGACGAGCTGGACAACAAGGAGAAGCTCATCACTGAGCTGCAGGAGTAAGACTGAATAAACCAACATCACTGTTCTCAGGAAGAGAAGGAACATGTTTATTAATTACTGAGGACTTCTCACCACTTCTTCAGCAGTTCTGAGTCATAAAGTGCTTCGGATTAGTTCGCTCAGCGTGTTGTAATCATGGATAAATAAATGTCGTTTCTTCCAGTCTGAACCAGAAGATCATGCTGGAGCAGGAGAGACTCCGAGTGGAGCACGAGAAGCTGAAATCCACCGACCAGGAGAAGAGCCGCAAGCTGCACGAGCTCACGTACGTTCATCTGTCACTGTTCTCAGCCTCTGTTAGGATCAGGTTTGGTAGTCTTTGCATTTCTTTCTGTAACTTTCAGTCTGGTGTTAAAGCGCTATGTGATGATATACTGTATATGAACAAAACCTTTCACACATACAGAATTTCTTTCAGTTTACACACAGTTTTAACATATAAGGCATGATATTTGTGTTTTTTGAACTTTTATCTAATACAAATGGCGTATTTTTTAAGTTATAAAATGATGAAAGTATGTGTTACAGTAAAACTGTTTAAATGTTAAAGTGTCCTATAATGGCTTTACTTTATCGATGCAGTTTATGGATCGGGTATAAGTGCATCTCTTCATTATAAAGAAATAAATCCTATAACAGTATCCTTGCAGGAAATTCTTGTTTTGAAGATGCTGCACATCCACTTACCAGTAGAACAGTGATCTCAGCCATCAAGACATTTTTAGTAAATACACAGACTCAGATGTAAACTTCACTTTGTGTTATGTGATAAGTGTTTGCTCGTAATTCCTCGAATTACTGACCGTTTCTTCCTTTGCTCGTTTGGTTCAGGGTGATGCAGGACAGAAGGGAGCAGGCCAGACAGGACCTCAAGGGCCTGGAGGAGACTGTGGTGAGTTCTCCATTAGTAATGATGGAATAATAAGCGATAACAAATCAGTGTTTTTTCCTTTAATGTATTTCTGGTTGTTTTTTTTGTTTTTTTTTCCCTTTCCAGGCCAAGGAGCTGCAGACTCTGCACAACCTGAGGAAGCTCTTTGTCCAGGACCTGGCCACCAGAGTGAAGAAGGTCCATCATTATTCTGACTCACTGAAGTTTAAGTGCAGAAAATGTATGAAAAGACAACCCAGGATCTGAAGTCTGCTGTTTTGTTCCTGCAGAGCGCCGAGATGGACTCCGATGACACCGGCGGCAGCGCGGCGCAGAAACAGAAAATTTCCTTTCTTGAGAACAATCTTGAGCAGCTCACCAAGGTTCACAAACAGGTGGGACTCGCCGAAAGTTTTCCTCCGCCGCTCCTCTGGGCCGCAGCCCGGGTGACTGAGGTGTGAATCCCTCCACAGCTGGTGCGTGATAATGCAGACCTGCGCTGTGAGCTTCCTAAACTGGAAAAGCGCCTTCGTGCTACGGCTGAGCGGGTCAAGGCCCTGGAGTCTGCTCTGAAGGAAGCCAAGGAGAACGCCGCCCGCGACCGCAAGCGCTACCAGCAGGAGGTGGACCGCATCAAGGAGGCCGTCAGGGCCAAGAACATGGCCAGGAGGGGACACTCGGCCCAGATCGGTCAGTGGAAAAACCTTCTCATTTGATTGAAAAGTGGGAAATACACCATCATCATCTTCATCGTCATCATCATCTCCTCTTCCTCCCTCGTTAGCCAAACCCATCCGACCCGGCCAGCAGCCGGTGGCGTCGCCCACTCACCCCAACATCAACCGCAGCGGAGGGGGCTTCTACCAGAACAGCCAGACCGTGTCCATCAGAGGGGGAGGCAGCGCCAAGACCGACAAGAAGTCAGTACTGAACACGCACGCACGCACACACACACGCGGGGAAGTGAGGAGGGGTTCAAGGCCAGGAAGTCAAATGAAGACAAGTCAAGAGTGTCGCCTGGGGCGACAGTAGCTCAGTTGGTAGAGCGGGTCGTCTTATAACCGGAAGGTTGGCGGTTCGATCCCCGCTCCCGCAGGCGTAAAACTGGTGTTTTGTCCTTGGGCAAGACACTTCACCCACTTTGCCTAGTATGAAAGTTGTGAGAGTGAATGGTTGGTGGTGGTGGTCGAAGGGGCCGATGGCGCAGATTGGCAGCCTCGCTTCCGTCAGTCTGCCCCCCAGGGCAGCTGTGGCTACAGTCGTAGCTTACCACCACCCAGTATGGTGTGAAAGGGTTGATGTGATATTGCAGTGTGAAGCGCTTTGGCCTCTGTCAAGCAGGGTAAAAAGCGCTATACAAGTGTAGTCCATTTACCATTTTTACCAAGACTCTTAATACTGATCTGCACGATGCCAGAATTTCCTGTTTTTATCGTGCCTCTGCTGACCGACATGTTCTCGGCGTTTCTCTGATTCCCTGATGATACTCTCCATTCATCCACAGCTGAAGAGCAGCGGGACAGAAGGACGACTCCACAGAAGAAGCCAACATGCCCCCACCTCCCCCCCCCCCCCCCCCCCCCCCCGCCCACTCCCACAACCTGTCATTCCACTACAGCGAGCGGGCTCCTCCGAGGAGTTTCTGAATTATAAATATATATATATAAATATTCCCAGCCTGTACAGCTCCGACCCCTAAAAATCCCCACACATACATCCACCCCCCCCCTCTCTCACCTACTTACCCCCCTCCCTCCCCAACCTCTAATCATGACCTATCTCCTTTTCTCTTAATGGATATGATTAAATTTAAAAAAAAAAAAAAAAAAAACACGACATGGATTTTTAATTTACAAAAGGCAAGAATAATGTTCTCATCCACTGAACCAAACTCGGTCCGGAGCGCAGCCTGGGCGAGCGAAACAAACGCGCCACCGGTAACGTGCTAAAGCTTTGTTTTTTTTTTTTTTTTTGTTTTCGCACAGTCTGTCGTCATCCGTCGTGGTCGTGCCGAGCTGAATGTAACAACAGCAAGATCTGAAAATACTTATAAAGATAAGCACCTAAAACAGACATTAAGATAAAAAAGAGAGGAAAAAAAAAAGAAAAAGACAGAATGGAAGAAACAGCTTGATCCTGTAGGCTAACCTCTGTACATTTCATCATCGGTTGTTAACCACACTTTGGGTAGATTTTACATGCTTCTTTAAGGTAAAGATAAAAAAAGTGAAAAAATCCCACAAAAAAAAAAAAAGATGTTTTTGAATTGACTAGATGGCGTCGAGCACTACTGTTCTGTCCGCTCTTCTTGTACAGATGTAAAATTGGGCACTGCAGCACGAGCAGAGAGAAACCGAGAGGCTGTAAGGTCGACGACGGGAGCGTTTTAAAACCAGAAGGATTTAAAAAAAAAAAAAAAAGCCAAGCGTGCGACGGTGTACTGTAGATGTATTTAACTAAATACCTGTGGAGGCCAATGTTTTTATCATTAAGTTAAAAATAAAATGCTATACTCGTTCTTGGTGACGTCGGTGAGGCGGATGTGAAGAATGTAAAAGGATGGAGAAGAGGAGGAGGAGGATGATCCGGTAAATTCAACAAGCTTCCACATTTTTTTTTTTTTTAAGTAGCTCAATGTTTTTACTCCTCACTGGTTAATATTGATGTTAACTGAAGCTATTTATGTCTCTGCACATAGACCGAGAGGCCCCGTCACTTACTCTCTCATCTCCTTTCATTCAGGACCTTTAACGTTTTTTTTTTTTTTTTTTTTTTTTCTTCGTTCCCGCTGCGTCATGAAGTCTTTTCAAGGGTGCCTCGCCTCTTCTCTCACCGTCCCTCGCCCCCCCCTCCCCTTTTCTTTTTAAGATGTGCCCCTTTGTAAATTTACAGAACGTGACGTGCTACGCTGGGTTTTCATGTACTGTATGTGTCTCTTTTTGTTTTGGGTTTTGTTTTGTTTTGTTTTTTTTTCCTCCCCTCTCTTCCATAGGCGGTGTAGATCTGTCGGGGTGGGGGTGCCGGTCGATCGCTCAGACCCTTGCCACTGATCAGCCAATCAGGGAGCGCAGGGCCTTTCTAAAAATTGCACACTAATCTTCTGTCATCATCTGGAGGAAGGGTTTATTTAATGGAAACTAGCCAAGGGGAGGGGAGTAGGATTGATTTTGTGTTTCGTTGTATTTCTTGTATTTTTATTCTGAATCCCATCATGACTTTTTTTTTTTTTTTCTTAAACTCTGTGCAGCCCTTTGCATCGGCAAACAGCTTGTGCTGACCGTAACCCCGGCATGAGAACACTAACATCTTATGCTAAGTGCAATATACTGTAAAGTACACTGAATATCGACGTGATCAGGGCGAGTCCACACCTCTACGACACAATACGATGGAAATCGGTGTGAAAATACTGATGGAAGAAGAAACTTAACAAGTTGTTTTGGTCAAGATAGGATCCGGAGTTTCTCAGAGAGGTGTGAAGTCCGCTTCGTGAGCACTTCTCCACGATATCTGCACTCAGAAAACACTCCTAAATGACGTCTGAAGCCCATGAACGGATCTGAAATCCATTCTAATCACTTCCTACAGGGAGGAGTAGCTCCCCTCCCTCACATATATACCCGACAGGACAGTGTTTGGTGTGTTTTGAGACGGTTTATACCCTCTGTGTAATCTCCTAGATTAGTTAAGACTTTGCAGCATGGACCTCGAGATGTTTATCCTTTGACCTTTCACCAAAACTGGATACAAAATGGGGAAAAATAGTCAAATACAGCGGAAAATACTTGTGTGTACCTAAATTAATTTTTCTTTTTTTTTTTGCATTAATTCTAAATTAAGGAAAAACAAAATTGTAGCCACTTTTTTTATTACTGTGTAATAGTTGGTCAATTTTAAAAGGACAGTTTTGGGGATCCGTCAGTGGACAAAAGGTACTGGATCATTCCTGGATGAACTGGGGCACAAATAGCAGGGCTCTGACGCGGATGGAGGCGGGACGTTAACGAGATCACAGTTTTGGATTGACTGCATGATGTAAATGTATGTGTGATTAAATAATTATGAGAAAACACTGCTTGTCCGGCTGGATTTCATTTGAACGGTCTTGGAGGCAAACTGATGAAAAATCAAGATTGAGAGCAAGTATTACAAAGTCAACCGGACCAGCTGTGCACATTTAGATTTCCGGATGTTTCAGTTGAATAAAAAGGATTTCCCATTCACACTTGACATCAAGATGCTCGGTGGGAAAGACCTGTGGTTCAGTGTCTTGCTCAAGGATGCTGGGAGATGTTGAGTCAAACCTATAACCTTCTAATGGAGAGATGATGACCATGCAGCGTGGTGAAGAAAATGATAGAGGAAAGAATGAAGACCTGTTCAACATCGGATTCTCAAACCATAACAGATTGGGGAAATTCACCAAACATTTATTGCCAGCAAACCCCTAATTAAAGGAAGTGTTTTAATGTTTTCTCACTATATTTGCATCTGACATATTAGGGGAAAAAAACATATAAAAAAAAAAATATATATATATATACACACAATAAAACATAGCACATGTTATACTGTATATTGCAGACTTTGTTTATTGGATTCATACAATCACAAAAATCACTCACTGGCCAAGATGAAAGCACTGAACAGCATGAGTCAACATGCCCAACAAAAAAACCCTCAACTATAGAAGAATAAATGCATAATCATATGTTAATCAATTATGATTGAAAATAAAACAAAAATAGAAAAAAACAGCTCTAAAGTTAAATATAAACGTATGAAAGTGAAATTAAGACAACTAACAGTCAGAAAATGCTTGAATGAGGATTAAGTACTGTATTTTTAGAAGTGTAACTGAGTACAGATATGCTTTTGTAAAAATATTTAGTGCTGTGTACACCTCGTAACAAGTGGGTTTTCCCTTTAAGATGTGTAAATCGTGCTTTATCTTGAATTTAAATAAGTTTGAATCAGATTTTAACTTGAGAAAAACTTTCTTTCAAAGTGGTCAATTATTTTCAAAACCTTTAAAATTATTTCACCAAACAGTATTTTTGGAAACTAAAGTAAATTTGGCTTGGAGGAACTTTTAATTTGTAACTTTTGTCATCAAGTTTTGTTTTAGTTTTTTTTTTTTTAATTGTTATTTTGTGAATTTAGATTGTTAAAAGTTACGATGTAGTTGTTTCCCGTCGTGGCCGGCAGGAGGCGCTCACTCCTTGTTTGCGGTCCGCAGCACCTGAGCGCTCGGACCATAGAGGGCGAATTAGACACGAGCCCTCACTCTGCATATTTTCCCACTATAATTTTTTTTTTCCAGTAAGTAATACAGCTAACATTTTATTCAAATCCATAATTTACAAGCTTTAACAAGTATAATTACACTCAAACCAAACCGATTTTTTATTAATTTTCTTTCAATAGAAAACTTAATAGACAGTTTTGGTAGAGTGGTTGCTATGGTAACTGAGACACATTTTTTTACGCACACACGGGACCGGAAACGAGCTGATGTCATTTTCCAGCAGAGTGACACCTCCTCACCGCGGACGAGCTTTGTTGGGAGCTAGTTCGTGAAGTTGTTGAGGGCAGGCGGGGAGAGGAGCACCGCGGCGGGCGGCACACCGGCCGGGAGAGGACGGGAAGAGAGACCGAGGGACACACGGAGGAGACACGGAGCGCCGGCAAACCAACTCACCTGACAAGTCCGCTGGGAGTTCCACTCGGCCCGGGAAAGTTATCTCCGGTCGGGACCGCCGGGGTGCGTTTGTTTTCCGAGGTGAAGGTAGGCGGAGGTGCGGAGCTTCTTTGGGACACGGAGGAATGTTGTAGCCAGGAAGCTAATTAGCACGCTAACGCTAGCCACAGATTAAAGCCTCCACTTTAACTTCACAAAACATGGATATATGACTAGAATCAGGCTCAGAACTATTCTTCAAGTTATTAAATTAGTTAAGTTATGTAGTTAAGAAACACTTGTCAGGAGCCGTAATCCTAAAACAGGTCAGGTGCTTTACTCCCGTAAGTTTACATGTATTCAATAATTTCTACTTTGTCATTCATTCATACATTGTACAATCAGAAACCTATTGACACATTGGTGCTTTGCCTCACTCGCGTTGACTTGAGATATTTACCTCTTAAGTGATGAAAGTCTTGATGCCTTCTTACAAACTCACAATGGCAAACTGAATGATAAAAGTAGAATATAATGCAGAACAGTGTTTAATATAAAATTCAAATCATTATCACAGTGTCTCCATTTAGTGCAACTGATTAATGCATATATTCAAAACTGTTCCTGATCATATACACTTGAAACTACTTTGACTGACTGTTTTAATACACCCAGTAAGTTCAATTAGTCATATTAAGAGCACTTTTTATTCTCACTGCTGTATAGATAATCATGAAACGGGAGCAGAGTCTTTTTTAAATATTTTTTTATGTAGATATGCTGAAATATAGATAATTTTAAACTGCTTTGTAATGTAATTTGACAGAATGAAATTGTTTCTTTAGTATAGAAATGTCCATATTTGCTCTGGACAAGGTTCAGGAACACTTGTAATTTGCAAATTGACGTTTTTACCTGTAAACTGTTAATATCTGCTTTTTACAACTAGAAGTTGACTTTTTTAATCTTTCACATCTATATGAGTGGACAGAGTATTAATGTAATTCCTATACTAGCATGTGTTTCTTGTAGTTTTGGTTCATTCTCAGCACGTCTCTGTTCCACCATCACCTGTCATGTTGGACATCACTGTTCCTTCATGCTATGTGTGTCCTCTCATCCTGTTTCCTTGTTTCAAATCTGCCTGCAGTTAGCTTAAGTGTGACACACGGTGGTTATAACAGGCACAGAGGACCGCAGGGAGTTCAGCATCGAGGAAAATCGGGTTGAGAGGAATCTAACTGGGACAGCCTGTGATGAATCCAGCCTGTTTTTTGGGCCAGTGTGGAACTATCTTTGGTGTATCTGCTTGTAAAGGTCACAGTGTGCTACTTGCCTGGCTCGGTCTGATCCTGATGTTGGAAACCACTTTAAAGCATCACCAGAATACATTTTAACTCAATATCTGGTGATTGATTTGAGTTTTGAGCTGTTGAGAGCTCCTTTATTTTATTTATTTGAGTGGTCCTTTATAGTTATATCCTCAAATGAGTTCACTCTGCAGTCTGTTTTAGCTGTTATTTGGAACACTGTGTCCTCCTCGGAGGTGTCTCGCTCTTTTATTAGGAAATGCTCTGTCAGTAAACACACAACAGATTTATTGAAGTTATTCATTTAGCTGTCAAACACCTATTTATAGAGTCCTCAGTTAACCTCAAACACATGGAACTAACTGTGACAAGGAAATAATCAGCTGAGTTTCTGAAAACTTACCAATAAAACTGTATTTCTGCTTGTGCAGACTGCAAACAGTTAAATATTTGAAGTAAGTCTGATAGCCATCTCTCTCCAGCCTCTTTAAATACCTCTGAAATGAGAGGGATTTTGCCTCCTGATGAAAATAACTCATTTAAAGTAATCGCTAGCAGCTCGACTCCGGACGCAAACTGCTAACGGGAGTCATGTGAGGCCTCCTGCAGAGAAACAACGCGACTACCTTAAAATATTTGCATTGAAACTTATCAAGATGCCACACTTGTGCTGAGACGGGAGAAAATGTGAGGGTGTGTTTCCTACGTGTGCTGACACTGGCAGGTTCGTCAAACACGTTCCCTCCTCAGCCTCTCGCTCACAACACCGACAACCCGCAGTGGCGTCTCACACCTTTTTCCCCGTCCACCTACCCGGCGTCCCCCCTCCCCTTCGTAAATCTTATTACCATCGCTTTAAATCAAGGTGCTGGCCCTGATTGTGCTGATTGGACTCTGAGCAGATTTGTACTGTCTGCTAAGTGGCGATGCTGGAGTGGAGCTTAATCTAGGCGGGGATAAGTGAAAGAGACAGCAGCCCTCAGGTACTTACTCACGGCAATGCCTCTCAGCTGGAAGAATAAGAGTAATGGGGCTGCCAGTTTCGTTTCACAAGTATCTTCAGACGCGGCATTTCATCACGTTATTATAACTCCTGAAGATTCAAGTGAGACGAATGGCGAGCGAGGTGTGTTTTAAATGTCTGAGAAGTTTGACTGTGCAGTTATTTTTTTCTACTGTAATAGTTTTCTCGTGAAGATGTCATCCAGCCATGCTGTTATCTTAATGTTGTCTTGTGTCCGCTACTCTTAGGAAATTGGTTTAAGAAAAATAAGTAAAGCTTGGGAATTTTTTAGTTTGCGTCGTGGGCCAGATTTGAACCTGTTGTGGACTGTTTTTGGTCCACGGGCCTTATGTTTGACAACCCTGCAGCCAGAGAGTATTTTCGTTTCTGCCTGGGGGAAAAAACATCTCGTACATTTATTTTCACTCAATAGCTTAATCTATGTACGTGTTTCTTACTTGAAAACACAAGAAGCTTCAACCCATAGGCTGGAAATCCGTACAGAACATTATGTGTCCATTTCACTTTTATCTGTCTTAATCAGCAGACTTCAGACTGAAAAAAGAAAAAAAAGAAAACTTGGCAGGAGGCTAAAGATAAGTGAAAGCCTGAGAGGAAAACAACCAAAGGGAAATATTGTGCAAAGACGACAGGAAATTGAAACTCATCTAACTGCTGCGGGACTTAAGTAACTCATTTCCCATCCACTTTAAGTGTTTTCGCCATCTGAGTGGTGCTTGAGGAACGGGGGGCTGTGAAGAACGAGCAGGTGCTGTTTGCTCCCAGTTATTACCCCCCGAGCCGAAGTGCGATAAGGCTCTGGCTGAACCACAGGCTCTCCCGTTTGTTTGTTCCTCCTCGCTTACTTCTTTCTCTCGTCTCAACCCAGCCGGCCCCGGCAGACGGCCGCTCACCTCCACTTGGCTTGCCTCGTGTTGTCAGAAAAGGTGGAAAAAAACC